>NC_057863.1:31252769-31562747 GCF_019393635.1 Dromiciops gliroides
TGAGGATGGCTGCAAAGTACTATATAAATGCTATTCTTATTTTAAGGATTGAATGAGACAGCATATGCAAAATACCTTGTTTGAACAGTGTTGTTTATTGTTGTTGTTGTTATAAGAACTTACGTCCAAAAAAGAGGAACAAAGGGCCGAGTCAAACTATATCAGCCATGAGACATACTATTTTTTTTTCTTTTTTCTTTTCTTTTTTTTTTTTAAAGTGAGGCAATTGGGGTTAAGTGACTTGCCCAGGGTCACACAGCTAGTAAGTGTTAAGTGTCTGAGGCTGGATCCGAACTCAGGTACTCCTGACTCCAGGGCCGGTGCTCTATCCGAGACATACTATTAATGTCTCTTCTGGATGTTAATTCAGGGAAAGGAAACACTGGATGATGAAAATGTGCTGATTCAGTCAATAGATCCACAGAAAATTCATTGAGCACCTACTATGTGCTAGGCATTGCTTGCCCTTACCAAATAATAATTATAACAATAGCTAGCATCTGTATGATGCCTTAAGGTTTGATAACCGCAGTATGTACATTATCTCATTTGACCCTTCACAAATGTCATCATAGCTACATTAAAACAAGAAGGTGGGCTGCTGATAATTTCATGCCATTTACATCATGGAGCCTTTTATTAAGAATGGTTAAGCAAACCCCTGGAATACACTAGATAAGCAAGAACTAAAAGTAAATTTTTGTATCTTTTTAATAGGCCCAGCAATATAAACTACTGTAGAGACTTGTTATTTCACAAGAACTGCTAGGAAAACTCAGAAACTACTTGGTAAAAAACAAAACAAAACAAAAAAAGTTTAGATCAGCATCTTACAGCTTCTATTTCAACAAAATCCCAAATGGATAATAGAGCTCATTAAAAACTCACATCAAAAAAAGCTAAACATGTTTATAACTATCTAATTGATACTTTAAAAATATTTTTCTCCTTAGTATGTAAGCTCCTTGAGAGCTGGCACTGTTTTTTCCTCTTTTTTATCCCAGCACTTAGTAAGTGCTTAATAAATATGTATACTGGTTTTTCTGGTTCTGCTTTCCATATTTCTCTGTATTTTTTCAACTTGGTCCTTCTTAATTGTGTTATTTATCCATATGCCACAGGATGTGATATGTTCTTTAGAATCTCAAGTGACTTACTTTTGATACTTTGGGGGAACCAGGATTTCATCAGCCTGAGAGAGTGTACTCCCTCCTAAACCTCTCACTATGTGTTTGGATTCTCATCCATGTCCACGACAGCATGGAATGCATGCCTTTTGAGTCAGAAAGGCCTGGACTCAGATCCTTCCTCAGACACTTTCTAGTTTTGCAGATCTCAAGCTCTCTGAGGCTCAGGCAGCTCTAGAAAACAAGTTTTACAGGTGGAGGGAGTTCCCACGCCAAGAAAATCACAGATCCTTGAGCTACTAATGCATAGAGAATCTTCTAGGGATGGAGCAATGAATGAGGTAAGTAACTGAGAAATAAGATAGCCTGGTTAAGTACTGAGATGAAGACAGGTGTCTGTGGCCACACTAGATTGGGGTCCTCTGTGGCTCCATTTATTTAATTTTAAACAGGAGATTAGTGAACTACAGAGTGTCTAAGTGAAAGCAGTCAGGGTGGTGAAGGCCTTAACTTCATGCCAAAAGTGGATCAACTAGGGGCAGCTAGGTGGCACAGTGGAAAAGCTTCCAGCCATGACACTTACTAGCTGTGTGACCCTGGGCAAGTCACTTAACCCCTGTTGCCCTGCAAAAAAAAGAAAAAACAACAAACAAAAGTGGATCAACTAGAAGAACTGGGAGTGTTAAGCCTAGAGAAGACTTAGTTGGGGCACAATGATAGCTGTCATCAAGTATTGGAAAGGCTAACTTATGGAGGAGGGGGTAGCTTATTCTAATTATGAACACATGCTCAGCCCCATCAGCCCTGTTAACCATTGTCATCTTGTTTCTCCCAAGATCGTGGCATCACTGTGACTCCCAGTCATCACTGGGAAAATATTGGTGGTAAAACGACAGGCTTTTGTTATAGTGAATGGCTTGGCACCACTGAAAACACATCTAGTTGGTGGCAGATCTGGGACCCAAACTTGGCAATCACACTGCTCCATATTGTCTGTGTGACCTTGGTCAAATCACTTTACCACTTTGGGCAATGGGTGTGGAGGTGGTAGGACTAGATGACCTCTAAGGTTCCAGTCAGTTCCAAATCTATGGTCCTTTGAAACTCTATTATCTTCCTTAGCTAATAAGTCAATGGTCATTTGTTAAAGACTCGCAATGTACCAGACACTGTGCAAAGTGGGGAGGGTAGAAAGAAAATGGGTGGGGAGGGGGAAAGGACATCAAAACAGCAGGACAGGGGCAGCTAGGTGGCAGTGGATAGAGCACTGGCCCTGGATTCAGGAGAACCTGAGTTCAAATCCGGCCTCAGATACTCGATACTTGCTAGCTGTGTGACCCTGAGCAAGTCACTTAACCCTCATTGCCCTGCAAAAAAACACCACCCCAAAACCCAAAAAACCACCAGGACACTGGCTTACCTGCTCTGAACCATACAATAAGATCTGATGGAAAAAGTTAAAATTAGGAGGGAAGGCCCTGATCCCTCATTCCTGTTCTCTAGTCTAGGGCTTCTTAAACTTTTTCCACTCACAACCCCTTTTCAACTGAGCAATTTTAACACACCTCCGGGTATGTAGGTATATCAAATAGGCATACAAATCAAAAATTTACTGTCAAATTTCGGGTGACTCCTCATGACCCCATATGGGGTCACCCAATTTAAGAAGCTTTGCTTTATACCACAGAGAGCTAGAGGTAGAAGGCTCTTAGTAGTCATTTAAGCCAATCTCCTCATTTGATAAACAAACAAACTGAGACTTGAGAGGCCACAGAATCACAGAGTGACAGGCTGAGAGGTAAAAGGCACCTGGGAGGTCATCTGGCTCCCTTTTACATAGGATAAAGCTGAGATCTAAAGAGGGGAAAGTGGTTTATTTAAGATCAGGGGATGTGGCAGAGCCAGGCCTCGACTGCCCATTTTCTTTTTTATTTTCTTTTCTTTTTTTTTTTTAGTGAGGCAATGGGGGTTAAGTGACTTGCCCAGGGTCACACAGCTAGTAAGTATTAAGTGTCTGAGGCCAGATTTGAACTCAGGTACTCCTGACTCCAGGGCCAGTGCTCTATCCACTGCGCCACCTAGCTGCCCCCCAGAATGCTTCTTAAAAATTCATAGTTGAAGGAAATTAGACATTTCTGTTAGAGATGAGTGAAAATTGAGATGTGTTTTCCCCCATCCAAGTTCCCACTCCTGAAATCAATCCACAGACTCCTGGGGTGGGGAGTACAGCCTGAATAGTTAGAGCCCCTGAAAGTGGGTTAAGGGAATAAATATTTTGCTCCCAATATACAAATAAATGCTCTTGAAAACTAAAGACAAAGCCTGTGTGTTTTACTTAAATACAATAGAACATTGACATGACCTGCTACAAAGTTAAGTAAGCAGAGCCAGGAAAACAATATACACAATAATTATAATCATGTAAATGGAAAGAACAACCACAAAACAATTGAAACTGAAAGTTTCAAACTTACAAAGAACAAACCCGGCCTGAGAAACAGAGATGAAAAGAAACCTCCTTTACCTCCCCTCCTTTTTCTGAAGGAGGAGTGGGGGTGGGGATGGGGGTGGGGGTACAAGGTTAGGGAACATTTCATATACTGTTGGACTTTTTTTGATGTATTAATTGATTTTGCTCGATTTTTTTTCTGTTCTTCCATTTAAAAATTCTGTGTTATAAGGAAGGGCTCTCTGGAAGGGAGGGAGGCAGGAAAGAAAGAAGGAAGGAATGGAAGAAGGGAGGAAGGGAGGAAGATAGGGAGGGAGAGAGGAAGGAATGGAAGGAAGGAAGGAAGGAAGGAGGGTAGAAAGCAGGGAAGGAAGGAAGGAAAAAAAGGAAGGAAGGAAAGGATACTAAGTAGATGAAAAATACCAATAAATTCTATTTTAAAATATGTGTGTATATATACATATATGTGTATATATACATACATAAATATATAAATAAAATGGAACAAGTTGTTAGAATAAGTAAATCTGAGAATAAGGGGAAATACTAGTTATGCTGAGACTCTGAATGTTCTGTTCTATAGTTATTTCCTAGACTCCTCGAAATGGGGAATTAGCAACTTTCTAAAGACGATTAATAAATATACTCATTATATATTATAAATAAGCATGTTTTTGTAAATGATGATGTCAATCCATTCCTTTTAACAGTTGAAATGGTTGTCCAAAGCCCACCAGAGATAGTGCTTCTTATATTTTACATAAGTTTTGATGTAATTACAATTCAGTGATTCATGGTGGTTGCTTACTTATTTGTGTACATAGAAGTCACTGATCCTCAGTTTTTGTGAAAATTTTAAAAAACCCAACATGGTCATGAATTTACAACGGGAAGGAGGCCTTAGTCCAGTGGTCTAATTTTTCATGAGAAAACTAAGGCATAGAGAGATTGAATGATTTGCCCAGGATCACAGAGGTGACTACCTCTGTCTGTGGCTGAGCCAGCAGACCTTGTGTCCAGGGTCACAAGTTGAGTTAGTGGCAAGCCTGGAACAAGAATTCGGGTCGTCTGGCTCTGAGTTCAATGCAAATTATGCTGTATCCAAATGGACTTCTGGTCATGTTGTCTGGAGACATTTGAAATCAAGACAGCTAATTTGCACCACATTGAAACACATGAGATATGAAAGAAAAGGCAAGGGAAGGATGATAGACGTTTTGCAGCCACTGGGGAAAGTGCACTAATTAGGTTAGCTCTTTGATTATTTTTATAAATGGAAAGACTTGGGCTCTGAGCAATAGTCAAGTTGATAACAATAGCCAAGTTGCAGAAGCAGGTGCCTTTAGTTGGAATTGCCCAGTAGAACCAAATTATGATTTTATGGCACAAGGTCAGTTAGTCAAGAAGTATTTATTAGGCATCTTCTGTATAATCAGACACTGTGCTAAGTATTGGGGACACCAAGAAAGGCAAAAGACATGGAGCTCATAATCCATGGGAAAGGTGGCTGAGGACATAAAATCCTCCCAAACAATTCCCTGGGCTCACAACTAGGTGTTATGCTTGACTGCCTACTCTTGTTGTTTGTTATTGTTCAGTTGGGTATGATTCTTCATGACCCTTTGGTATGGGTTGTTGTTGCTGCTGCTGTTGTTGGCAAGGATATTGGAGTCTCCAGTGGACTAAGGTAAACAGAGGTTAAGTGACAGCTAGTGAATGTCTGAGGCTGGATTTGAACTCAGACTTTCCTGATTCCAAGCCCAGTGCTCTATCCACTAAGCCACCTAGCTGTCCTTATCCCCAACACATTCAATTTGTTGTCAAATCTTGTCCTTTCCACCTTTACAACATCTCTTGTGTTCATCCTCTTCTCTCTGCTCACAGTGCTACTGCCCTCTTTTGGGTCAAGTTATGCAAATATACAGGAGCAAATCAACACAGTAACCCAGTGTTTGATAAACCCAAATACTCTAGCTATCAGAGCAAGAATCCACTAATTCATTAACAAAAACTGTTGGGAAAATTATAGACTAGTATGATAGAAACTAGGTATAGACCATCAACTTACATCATATACCAAGAAAAGCTCCAAGTGGGTACATGATTTAGACAAAAGGGGTGGCACAATAAGCAAATAAGAGGTGCATGGAAGAAATTACCTATCAGTTTTATGGATTGGGGAAGAGTTCATGACCAAATAAGAGCTAGAGAGGTTCACTGGAAACTAAATACACAATTTTGATCACATAAATTTTAAAAGGTTCTGCACAAACAAAACCAATGCAGCTAAAATTAGAAGAGAAGCAGGAAATTGGGGGGACATTTTGTGCAGCAAGTTTATCTGATAAAAGTATGCTTTCTAAGATATAAATGGAATTGAATCAAATTTATAAGAATAAGAGCCATTTACCAACTGACAAATGATTGAAGGATATAAATAGGTAGTTTTCAGAGGAAGAGATCTAAACTATCTTTCTTTTTTTTTTGTGAGGCAATTGGGGTTAAGTTACTTGCCCAAGGTCACACAGCTAGTAAGTGTTAAGTGTCTGAGGCCGGATTTGAACTCAGGTACTCCTGAATCCAGAGCCAGTGCTCTATCCACTGTGCCATCTAGCTGCCCCAGAGATCTAAACTATCAATGGTCATATGAAAAATCCTCCAAATCACTATTATAGAAATGTAAATCAAAACAGTCCTGAGGTACTACCTCACATCCATCTGATAGGCAAAGTTGACAGAAAAGGAAAATGACAAATGCCAGAAGAGTTTGGGGAAAACAAGTATATTAATGTTCTGTATTGGTGGTGCAGTAAAATGGTCCAGCCAATCTGGAAAGCAATTTGGAACTCCTAAACTGTACTCATCCTTTGATCCAGTAATACTGCTCCTAGGTCTATACCTCAAAGAGGTCAAAGATAAAGGAAAAGGACCTGGACGTTCACAAACAATTAAGCTGCTTTTTGTGGTACCAAAGAAATGGAACCTTGGGAGGGTACAATTTGTGGTATAGGAGTGTGATGGAAAACTACTGTGCTATAAGAAATGATGAAGGAGATGGTTTCAGGGACACCTGGGAAGACTTCTCTGGACTGATACAAAGTGAAATGAGCAGAACTAGGAGAACAATTTATATAATAACTACAATATTATAAAGACAAACAAATTTAAAAGACTCAGGAACTTTAATCAACCCAATGACTAACTACAATTCCAGAGGACTCATGATGAAACACGCTACCTACCTCCTGAAAGAGAGATAATGGGCATGGCCAATGCAGAAATTTGTTTTACTTAACTACACACAAAAAAAAGACTATTGCAATAGTTCAAGTGAAAAAGGGCAAGTGGCCCAATACAGGGTGGTGGTCCAGTGAGCAGAGAGAAGAGGATAAAAATGAGAGATGTTGTGAAGGTAGAAATGATAAGATTTGACAACAAATTGACTATGTACATCCTGTGTTAATTCACGATTCTTCACGAAATACATTCCTCTTCCCTGAAACATTCTTTTAATTGGTCTTCATGCCTCAAGTCTTTCACCACTCCAATTCATCTTCCACTCAGTTGCTCCGAATAGATTCTTCCCCTTATCCCCAGACTGAGACTGCTGTTCATGCTACAAGTATTTAGGCAGGTACACTATTAATTCTGCAAGCACACATCACACATAATAGAGAAGCAACATAGTAGAGTAGTTGGAGCATTGGACTTAAAGTCAAAATGCCCTGGGTTTGAATCTTGCCTCAGACATATACCAGCTGTGTGACCCTAGTTAAGTAATTTCCTCAACTGTAAAATGAGGCTCAAAATAGTATCTACCTCAAAGGCTTGTGAGGATCAAATTAGATGTTTGTAAAGCAGTTATCACAGTGCCTGGCACACGGTATGCACCTGATAAATGGTGATTCCATTCCATTTTCAGAAAGAACATGGGATAAATACCAAAGGACAATAAAGGAATGAAGCTTCCTCCTTAGTTGTGAGTTCTCTGACAAGGCTAGCAACCTTACAGTTATCTGGTAGCCATTGGTGAGATGTCTCAGACATGGCTCAGAAGCATATGCTAAGTCCTTAACAACTACCTAATCACAAGTTGAAGGTTAGACAGTAATGGCATGTTGAAGGCTACCCTTTAATGTCTGATCTATCCCTGAAACAAAGAGTGAGCAAACAGCGAGCTCTCTGCTAAGTTTCAGGATGCTACAGAACATGGTGACAACCTCCAAACAAGTAATCAATCAAGTATTTTCTATACCCCTGCTATAGGCTAGGCACTATAATGGGCACTGGGGAATTCAAATATAAAGAATGAAATAATCTCTACTTGCAAAGAGATTCAAAAGGAAAGAGAAGGCTAGCACATCAAGTCTTCTGAGCTTAAAGGACAAGCTTGAAGCTCATGCTCACACCTCTATAGGTGAACAAATACTCTGTCTGTTCAAGAAGAGCAAGATCCAGACATTTCCTAATCATAGAGTCTCAGAGGTAAAAGGAACCTGCTGTCCAGCCCAACCTGTAACTCTCCTAGAAGCCCCTCTAAGTCATCCCTTCCAGCCTCTGCTAAAAGACCCCTCAAGAGGGGCAGCTAGGTGTCACAGTGGACAAAGCACCAGCCCTGGATTTAGGAGGACCTGAGTTCAAATCTGACCTTAGACGCTTGACACTTACTAGCTGTGTGACCTTGGGCAAGTCACTTAACCCTCATTGCCCTGCAATATAAACAAACAAACAAACAAATAAATAAATAAATAGGCCCCTCAAGAGGGGGAGCCCAGCACCTCTGGTAGTTCATTCTGATTATGGAAAGCTTTCATTATTACGAGGTTTACCCTTAAATCAAGCCTAAATTTACCACTTCCACTGGTCGCTCCTAGTTTTGCTATCTGGGGCTGAGAAGAAGCACAAGGCCATTCTCTCTTCGAAGCAACTGTCCTTAGGACACATGAGGTAGCTTAGGAAGTGAGCCCTTGGCATTATTAATTATCTGTCCTGTATTGGAATGCCCCCACTCAAATACTGTGAGAATCCTCAGCAAGAAAACGACAAAACACGGACTTCAACAACTGGAGAAGAAAATGTCAATACAGCTTATTGATCAGAATTAGATGAATCACTTTAAATGTCATAGATATAGGCCTGGCTGAGTATAACTGAGTCGAAGGGTCCCTGAGCTTTGGTAAATGTTTGTGTTTAATTCCAAAGTATTGTCTTTCATAAAGCAGCGCCTAGTAGAATGCTCTGTACACAGGAGATGCTTAATAAATGTTGTTGTTTATTAAATTTTTGGCAGCCCTGGAACTATACTCACCTAACTGCTAAGTATCTCTCCTTCATATGGACACCTATGGCCCAGTCCCAATTAATGCAAATAATGAATCCCTTGAAGTGGTACCATGTATTCTAATTCTTACTATTCAAATCTATAATTATGTAAATATAGTCGTTGGTTCCAGGTTAATGGAAATAGACAGCAGATAACTTATTCCCTCCCACCCCCATCCCAATACCCCTTTCAGTTCTGGAACCATAATCAAAACAGTTCCACCTTTCCTACTAGAAAAAAAAAAAGTTATTCTATTTCTCTGTGGCTACACTTCCCAGCCATCCCTATAACTTACCAAAACAAAACTTCTCTCCATGATCAATGCTCTTCTTTATGTTTTGTTTTCCCCATATTTGGGTTTGAAGTAACTTGAGGGTTGGCATTGCCTTTCTTCTACAATTGTATACCCAAGGCTTTGCACAGTGTTTGGCATATTGGAAGCATTAAAAGCTTTTCAGTGTTATGCATTCATTCATTCATATGAGCTTTAAGATTTCCAAAGCACTTTCCTCACAACCACCCTGTGAAGTAAGTAGTACCCCTATTTCACAGATGAGAAATCCAGACTTAAATACAAGCTAAAGTGTGAACAAAATGGAGAAAAGGAAAAGCAATAAAGGAAACTTTGAAAATGTCTTGGACTCCAGAGCTGGAAATTTTCTGTGGAGCCTTTGGTCCGTCCAACAGTCAATGAGCTGGTGAGCCTTCTGGCACTGTAGCAGTTGAGAGATACGCATCCTCAAGATTTTAGCTTTAGATCGGAGAAAGGTCTTTAGAGGCCAGATAGTTTAACCTCCTTATTTAAGAGATGAGTAAACTGAAGCCTAGACCCGTGGGGAAGTGACTTGACCAGGCTCACAAAGCTAGTCAGTGTCTGTGGCTGGTTTTGAGCCCAAGCCTTCCTGATTTCTTGACTCTTACTCTCTCAGTTACTGTGAATATTATCGTTGTTCCCCATACCTGAAATGAATATATGAATATTAGATTTAAAAACAAGCAGACTCCCTAAATTCAGATGTAAGTGGACTAATATTTGGGGCTGTAAAGAACTTTTCCACTGTCTTGGTACTGTTTTCCTTGAATACCTCTAACCAACTCTGCCACCTTCCTTCCCTCTAATTTTAGAATCCTCCTTAAAACACTTTCAACAGTCAGCCCCTAAAGCCTAGAGAAGACCCTGGGCCCTCAATATCCCTCTTGCCATATGGATTTAGAAAACCACAAATTAACATTATGTTGTACTATATTTTTATTTATTTTGTTATACATTTCTCAATTATATGTTTAGTTTTTTGGAGGAATGAGAATAAGGCATGAATGACACATACATTTTTGGACATGCCAATGTGAGAAGCTATTTTGTTTGATTCTCCATGGTTTTTTTTTTTCTTTTAAATGGGGATGGAGTTGGGGGGGGAGAAAAAAATTGCCCATTAAGTGAACAAATCAAATCAAATGAAAAAAAATCAAATAACAGTAAAAAAAAATCACCCCTTCTTCTTTAAGCCTCAGTTTCATCATCTATAAAATGGAAATAACATGTTAATGGTTTCAGATCATAGCACCTAGAACAGTGCCTTGTAATAGTGTTTCATCAAAGTTGACCAATTTGAACTATTTTCAATCAATCAATTTATTAAATGCCTATGGTGTGCTAGGCACTGGGGATTCAGAGCTCCGGGGATGCAAAGAGAGGCAAAGGACTATCCTTGCCTTCAAGTAGCTTACAATCTAATGGGGAGACGACATGCAGACAAATATATATGAAGCAAGCTCTAGACAATAGGAAGTAATTAATGGAGGGAAGGCACTGAAATTAAGAGAAGCTGGGAAAGACTTCCAGTAAAAAATGGGATTTTATCTAGGACTTAAAGGTAATCAGAGAACTCAGCAAGTCAGGTATGGGGAACAACCAGAGGAAATTCTTGGAGCTGAGAGCTGGAGTGTCTTCTTCATGGAAAGGCTATGAGGTCAGTGTCACTGGATCAGAATATGTGCTGGGGAGTTGGAGAAGACTGGAAAGGTAGAAAGGGGCTAGGTGATGAAGGGCATCAGTAACAGCAAAGTAGGAGTGGGGGTGATGATGATGAGTTCTGTTTTAGATATATTGCCTTTAAGATGACTGAGACATCCAGTTTGTGATGCCTGAAAGGCAGCTGGAGATGGGAGCTTGTAAGTCTGCAGAGAGCTGGAAAGGTAGATTTGAGAATCAGCAGCATAGACAGGGTCATTAAATCCATGCGAGCTGATGAAATTACCAGAAGTAGAACAGAGGTAGAAGAAAAGAGGACACAGGACAGAGCCCTGAGGACTACAATCAAAGGGCATGATATGGTGGACCATCCAACAGAGGAGACAGAGAAGAAGGAGGAGAAAAACCAAGGGAGATCGGTGTCCTGAAAACCTAGAGAAAAGAGAATCTCTATAAGAGAAGAATGAGGAAATCAGAAGTTGTATTGTAAGGGGTTAAGGAAAGATGAGAGGAAAGACTGTGGAAGCACCTAGTGCAGATGGCTAAGGAGTTTGGCTACAAAGGGCAGAAGACATAGGACGACAGTTAGCAGGGACTGAAGGATCAAGTGGAAGGTTTTACAAAATGGGGGAGACGTGGACACAGTCAGTAGGAAATGAGCCAATGGATGGGGAGAGATTAAAAATAAATGATACAAGAGAGTTCCAGGGGACTCATGATAGAAAAGGCTCTCCAAATCCAGAAAAAAGAAAAAAAAAACTATGGAATATGGATGCTGATTGAACCATACTATTTCTTTTGGTTTTGGTGCTGTTGTTTTTCTATTTTGAGGTTTTTCCTTATTGCTCTGATTCTTCTCTTATAGCATGACTGATGCAGAAATATGTTTAATGTTGTTATGTATATATATACATACATACATATATATATGTGTGTATATACATACACACACACACACATATATATATATAAAACCTATATCAGATTGCTTGCTGTCTGGGGGAGGGGGAGAGGGAGGGGAAGGAAGGAGAAAAATTGGAAATTGGAAATCTTTTGTAAACAAATGCCGAAAGCTATCTCTACATGTAACTGGAAAAGAACAAAAAGTTTTATTTAAAAGAAAAAAATAAAAATAAATAAATGCTAGGGTGGGGAAGCCAGGAAAGATACCCTGTTAGAGATGGGATAGAATGGGATCATTTAAACAAGTGGGTAAATCTTGCTAAAGAGCAAGGGCTTTTCATCCAGGGAGACAGGAGTGAAGAAGATGCCGTAGGAGGTATCTGAGCGATGAGAAAGAAGGAAGAGGGAACTCATGGCCAATTGCCTCCATCCTTTCTGTAAAATAGAAGACCAGGTTCTCATTTGAGAGACTAATGAGAGAGGGTGTCATTAGAGGTTTGAGGATAGATGAGAAGGTTGGAAGAGCCACTGTGGAGTGGGACAGTTGCCTAGCAGCCAAGAGAGCCCCAGTAGAAGTTGTATAGCATACATTTGTAGTAGACAGATGGAATGGTTAAGTAATTTTCAACACCTTCCTTAAGGAAGAGGTGTAGGAACAAAGGTGATGCACAGGTGGAAATGATACAAGGCTGAGGATTTAACTCACAGGGCAGATGTAAGACTCAAGATAATATGTGTAAAATACTTTGCGAACTTTATCGCCATACACATGTAGTAGTAGTAGTAGTAGTAGCAGCAGCAGCAGCAGTAGTAGCAGCAGCAGTAGTAGTAGTAGCAGCAGCAACAGCAATGCAGCAACACTAGTACTAGTAGTACCAGCAGTACTAGCAACAGCAGCAGTACTAGTAGTACTAGCAGTACCAGCACTAGCAATACTAGTACTTCTACTATTAGTACTAGTGGTGGTAGTAGTAGTAGTAGCAGCAGCAGCAGCAGCAGTAGTAGTAGTAGCAGCAGTAGTAGTAGTAGCAGTAGCAGCAGCAGTAGTAGTAGTAGTAGCAGCAGCAGCAACGCAGCAACACTAGTACTAGTAGTACCAGCAGTACTAGCAACAGCAGCAGTACTAGTAGTACTAGCACTAGCAATACTAGTACTACTACTATTAGTACTAGTGGTGGTAGTAGTAGTAGTAGTAGCAGCAGCAGTAGTAGTAGTAGCAGCAGCAGCAGCAACACTAGTACTAGTAGTACCAGCAGTACTAGCAACAGCAGCAGTACTAGTAGTACGAGCACTAGCAGTACTAGCACTAGCAATACTAGTACTACTACTATTAGTACTAGTGGCAGTAGTAGTAGTAGTAGCAGCAGCAGCAGCAGTAGTAGTAGTAGCAGCAGCAGTAGTAGTAGTAGCAGCAGCAGCAGCAATGCAGCAATACTAGCAACAGCAGCAGTACTAGTAGTACTAGCAGTACTAGCAGTACTAGCACTAGCAATGCTAGTACTACTACTATTAGTACTGGTGGCGGTAGTGGTGGTAGTAGTAGCAGCAGCAGCAGTAGCAGCAGTAGTAGCAGTAGCAGCAGTAGCAGTAGTAGTAGTAGCAGCAGTAGCAGCAGCAGTAGTAGTAGTAGTAGTAGTAGTAGTAGTAGTAGTAGTAGTAGTAGTAGTAGTAGTAGTAGTAGTAATTGCTGTTGTAGCCAGCCCGGGGACCTTTCCTTCCTGGCCTTTTCCTGACCCTACGGTTTAAGGTGGGGAGCCACGTCGGGGTCCAAAGCCCGCTCCTCCTCCCTCAGGCCTTTCCCTGTGGGGGCCCTGTCCAAGGTCTTTCAGTCCATAGCGCACGCCCCCGAGGGGCTCTGGCTTCATATTCTGGCCCAGCCACACAGGGCACTCTGGGCACGTGACTTTCCCGGCCTCAGTTTCCACCTCTGTAAAAGGAGGGGGCTGGGATGGACGGCCTCTAAGGGCTCCAGAGCCCGGGATGGGAAGCCGGGAGGGCTGCGGAGCCCGCGTCTGGCCGGACTACAGACGGCCATTGTCCGTACTATGGTACCCCGGCCCGCCCCTCCCCTCTGTTCTCTCCCTCCTTGCTCCTCCCCACTCCGACCCCTCCCCTCGCCTCCCTCCCTCCTCGCAGGTTACATAACCGGGCTCTCGGAGGAGCCGAGCTCTCGCGAGATCAATAGACTCGCCCCGCCCCCCTCTTCTCTCTCTCCACGTCAGAGGGAGCCGGAGGAGCGGCGAACATGGCGGAGCGCAGGAGGCACAAGAAGCGGATCCAGGTAGTGAGGCCGAGCCTTGGGCCGGGGCGGGGGCCGCGGGCTGGCCCGGGTGTCCGGGCGCTCGGGGGGGGATGAGGAGCGGGGGGAGGCCGGAGCCGGCGGGCGGGGCTGGGGGCCCGAGCGGGCTTCGGCCCGGGGCTGGGGGGGGCGGCTCTGTCTGTGTGTTGGGGGTGGGGGGGCGTGGGAGGGGGGCTGCGGGGGGGGGGGGCTGATGTGTGTATGGGGGGGCTGCAGGGTCGCGCCGGGGTGTGAGTGTAGTGCGCGGGCTGCGTCGGCCGGGCCCGGGGGTGGGGGGCTGCCCTGCGGGGGGGGGCAGCCTGCGGGGGGGCGCCGAGCCCCTCCAGCCCGGCGGGGGGCGGGTTTGGCGCCGCGGGGCGCCCTCTCTCCCCGCCACTGCCTGTCAGTCGCGGCATCCCCCCCAAACAATGAAAAGCACCCAGTGTGTGCGGGGCCGGGGCCGGGGCCGGGGCGCAGGAGCCGCGGAGCCCCCGCTTCGGACGCCTCCTGCCCGGGGCCGCCGGCTCGGGGCTTGCGGACGGTCACCGGGCTAGGAAGAGGGGCAGGCAGGACTGGAACCCAGGCCCTCGGGGTCCGCAGCCGCCTCGGGCCCTGGGCCTCCTTGGCCTTGGTCCGAGGAGTGCCTGGGCTTCAGCTCTGGCCCGAGGGGCTGGGGGGCGGCCAGACACCTGCCCGGCCCTTCGGCCCTCCGAGTGCCCCCCCCCACGCCCGGCCTCCTCCCTGGCGCCCCGCGGCGAAAAAGGAGAGCGGCGCCCCCCCCCCCCCCCCCGTGTTAGCGAAGCTGGCCCAGGCTCCGTCAGACGCTCGGGGATCAGCCTTGTTCTCTCTGACATGGAAAGCGGGTCTGTGCCAGCGACGAGTGCGACATTAACGGCCAGGGTCGCCCCTCGGCCCCGGGTCTCCATCTTCCCCTGGCTTTTAGAGGGACTAAAAGCGCTCTGTAACCAGATTAATTTGGAAATGAGTTCCTATTCAGCTGTGTTCATAGTATCAACCGGTGTGTAATGTATGTTGCTAGAGCCATCGGTATATATGCGGTAGTGTGTGCTTGTCTGTACATATCACAGAAATAGATGGGATTTCAGTTACAGGAGATTTGGTGGTCCGGAATTTTTTCCTTTTCGTTTTTATCTACTCCTTTTTGACATCGTGCCTTTTTCCGAATGGTTTGTTTGCAATTTTATTGCTCTATCTTCCTATCTGTGTGAAATATGCACATCATGAACTAAAATGGACTTTTTGATTTGATTTTTTTTTTGAATCACTAAAAAAAACTATGCAGATTGAAGACTGAGAAAAGCTTCTTGCAAAAAGTGAGACTTGAAGGAAAGCAATAGATGGAGAGAATTCCCTGCATGAGGGGCAGAGAGTGAAAATGCTGGAGGCCAGTGTGGCTGGGGCATAGAGTAGGTGGAGAGGAATAAGGTGCGACAAGACTGGAAAGTAGGAAGGATCCACATTATGGAAGGGGTGTCTGTGTGTGTGTGTGTGTGTGTATGTATGTGTATGTATTGGGGGGGAGTGAAGGAAAATGAATTTGACTTCTGAGTTGAGGATAAACTGGAGTGGGTGAGTTGAGCCTGGAAGATCACGCAGCCAACTATTACAATAGTTAGCAGAGGAGGGGGGGGTAATATATGAAAGATTAGGAAGGTAGAAATCTAACATAGGTAAAAACCTAACAAAGTTACAATAGGGGCCAGTAAAACGGTGGTGAAGTATGTTTATGTCGTCTCAACTTTGTCACAAAATGTTTGGTTGAGGCAGTGTTCTGTAAGATATGCCTGTATGTTTTTTTCTCAGGACTTAAGTGACATCTTCAGAAACTTGGGGAGGGAGTTTGTGGTTGGGGTTTTTCGTTGGTCTTGTCGAAAAGAGAAAAACAGCACAACTTTAAAAATTCATGTTTATTCCCGTGTGGGTGCTCAGAGCTGTTGTTTTGTGCTCCTAAATAAGTAGAATTATTTTTACAATTTCTTCTGTAGTAGCTCTTAATATTTTCAAATAATAGTCCTTTTTAAAATAGTTGCGGCTAGGTGGCGCAGTGGATAAAGCACCGGCCCTGGATTCAGGAGTTCCTGAGTTCAAATCCGGCCTCAAACACTTGACACTTACTAGCTGTGTGACCTTGGGCAAGTCACTTAACCCCCACTGTCCCGCAAAACAAAACAAAAACAAAATAAAATAGTTGTCCCAATAAGTTATCATCATTCCTACAGAACCCTGATATAAGGGCTTGTTCAGTTTCTCTGAACTTTGGCCATTTTAGTGATTATGTTCTTTTTATATAAAAGTCTTCCTTTTTACTTAAGTTTGGTTGTGCCAGCATGGTCATAAATTGTGCCAGTGTTTACTTTTTGGTTACCTTAACTGAGTGTTTTCTTTTTCTTTTTTAAACATAAAGAATCTAACAGCAGACAATTCAGTAAACAAACCATTAAATTTAAAACAAGTGTTAACACAGGTGTGGTGTAGGCAGTTTGCTTTGTACCCACTTTTTCACTTAGTAGTTCAGAGAAGAAGCAAGTAAATGTGTAGATGAAGTGATTACAAGTGTATGTAGCATACTGGCAAATGAAAACACATATATTAAGGTGGTAGCTCTCCTGGAAATTTTCTCCAACTGAGTTTCCCTTTCATCATCTGTAAAATGAAGTCAGGGTAAATTGTATTTTTTCTAGCTTTGAGATTCTGTTCATCTAAATTTCATTCCTGTGAGAATTAACTCAGTTTTCCAGATTCATAGGACCTTGAAGTCTTACCATCTTCATACACCATGGGCTTATGATTCCACAGCGGTTGTGTTGTTTGGAGATTTTAGAACTGGAACCACTGTGTCCTGCATATGGTGGGTGTGTGGTTGATAGATATGGTGAAATGAATTGGGGTTGTCATTATCTTCCCCACTCCACATTGAAAGAGTTGGCTGTAGTCAGAGACTTGAATTCAAATCCCACCTTTGATTCTTCATTAGCTCCAGTTCTCTCCTTAAACATCTTCCATTTCCTCATCTGTAAAATGGGATAATTATGCCTTTGTTACCTACCTCATGGGGTTATTATAAATCTCTAATAAGACAATGTTTGTAACATACTTTGCCACCCTAAAAGGACCACATAAATGTCAGTTGTTGTCATTGTTGTTACTGTTGTTGTTATTACTTTGTTTGGACCTATAATTTCATTAGTGTGGAAAGCTCCGAGGGAGGAAATTCCCTCTTAGAAGATTGGCGGTGTTTTGGAATTTTTTTGTCTTAAAGAGCTCCCTGGGGCACTGGGAGATTAAATGATTTGCCTTGGGTCACATATCCAATATGTGTTAGAGGCTGCTCTTCCTGATTTTATCTTTTTAATTTATGAACTTAATGGTCATCAGCAAACATGGATATTTCTGCCTACAAAGACAGAAAAAGAGGATTGTGTGTTAAACTGAAACTACCATGTGCAGTTTGGTTTTATAAAAGTGTATGTCAGTTTTAACATGATAGTACCATGATAGCCTTTCTTATCTTTCTCTTCCTCTGAACAGTTGCACTCCTTTGTGTATTTTTTGACATATATCATTGACATTCTTTTCTTTTCCTTTTTTTTGCATCAATGTCACTACTTCTCATTCCCTTGTAACACTTGTACATCCTTCAATAAAAGCCCTGCCTCAAAACAAATAATTATAGAGTCAAGAAAAACAGATTAGTATCATGTTTGTCTTGTCTGAAAATCTTCATTTCATTCTGTATCTACAGTCTGTCACCCCCTCCTCCAAAAGATTGGAAGCATACTTCTTCATCAGCCTTCTCAAGTTCTAATTGGTCATTGCATTGACCAGAAGGTTTTTTAAGTCTTTCAAAATTGTTGTCTTCAATATATAAATTGTCCTGGTTCTTCCTCACTTAAGTTTGTATCTATTCATACACATCTTCCCAGGTTTCTCTGAGTTAATCCCTTTCGTCATTTTTTATGTCTCAGTAATTTCCATTACTTTCATTTACCATTATTTGTTCAACCATTCCTCAAGGGATGGGTACCTGTGTTGTCCCTAGTTCTTTGTTGTGATAAAAAGTACTGCTATAAGTATTTCTGCAAGTTTGAATCCTTTCCCTCTCTGTTTGATCTCTTTGGGGTATAAACCTAGTAATTGTATTAGTAAGTCAAGGGAAATGTACAATTTAATGACTTGGGGTATATTTCCGAATTGCTTTCCAGAATAGACCAGTTCACAAATCCGTCTGCCTGTTCTCCCACAGGTCTTCCAACAATTGTCATTGTCCTTTTTTGTTACCTCTGCCGGTCTGACAGGTGTGAGGTAAAACCTCACTTGTTTTCATTTCCATTTCTCTTACCATTAGTTATTTGGAGCATTTTTCCTTATGCTTGTTGATAGCTTGCATTTCTTCTTTTCTTTCCTTGGTTTTTGTTTTGTTTTGTTTTTGAGAGTGCTTGTTCACTGTTTATTTGGAAAGTATGATTTTTAAGCTAAGGCCTAGAGAGACAAACAGTTAATTAGTGCAGGTGCAGGACAGTAACTCAATTTTCTCTACTCTTCTGTGCTTTTGAAACAACCAGCCTGGTGTTTTCAGTGCTGTTCCCTTTGCCCTTTCACCCCAAATTAGGATATTGATTGTGAATAGCTTCAGTTGTAACAGTTTATATTGTCCGATTTGTTTAAAACCACAAATATTTAAATCAGTAATCGGAATGATTTGAACTGACCAAAATTTATTCATATTTAATATTTTAACTGTACTATTAATAACTGACTCAATTATTTGTTCTCAAGTGAGGGCTTGATTCTGGATAAAGAGATTTGATGTGAGATAGTAGAGCTAGTCAGGTCAGTTTTTCTCCTACATTTGTATGCTTAATATGCTATTTGTAGAAATACAGTTCCTTAGATTATGGAGAGAAATTTCCTCTTTGCTTGAAATCTGTTAACTGATCCAACATTTGCTCCCATTGAATAGAAGATTTTCCTTACCTTGATCCTTTGTTGACATGTGGATCATAATTGATCCCTGCCTTCTTATCCTGAACAACTTTTCCCATCAGTGTCTACCCTATAGCCATCAGCCCTGCATCTTCTTTACACCATGCATCTTTCTGACTGCCTTAATTTGCACTTCTTATGTAGTACTTCATTGGTGATGGGTTACAGTCAACTCACACCCACCCTTTACCTCTCCATTGCCCTTTGTAGCCCTTTCTAGTTCTAAATAGAAGAAACTGAAATTTTCATGACATTAGTGTGTCTGTTAATCTATTTTATAAAAATATTCTAGAGAAGTTATATGTTTAGATCTTTAACAGATCTGAATTTGCAAATTCCCTTTTCTTTATTCAAAAAGCATCTTAACAGAAAATCTGACTTAAAAGTTCAGTTCAGAACTAAGGTCTATCCCAGGTGGGTGTCGGTGAAAGACAAGCAAGTTCCTTGGTGGGAAAATTTGGGCTCCTTCCTTACAGGGAGGTTTTGCAGCATGAATTTGAGTAACTAGGATTGCTTTCTTGGAGCAGTAATAGCTTAGAGTGGAAGCTGTTGCTTTTCTGCTTTCCCCTTTGATGTGTGCTCCTCCCAGGGCTGCTGGGAGGAGGCTGGCCCTTTTAAGAGGCAAGAAGGCTCCCTAAAGGACCAGGGAGACATACAAAATTCACTAAGACTTTACTGCCTGAGGCATGAAGAGGAAAAAAGGTAAGTCTGTTTTTGTCTCTGACTTGCTGAGCAACCCTGTGGTAGCTCAGAGCTGCCACGTGGCAAGATACCCTTTCCTCAGCTTCCAGCTGCTAGGTGCCTTGACTCATCTTGAGGAGGCTCTCTATAGTTCCTGTCCTCGAAGAACAGGAAGGGATTGACAAGTATGCCCTAGTCTGAGTCCCTAACTTTACATGCCCAAGGCTGGTAAAGGAAGTGGCTCTTATCACACAGCCATTTACTGGCCATCAGTCAGTAAGCAGTCAGTTAATGCCTACCATGTGTCAGACACAGGGGCTGGGCTCCCCAAATTATCTGATGGTGGATGCAGCATCTGGGACCCTGGCCTAGGGGCACAGGTAATTTTTTTTTCCTTTTTTTTTTTTTCCTTGGGGCAATGGGGGGTTAAGTGACTTGCCCAGGGTCACACAGCTAGTAAGTGTCAAGTGTCTGAGATCAGATTTGAACTCAGGTCCTCCTGAATCCAGGGCCGGTGCTTTATCCACTGCACCACCTAGCCACCCCGCAGGTAATTTTTAATAACAGTAATCTTCATTGTGGGCAATTAGGGCTTCGACTGCATGATTAAAACGGGGGGGGGGGCGGAGATAAAACATTCACCATTTGTTTCTTTTGGGAAAAAAAAAGCACAGTGCAGTATGTGTATCTTACTGTTTTCTTATTTCACCCTCCTCCACAAAGCATTTATTAAGTTCTTACTGTGTACCAGCCTTTCATAGTCTAATGGACTTAATCCTTACCCACATGTAGTACTTGGGCTAACTGGATATAGGAATACAGGAAATCTTCCATAGATCTTGATTGTCTGATTGGGAGATTGTCTAGGCTTTCCCTTCTGTCTTTCCTCCATTCAGCTACTTACCCTTTTTTAGGTACTGTACTTTACTATTTGACTATTTTGTACAATTTACTGTTCTTGTTCCAGAGAATGAAGACAATAAAGGAAAAGAGCTGGAATCGATTCGTCATGGTTGAAGAAATAAAAATAAATAAATAAAGACAGTGTTGTAGGCCACCAGATTAAATGTCAGGAGAACAACACTGTGTCTGAAACTTTGTAGGCACTTAGCACCTGCCTTTTTGCCTAACTGATAAGCTTCTGTCATGTGACGCAGAGCCAGTCACTTCACCGACCTGGCCTTGATTTCTTCACCTGTAAATTGAGGAGCTTAGACTAGGTGATATTTTAAGATCCTTTCCAGTTCTAATACTCTATGATTCAGTTTTAAAATGTTTTCTATGAATTCATTTAACAAGGCTGTTTCTATACCCCACTGGATATGTCAGCAGTAATTATACCAATCAATTAGACTGATCATGCTCCAAACCAGTCCTTATTTGAGAGATGTGTAACCTGAAGCTTAGACCCATCAAGCCGTGACTTGCCCAGGGTCACAGAGCTAGTCAGTGTCTGTGGCTGGATTTAAGGCCAAGTCTTCCTGATTTATTGATTTCCTGATTTCATGGCTACAAATCATGCAATACCTTAGTCTTCAAAGAATTATAAAGTAATCCAGTGGTGAGGTACTTGGTGGGCATTAGTAGCCTCTTGGAATCTTGTCTGTCATCCAAGAGCTCTTCTCTTATAGGAGAAGCTGCCAGATTGAAATGTGATTCTGATTGTGGTGCCTTGGCACTGTTTCTTTTCAGCTGATAGGGTTATCTTTATCTTTTATCTCTAGGACTTTTCCTTTTGGGATTTCCTTCAGGAGATGATTGGTCAATGGATTCTTTCTCTTTTCGCTTTACCCATTGGTTTAACTAGAACTGGGAAGTTTTCATTTACAATTTATTTTATAAATTAAAATTTATTTTTCCCTTATCAAGAATTCTTTCTCCCTTCCATCCTCCCCCTTCTTTCCCGCCCCCCCCCCCCCATAGTGGTAGAGAAGAGAAAAAGAAAATCCTTATAACAAATAGCTAAGTAAAACAAATTTTCATAATGGCCGTGTTCCAAAGTGTGTGATTAATCCCAAAATGCTAGTAGTCCATTATCTCTGTCAGGGGTTGGATAGCATTCTTCACCATCAGTGTTGATCATAGTTCTTAAGGGTTTCAAAATTGTTGGGTTTTAGGATGTTGATATTGTAATATATATTGTTCTGCTTCTGCTTGATTCACTCTGCCTCAGTCCATACAAATCTTCCCAGGTTTTTCTGAAACTGTCTCCTAGCCTCATTTTTTTCTTACAACATAATTTACTGTGTGACCCTGGGTAAGTCACAACCCCAATTGCCCCCCCACCCCATGAGACCTTTGTCAGAGAAACTTGCTGCAAATATTTTCCATAGTTAACTGTTTCCTTTCTAATCTTAGCTGCATTGGATTTGTAAAAACTTTTAAATTTGGGGGCAGCTAGATGGCGCAGTAGATAAAAAACACTGGCTCTGGATTCAGGAGGCCCTGAGTTCAAATGAGACCTCAGACACTTGACACTAGCTGTGTGACCCTGGGCAAGTCACTTAACTCTCATTGCCCCACCAAAAAAAAATAAAAAGAAAGAAAAGAAACTTTTAAATTTTTCTATATTTCCCTCCATCCTCTTCTCTCATACCTTTTCTTCTTTTTACTCCCTACCCCTTCTTATGTAGAATATATTTCTGAGCTACAACTGTAGTTCCAGCGGCATTTTTTGGACCTCAATGTAACCTTCAATTGGAAGTGATTTAATCTGATGTGATGACCTTCTAAAATGCAGATATCAAGAGAAGAATTTTAATAGAGTTCTATAAATGCCTTCCAAACAAGGAATATGCTTAATTAAAATTATATGCTTGTGGATTGATATCAGTATTACCTAGCTAAGTGGTGAAGTGGATAAAGCCTCAGGCCTGGAGTCAGAAAGATCTGAATTCAAATCCAGCCTCAGACACTAAAGAGCTGTGTGACCCTGGGCAAGTCACTTAACTCCTGTTTACCTCAGTTTCTCATCTGTGAAATGGGGACACACTAGAGAAGGAAATGGCAAAGCACTAAAGTATCTTTGCCAAGAGAAGCCTTGTCCATGGAATCACAAAGAGTTGGACACAACTAAATGACTGAACAATCTGTGAAATCTGATTATAGACTAGCATGAAAAGATGAACATTGCAGTTGATTTTGACAGCGGGAAACACTGAATATGAACTTTAGCCTCTACTTGCCTCGGTTTCCTCAAACTATAAAACAGGGATGATAATAATAGCACATACTCTGCAGGGTTAGTGTGAGGTTCAAGTAAAAGAATATTTGTTTAAAAAAAGAGGAGCACTTAGCGCAGTGCCTGGCACCTAATGGCCCTGTATACTTGCTTGTTTCCTTCCAGTCACTCTTCTTAAGAATGTTATTGGAGCAGTTGTCGGGGTCCTGGACTGGATTGTCTCCTCCTGCTCTGTCATTGTGACTTGGTCTCTCTGAGCCTCATGTGTGATTTCTTGAAATAGAGTGCCCAGGATTTTCAGAGAGACTGTTTATTCTTTTTTTGTTTGTTTTGTTTTGTTTTTTGCAGGGCAGTGAGGGTTAAGTGACTTGCCTAGGGTCACACAGCTAGAGTCAAGTGTCTGAGGCTGGATTTGAACTCAGGTCCTCCTGAATCCAAGGCCAGAGCTTTATGCACTGTGCCACCTAGCTGCCCCCGAGACGGTTTATTCTTAAATGGTCTCTTCTCCATCTTTTTTCCAAAGTCAGTGGTTTTTATGTTTTGCTTCATTTCTTCTCATTATTCGTGTGGTTGTGGGAAATACATTTTTTTCCCTTTGAGTTCTGTTTATACCAGTTGTGGAGTTATTCTCTTCATCAAGGTTGGATTTGGGCGTCTTTGCATTTTTTCCTCAGACGTAATACTGTTTCTCAGTTCTGTACCTTTTCATTGACTGCCCACAGTGCCTGGCATCCTTTCCCTTCCGTACCCTCACCTGTGGATTCTCTGGCTTCTTTAAGGACTCAGCGCAGATAGCACCTTCTACAGGAAGCCTTTCCCAACCCCCTCCCATGCACACACCCCTGTTAGGGTGGGAGCCGCTTGTGGACAGGACTGTGTTTTGGCCTTTCTTTGTGTCTTCAGGGCTTAGCACAGTGCCTGGAAGATGGTGACAGCCGGTTTTTATGGTGCTGTGTGTCTTCTGCTGGGTCGTCTAAACTTGTCTCTCTGCACCCATTGCTTCTCCCCATGCCATCCCTTCAGATACTTGAAGACAGCTCTCATGTCCCCTGGGTCTTTTCTCACATCAGGGACTTAGGGCCCTTCTCCAACCCTGGCCTCCTGGACACTTTCCAGTTTATCAATAGTTTTCTTGTCAGGGTCTGGGACTCTAGGGACAAATGGAGTTCAGGGGAGACCAAAGGCATCCATAGAGAAGTAAATGTGTGTACATAAATACACACACATATATACACATAAATACATATATGTATATAAACACAAACATACATATGTATTTGTGTGTGTATGTGTGTGTGTATATATAGATAGATATAGATATACATATAGATATAGGAAGGAATGCATTGACACCTGGATGATCATAATAAGCTTCTTTTAGGAGGTGGCCTTAAAAAAGCTAAGGGTTCTGAGGCAGAGATGAGAAACACAGACTATATAAAGGAAAAGAAATGGGATAGCAGAGTCTTAGCTTTAAGTTCTCTCCTGAGCAGGAACGTTCTGTCTCTCCAGAGAACCCATTCTACTTAATGATTAGCTGGAATTGTGAGTAAGCTTGCCACTTTTTAATCCATAGATCCTAGTTCTGCCCTCTGTGGCCAAGCAAAGCAAGGCTTATCCCTCATCTAGATGATGGTTTTTCAGACACATAAAGATAGGACTCATACCTGTCCTAGTGTTTCTTTTCACTGTAATATCTTTTTTTTTTCCTAACCCCAAGTCCTTCATCTGTTTTTCCCTGCCTTTTTCCACTACAGACCTCACTGTGAAATGGCTCCTGGGTTGTAGTGATAAGTAAGGACAAAAATGGGGAGCAGGGAGGGAATTACTTAGTACAGTAGAGATAACACTAGCTTTGGAGTAAGAGAACCTGAGTTCAGACCCCACTTGTGACTTTCACTACTTATAGAACTTACAACAAGTCAGCTTTCTCATCCATAAAATGGAGCTGAAGTAGAATGGCTACTGAGATCTTTTCCAACTCTAGATCAGTGTATCTAAAGGGGTCTACCAAGGGCAGTGACGTTTGTAGTAGCAAGACTCCCCCAAACTAATCAATCGACAAGCATACCAACACTTACTACATCCTAGGCACTATGTTAATTGTAGAGGATACAAAGAAAGGTAAAAATAATCCGTACCCTAAGGAGCTCCCGTTCTAATGGAGGAGACAAGGTGGTGGTGTATTTTTAAAGTACATACATGACATATATAGAGCAGGTGGAGAGTATCCTTAGAGAGGGAAGACTGGCTGCCAAAGGAGGAGGAGACTAAGAGAGTCCTCTTGCAGAAAGTGGCGTTGGAGCTGAATCTTGAAGGAAGCATGGGATTCTAAGGTACAAAGTGAGACGGGAAAGCCTTCCTGCCATGCGGTCAGCCTGTGCAAAGGCATGGAAAGAGTGCATGGAATAGCAGGTGGCCAGGATAGCTGGATGGTAAAGGGTGCACAAGGGAGTCAAGTAGAAAGATAGGAAAGGACCAGGTTGGGAAGAGCTTTAAATGTCAGAGAACTTTCTATTGGATAGGGCGGGTAATAGGGAGCCACTGGAGTTTATCGAGTAGCTGGGTGACATAGTCGGAGACTTAGGCTTTAGGAAAACCACCTTGGCAGTTCTATGGAGAATAGCTTGGAGTGGGGAGAACTTTGAGGCAGAGAGACCAATCAGAAGACTGTTGGAAGTCTTGGTGGAGAGGATCTGAACTAGACTGGTAGTTGTGTGTGGAGAAAAGCCTATTATACAAGAGATGATGTGGAGGTAAAATTATAAGATTTGACAACTGATGGGGAGGGTGAATGCTAGTCAAAAATCAAGGATGACATTGATAATATGAAGTTAAGTGACTGGAAGGATGGTTCTTGACATACAAAGGGAAATTTGGAAGAGAGGAAAGTTTATGGGGGGAAATGCCTTACAGGACATAAAGTTGGAAATAACCAAAAAGCAATTAGTGATTTGAAACTGGAACTCAGGGGAATGATTAGACATCTAGAACTGGGAACTCCAAAAGCTGATGAAATCACCAAGTGAGGTAGTATTAAGAGAGAAGAGAAAAGGACACAGGAAAAAGCCTTAGATGATACCCCTCAGCAGTGGATACCAGCCAAGGACTCTGAGAAGCATCAGTCAGACAGGAAAGAAGAGAACCGAGAGAGTAAGTATAAGTAGTACTGTGGGAAATCCAGAGAGAAGAGCTATCCAGAAGGATACCCCTCGGGGCAGCTAGGTGGCGCAGTGGATAGAGCACTGGCCCTGAATTCAGGAGGACCTGAGTTCAAATGTGGCCTCAGACCCTTGACACTTACTAGCTGTGTGACCCTGGGCAAGTCACTTAACCCCCATTGCCTCACTAAAAAACAAACCAAAAAAACCCCCCAAACCAAAAAACAACAACAACAGAAGGATGCCCCTCTAGAGTAGGATGAAAGCAAAGAGAATTCCAGGAAAGTACTCAGAAATTTAAGGAGAGGGAGAAATGACTTTAGTAATGAATTCTTTACAGGGAAGTGGCACATGGATTGACTTTTGAAGAAAGGGGTTTCAAGAGGCAGAAGTGAGGAAGGAGTGGAGCATGTATGTTGTAAGCGTGGAAGGTGGACCAGCATGAGTCTGAAGTTTAAGGAACGGTTTGATTTGTTTAGAAAATAAAATGCGTAAGAGGGAGAAATATGAAATAGATTGGAAAAGCAGATTGAGCCAGGACGTGAAGAGCCTTCAATGCCAATCTCGGCGGTTTGTATTTTGTTCTGGAGGCAGGAAATAGGGAGATACTTAGGTTTTTAGAGCAGGGGGAGTAATTTTGCCAGACCTGTGCTTTAGGCAAATAATTTTGGCAACTGTATGAAAGAGAGATTAGAGAAGGGAGAGACTAAGGAAGAGAGACCAGGTAAGTACAATAGTCTAGACATGAGGCGATATGATTTAAAGTAGGGAGGTAGTTATGTGCCAGGAAAATAGGTAAAACTTGGCACCTCATTTGAGACGTTTATTTATTGACTGACTCATGACAATAGAGAGCTCTGCTGTCTTCCTGAGGCACGTGTTCAGGATGTGACAGAGAACCACCCAAAACTTGTAAAACCAGATCATTACTATTAACTATTTCTGGTGATTCACATAAACAGTAACTATATTACTAGAAGGAATCTAGAAAGCATTGCATTGCTAAAGATGACTGACTCTTGGGCAAGAAAATAAATATCTTAGGGGCATAAGTGATGTTTTCATTATAGTTGTCTTACAGGCAAGGACTTCATAAGAAAGGAACAGATTTCCCTAAGAAGATGGTGTTATGGGATTTGGGTTTTCCCACTATGACTTAAATTAGATGAGTGATCCTGGCCTGGAATGAAGTTTTCCCAACCAGGGCTGGAAACAATATATTTGCCTGGGGTCTTGAAAATCTAATCAAAAGAATTTGAACTGAAAAGGGGAGGGTGGGGGGAGTGGCCTCTCTATTTCCACTAAGTTAGATGCTATTGAGGAAAGCTCATTGAAGAATAATAAAAGAGATGCCCAGAAATACATAAGATATAAAATCCAAAGAAGACACTAATATTGAAATTCATCCCCTCAGATGTCTATAAATAAGTGCCAAAAGAATGGATAATAAAAATTCAAATTCAGGGAGGCTAATTTGATCTTGTAGGTTTCAATCACTGAAACTTGCTCTGATAAGATCCATAATTGGAAGAGTATAACCTATAGCAATGTTGAAAATGGGTATCCTTGCTTTACTCCTGATCTTATTAGAAAGGCCTTTAACTTTTCTCTATTGCATATAGTGTTTGTTCTTAGTTTTTGATAGATATTAATTATATTAAGGAAAGGGGTTTGTTATAAATTTTTTCTTGAATTTTTGTCTTTTAAATAGTAATAGGTGTTAGATTTTGTAAAAAGCCCTTTTAGCATCCCTTGATAAAATCATGACGAGTTTTATTTTAATTTCTTGAATATTTTAATTTTTTCTACTTACATGTAAAATCTTTTAACATTCATTTTTTAAAATTTTGAGTTTCAAATTCTACCCCTCTATCCCCCTCATTGAGAAATTAAGCAGGTTGAGATAAGTTAGACATGTGCAAAACATTTCTATATTAGTCAAGTTGTGAAAGAAAACAGACCTCCCCACCCCACCCCCAAAAAAAAGAAAGAAAAATTTTTTAGGTATACTTCAATTTGCATTCAGCCTCCATCAGTATAATTTGGGCAAAACTTCTTATGTTGTGGGTTGTGACCCCATATCAGTGGTAACTGAATGTGTAGGTCACGAAAAATGTGGCAACAGTAAAAGATTATGTATACCTACTTTATATACCTATATACTGGGGTCAAGTAAAAATTTCTCAGGCAAAAAGGGGTTGCAAGTGGAAAAACGTTTAAGAAGCCCTGACATAAGGTTTTAAAATTTCTTGTTATTGGTCTATAGTCATCTATTTTTGTCTTTCCCTGGTATCAATATTATATTTGTTTTATAGAGATTGTGAAGGCCCTTTCTTTTCCTATCTTTGCAGATTATGTAATATTAGAATAATTTCCCTTGTTTCTTCGTCAAATGTAATGAATCCTTTTCATTTTGGGTTTTCCTCTTATTTAAAACCAGATCAGCTATTCCCCCCCCCAAAAAAAATCAGCTCCTAGTTTTTATCAGTTCATTCTTTTTTCTTTCTTAAAATTTTATTAATCTCATATGATTTTCTCTATTTCTCAATTTCTGCTTTGGCTGTTTAGTTACAGGTTTTTGATTTGATGTTTTTCCACTTTATTTTACTTATATGTCCAGTTCATTGATCTTTTTTTCCCCCTCTTTTGTTGATGAAAGCTTTTAAAGATAAATTTTCCCCTAAGAACTACTTTAGCTTTATCTCTCAAATTTTGGTATGTCTCATTGTTGTAATTTCCTCTGATGAAATCTTCTCTTTGTTTTCTTTGAACAACCAATTAGTCTGTAATTGTTTTAATTCTTTACTCAAAGGTTCTTTATTGAATATAATTTTTATTGTATTATGTAATTAGTAAATAATGCATTTGACATTTCTGCCTTTCTGCATTTTTTTAAAGTTTCTATGTTTCAATACATGGTCGTTTTTGTAAAGGTATCATGCATGATTGAGAAATACGTAAACTCTTGTTAGAGATCTATCATGTCTTAATTTTTTTCTTAAAAAGTTCTGTTCAAGTCTTTTATGTCTTTCTTGTTTAATCTTTCTGTTAGGTTTGTCTAGGTTTGAAAGGGGGTACATTAGTTTTACTGCTGTTTTTCCCTTTTTCCCTCTGCATTTCCTTTATGTATTTAGATATTATGCTATTCAATGCATAAAAAGTATTATTTTGTCACTTATAGTACATTTAAGCATAATGTTTCCTTTCTGTCTCTTTAATAGATCTTTATTTACTTGAGCTTTATCCAATATGATTTCTCCCTCATTTTTATTTGGGTTCATCCGAAACATGATAGATTCTGCTCTAGCTTCTCATTTTAAGTCTTTGTGAATCTTTATGTTCAAGTGTGTTTCTTGTAAATAACATTTTTTGGAGTCTGCTTTATAATCTGTGTTGCTGTCCTCTTCTGTTTTATGGGTCAGTTCATCCCATTCATGTTCATGATTTTGATTAACTATATTTTTCCCTGCATCTTGCCCTCTTGTTCATTTTTCTGGGTTTGGCCTCTCTAAATAAGAGAGGGGAAGTTAGCCTAACACTTTTGGTCCCTGAGGAGGGGAGGAAGAGAAAGGAATAAATATTTAGATAAGGCCTACCATCGTACTAAGTCCTTTAGGCATATTGTAGTTGCTTTTTTGTTGTTGTTTGTTTTTGTTTTTATCATAAAAGTATTTTATTATTTTCCAGTTACGCGTAAAGATAGTTTTCAACATTTGTTTTTATAAGATTTTGAGTTCCAAATTTTTCTCCTCCCCCCCCTTCCTTTACTCCTCCTCCCTCCCCAAGACAGAAAGCAATCTGATCCAGGTTATATATGTACAATGCCATTAAACATAAACATATTTCTGCATTAGTCGTGTTGTGAAGGAACAATTAGAACAATAGGGGAAAACCTCAAAAAAAGTAGAAACAGTGTGGTTCGATCTGCGTCCTGATTCCACAGTTCTTTTTTTCTGGATGTGGAGAGCACTTTCTATCATGAGTCCTTCAGAATTATGTTGGATCATTGCATTGCTGAGAAGAGTTAAGTCTATCACAGTTGATCCTCACACAATTAGTAGGCCTTTGCAGGAGCTTGAATATGAGAAGGAGAGAAAGAGTGAGTAATCCAGGCTGACTCCTAGTCTGCGAGCCTGAGCGATTGATTGGGAGGCTGGTGTAGCCCTTTTTTTTTTTTTTAGTGAGGCAATTGGGGTTAAGTGACTTGCCCAGGGTCACACAGCTAGTAAGTGTTAAGTGTCTGAGGCCGGATTTGAACTCAGGTCCTCCTGACTCCAGGGCCGGTGCTCTATCCACCGCACCACCTAGCTGCCCCTGGTGTTGCCCTCTACAGTCATAAGGAAGGTAAAAGGGGGGAGGGTTTGGGGGAAAGATAATAATTTGTTTTGGACATATTGAGATGTCTGAAAGGCTGTTGGAGAAGTGAGACTGGAGGTCAGCAGAGAGTTTGGACTAGATAGGTAAATGTGACAATCATCAGCATAAAGATGATAATGAAATTCATGGGAATTGATGAGAAAAAGGGAGAAGAGGGTCCAGAACGGAATCTTGAGGGACACCTGTAGTATCCAAAGAGTAGCCATTAAACAGTCTGGTGGCGCCCTGAAAGGGGGTCGGGATGATCTAGTGAATCAGGAATCTCTGCCTTGTTATTTGTATGTTATTTCCCCCATTAGACTGTGAGAGAGAACAGAGACTACCTTTTGTCTTTGTATCCCCAGTACTTAGTATCCCTAGCCTGACACATGGTAGTTCCTTAATATTTAATGAATGACTGATCTTGTGCTATATAACTTTTTAAAAATCTATTGGATAAAAGTGTGGATGAAATGTGTTGTCCATTGTACAAAAGAGACAGAACAAATGTGTTGACTGACAAGATCCAAAAAAAAAGTTGACAGGCTAGAACTGTGGGTCAAATCTTGTGAGAAGGGGGCAGCTAGGTGGCACAGTGGATAAAGCACCGGCCCTGGATTCAGGAGGACCTGAGTTCAAATCCAGCCTCAGACACTTGACACTTACTAGCTGTGTGACCCTGGGCAAGTCACTTAACCCCCATTGACCTGCAAAAAAAATTAATTAAAAAAAAATCTTATATGAAATGTAACATGGGCAAATGTACTGGGTTCAGAACATTAACTTCTAAAATTAGATGAGGAAGCAAGTAGTACATTTGAAAAAGGTTTGGGGGCAGCTAGGTGGTGCAGTGGATACAGCACCAGCCCTGTATTCAGGAGGACCTGAGTTCAAATCCAACCTCAGACACTTGACACTTACTGTGTGATCCTGGGCAAGTCACTTAACCCCAATTGCCTCACCAAAAAAAAAAAAGAGAGAGAGAAAAGAAAAAGATATAGAGGGTTGATGTGTGTTTGTGTGTGTGTGTGTGTGTGTGTGTGTGTGTATCACAACCAGTAGAGTTGTTCTTCCTTCATTCTTGAAGAAGACCAATAGCATCAGGAGGGTGATATCTTGACTTGTGTGTGAATTGGATATGAGTGGGTCAGAGATGGGCAAAGTCAGCCTCACTCCTCCAGAATCATCGAAGTCCAGTGGCAAGACAAAGGTCAAGACCACTTCTGATGGCCCAGGATGGTGTAGATGACTTTGGCCTTTCTAAATTAAGGTCTTTTTCCCAAGTCTGTCTGAGACCATGCCCATTCAATGACTGAGGACTTGGTAAGAGTTGAGATTAAAGATGAACCAATTTCCCTTCCCAAAGAAATAAATCTGGTAGAGTAAAACCGTCAGTTTCTGGACAGAAAAACAGTTGACGTTTACTCACATTCTTAGCCATCAAAAACCCAAGGACTGAGCGGGGCAGCTAGGTGGCACAGTGGATAAAGCATTGGCCCTGGATTCAGGAGGACCTGAGTTTAAATCTGGCCTCAGACACTTGACACGTACTAGCTGTGTGACCCTGGGCAAGTCACTTAACCCTCATCTCCCCCCCTCCCTCCCCCAGCCAAAAAAACCCCACCTAAGCACTGATCCAGACTGCTTTGGGTTTCAAGGTGGAATCGAGGGTACTAATGCAATATTAGGCTGAATTGAGAGGCATGGTGGTTAGATGGAGGTACAGTTGGAGCTAGCTGTTGGACTGTAGTTAAATCATAGTTTAAATTTGTTTAATTTTGAGGTTTACTATAGGGTTTCCTTCAATGTTTCTGTAGGTGATCTAAGTATTAACCTCATAGCAATAGAACAGAATCCTGGAGGCTTAAAGAATAGGACAAAGCCTTGAGATAGTCATTCTGGGGATGAGGTTGGTAAGCTATACTATCACCTAGGGTAGGAGAAAGAGAATTGTCTCCAGAAGACCGTATCCAGGAAGTGAGTCAGAGTACCAGTATCAAATGCTACAGAAAGGTCATGGGGGATGAATACGAAGAAAAGCCCATGGGATTTTGCAAATGAGGTGACCTTTGAGAAAAGTTTCAGTAGAATGCTCTGGTGGAAAGCCAAGTTGCAAAACTATTGAAGAATTATTGGGTGATAAGGAAGTAAAGTCAGTCAATATAGATTCTTCCTTCTAAACATTTAGCTGGGAAAGTGAAATGAGAGAGGACTCCAGCTTGACAGGATGGCAGAAAAAGTTTTTAAATCTCAAAATACATTACCCAATGACGAGGGGCCAACGACAATTAGCAACATCTCTCATATTACTTCTTGTGGTTCTTTTTTTTTTTTTTGGTGAAGCAATTGGGGTTAAGTGACTTGTTCAGGGTCACACAGCTAGTAATTGTTAAGTGTCTGAGGTCGGAGTTGAACTCAGGTCCTCCTGAATGCAGGGCTGGTGCTCTATCTACTGTACCACCTAGCTGCCCCTGACTGTTTACTTAAAAAAAATTTTTTTTAATTCAGTTTTGTTTTATTTTTATTTGCAGTTTACCTCCCTCTCCCACCTTTTGGCTAGGCAAGAATGTTAAAATCCATTACAAATAAATACACATACATGCAAAATGTCCACATTAGCTGTATCCAAAAAGATAAAATAAAAAGAAAGAGAAGAACAATGTAGCCTTCAGTCTGTACTCTTTGAGTCCAGCAGCTCTCTATCTCAAGGTGTGCAGTATGTTCCTTCTTGAGTCCTTTGGATTGTGATGGTCATTTTGTTAATTCAGAATTTCTAAATCTTTCCAAGTTGATTATCTTTACAATATTGCTGTTGTTTTATAAGTAGTTCTCCTGATTTCTGCTCACTTCACTTTGCATTGGTTCATAAAAGGCTTTTTCTAAGTTTTTCTGACACTGTTTCCTTCATCGTTTCTTAAAACCTGATGGTATTTCATCACCTTCATATGCCATAAACTTGTCCAGCCTTTGTCCAGTTGATTGGCATCCCTTCAGTTTATAATTTCTTTGCCCCTACTTACTTTTCATGAAGAGACATCTCTCCTTGAAGGTCTCCTCCCCTTGGTAGTGCTAGTTCTAGGGAAAGCATGAGAGGTCTATTTTTAGTATGAACAGTGTTATAGAGAGAGGTGCTTTTTGTTTCTTTTGTTTTGAAGTATTAGGATTCGCCGAGGAGAATTGAGATGGAGAGAAGGAATAGGATGGAATATTTAGATCACATTTTCCAAATCAGCTCTTCATAGTGTGATTGCACTGTTTATTTGAATGAAATTCCCATTTAGGAGCACCAATATTCATGGATGTTAAGATAGCTATGCCTATTTTTAACTGTAAATGCACACACCATATTATGTAAGTATGAATAATGATAATTGACTTGAGATTTTTAGGCTATAGATTAATTCCTGGAAACAGCTTCATATCATAATCAAATTTTAAAGTTTCAAAAGAGGGAATTGATGATGTGGTTCACAAAGAATTTACCTGGAAATGTTTACTCTCGTACTCCTGTCAGCACTCAACACTAAACCAAGTCCTGACTTAACTTTTTCATTATTTTATCACATTACCTAAAAGATGCTTAATGAGCTTTTGTAAGTGTAAGTTACAAGGTGTAAAGTTTCTTCCATGAATGATTACACTAAAATTAAAATTTCGTTTTGCAGGAAGTTGGTGAACCATCCAAAGAGGAAAAGGCAGTGGCCAAATATCTCCGCTTCAACTGTCCCACAAAGTCCACAAATATGATGGGTCACCGGGTGGATTATTTTATTGGTAGGATTACAACAAAACAAATCACATCAGTTCAGACCGTTTTAAAGATAGTTAAATTTTACTGTTTCTGAGGTGTCTTTATTTAAAGTGCTTTCTTTTACATTAATAAACAAATTTTGAACTTTTTTTCTTATACTACTTTTTATAAAACTTCAACTACTATATCAGCTAATTTGATGTGTTTGTGTCATAAATACATATAATATCTCTCACGTTTTTCTCTAGAGGAGAATTCAGTACTAGGCTTTCTGGAGTTCATTGTATTGATCTCATGATAAGGCCATCCTACCTCTACTATGTTTCCCCAGAATAGGGGGGGAGTGGGGGCTAGGTGGCGCAGTGGATAAAGCACTGGCCTTGGATTCAGGAGGACCTGAATTCAAATCCAGCCTCAGACACTTGACACTTACTAGCTGTGTGACCCTGGGCAAGTCACTTAAGCTTTATTGCCCTTAAAAAAAAAAAAGAATAGGGTCCAGGGATTGTGATACACAGGGCAATGCAGGGTGAACTGCGTTCTGGGTGTTTTATTTCTTACCTTTTAATAACAAGATACCCCAGGAGCAGCTAGGTGACACAGTGGATAGAGCACCAGCCCTGAATTCAGGAGGACCTGAGTTCAAATCTGGCCTCAGACACTTGATACTTACTAGCTGTGTGACCTTGGACAAGTCACTTAACCCTCATTGCCCTGCCAAAAACAAGGTACCCCTTCCTGGTCTAGAAAGAAGGAATCCCTTCCTTAAGTTGTATTTCCTTTCTGTAATTGATTCTGTCCCATAAATTCTGTTTCATTTTATGAGTCATTTAAAGCTCAGGAATGATGGGCATTTCAATTTAATTTTTTCTCTCAGCTACTTTGGGTTGCTTACAAAGCCTGCCTTTATAATGGTTCCATATTACTCAGTGATCCTTTGGTAAAATCCTTTAGCAAATAATGTTTATATAACAGAGTTTGTTTGTTTCCCTTCTTAGTTTGTTATCCAAGGTACCTTTTTCAGTTAGATCAAGTATAGAACATTGAACTTGGAATCAGACCATCTAGTTTTGATTCCTGGCCCTGACATGTCATAGCCATGTGACCCTAACAAGTCCCTAAGCTCACTAAGTGTTTACTTTCTCAGCTGTAATAAGGGGGTGTTAACTACCTATCTCAAAGGGATGTTGTAAAAAATCAAATCAGATAATATAATCAGTAAAGTTATATTATCTTGCTATAGATTTACTTATCAGCGCCTAGCAATATAAATTTTGATTTCTGACACCTCATAAGATATCTTGGGGTTTACAGGCTAGATTTCTTTTTTTTTTTTTTGGTGAGGCAATTGGGGTTAAGTGACTTGCCCAGGGTCACACAGCTAGTAAGTGTTAAGTGTCTGAGGCTGGATTTGAACTCAGGTACTCCCGACTCCAGGGCCGGTGCTCTATCCACTGCGCCACCTAGCTGCCCCTAGATCTCTTTTTTAAAGACTATGCCTTAAACCCAAATCACTCTGGCTCTCATTGATTGGCCAACTATAGCTCCCAGCCCAAGTCTAGTTTGGTCATTGTTTGGGCTCTGATGGCTCAAAATGAGTGTACATAGCAGTTGTTTCTGTTTTGGCCAGAAACCCTGAGCATCTTCCCCTCCTAGATTGATTTTTTTTTTTTTTGAGTTGGTAAAAGAGGTTATTCTTTGTCTCATTTCTTCTTACCCAGCCTCAGTCACTGAATGGGCATTGCCTCAGACAAACTGAGGCCTGGGAAAGACCTTAGCTTAAAAATGGCAAGGTCTTCCACTGCATCGAGGACCATTTCCAGTCATCCTGATATAGATCTTGCCACTGAACGCAGATGGTCCTGGAAGAGAGAGAGAGAGGTTGGTGACTTTTTGCACAGCCCTCCCTCACTTAAATCCAGTTCACTGCAAGTCATGATATCACCCCAGTGTCATGGTTGTCCTCAAGAATGAAGGACCAACAGCAACCAGCACTTAGCATGGTGCCTTGGTTATAGTAGATACTTAAAACACAGTGGTTTAATTAAATTAGTTCAGTATTTTAAATTCTACTTCTCCCTCATTTTAAAATAAGTAATAGAGAACTTATTTTCATTTATTAGTGCTCCTAAATCAGGGTTCATAAACATTCTTTATTTTTGATTAGAAAGTCCTTTGCTTTTGGAATGTGAGGTTGACTATATGCTATGACACAAGTCTACTAGCATGACCTTAGGGATTTGCTTAATAAAATTTGAATTTGATAAGTATTATGGATTCTCATTCTGTAGTGTTTGGTTTTCTTATAAATATTCATAAAAGAAGATAATGATCACCTTTTTTTATTCCTTTTAGCTTCAAAAGCAGTAGATTGCCTTTTGGACTCCAAATGGGCCAAGGCCAAGAAGGGAGAGGAGGCTTTGTTTACAACCCGAGAGTCTGTAGTTGACTATTGTAACAGGTATTGTTGACTTGTTTGTTCCAAACCTTGTAAATAGTGATTTCTTTTTTAGTGTTTTCTTTGTTCGCTTATTCATTTTCACAATAAAATGGGTATTTCTTATGAGATTTAAGCATAACAAAAGGAACAGTGCTACTGATTTTGCTATACTAGTAATGTAGATTAAATTGAAGGTTAATATTATTCACATTAACCAAATGGGACTTCAATAGGTGGCAGTGGTATTATTCGCTCACTGGCCAAGTACCTAAAATGCCCACACTGCCTGCTCCTGAAGCCATTTACTGCACTGCCCTATTGGGATAGCCAGTCAGCTGTTGTCCTGAAATCATAGCTTTCAAAACCGTGTTTTCTTTAACCAGTAACCTGTTCTTCCTCATCTCTAATTCTTGTTTTAGAATACCATAATTGTTTCACAGTCTGTAGTGCAAATGCCAGGTTCTCAGTTTGAAAAACCTTAATTGCCCATGGCTTATAGAGTTCATGAAACAATAACTTGTAACTGACCAAAGGTGAGCATCATTGTCCTTTTAATAATATTGTTAATGCAGACGAGAGAAATCGATGCTGGTTCCTTAGGGAGCTTCATTCAGGCTGCTGGGCAGAGGGTTTAGGAAAATCCCACCCCTCCCGCCCTCAGCAGTGTTTATATAGGGCTTTGGGGAAACCCAAGGTACCTCATGGGTTCTTTTTTTAAGTTTTTAGTCACAACTGAGCAGCTTTTGTGCCCTGGCTATAGGGACTAAGCTCTGAGTGTACGAGGAAAACGAAAGGCTCTCCTTGAGGACCTTATGTTGTACTGGGGAAATAGAGAATGGGAACAAGTCAGTAGATAAGGCATCATTGGAGCCAAGAAATAGCTTCCAAAATTTTTTCTTTCTTATGGTTTTTCCTATTGTATTATTTTTGCATGAATCAAATTGTGATATTTCCCCATTCTTCCCCCACAAAAGTAATTTCAAGTTGCTTCTGCCTTAAAAGGAAGCTCTCCTATTGTGCACAAAACATGTTTGTAACAAAATTTGTGTCAAATCTCTTGAATTCTGTTTCTTCATCAGTAAGAGAGCAAATAGAAGAAACCATTAGCCATTAGGAATTCTGCCTATCAGAGTCTATAATCCATTTTTATATCCTTCATTACAACACTTAAGCATAGTGATGTCATTATTGGTAATCATAGATTGAGCATTTGGCAAGTGGGTATATATTGCCAAATGTATTCAACAGAGTTTGAAGAGATGGTAGAGTGAAAAGCCTTTAGCAAGTTCACATTGATTTCGCCTTTCCACATTTGCCTTATTCAGTACTTCTGTCTGGTAGTACGGCGATCCCTTTCACATTTCTGGGGTTAGGGTCATAGCACCCTTGAAATCTATGAAATCCAAGTAAAATTTCTTGGCCCTCCCTTCATATCAGAGAAGTCATAATGTTTTCTTCATGGGGGCGTTTATGTAAAATTTGGGTTCATATTACATGATACTATACACTTATTTTGTGCGTTTCTGAGTTTCCAAAATTTTCTGTCATCTCCCAGCTTTCACATGTGATTTCTGCAAAACTCCCCCAAAATTCCCGTTTAATTTCTTATGCAAACTCACAATATATGGAAAATGAAATGGGGAAAGTCACAATGTGGAAAGGATAACTGTAGTAGAATGATCTTTAAGTAAATGTGCAGGTGAAAATTAATAAGCCCCAAAAAACAGTGATATGGATTGGTAATATTCTCTGGTGAGAAGGAACCTGCTACTTGAGAGGTAGCCTGCTTTACCAGTTGTTAGGAAGTTCTGCCTTATTCAGTTGAAACTTCTCTCTCTGTAACTGCTACATATCATCTTCACATGTCAGCCCTTGAGATCTTGAAGATAGCTATCATGTTACCCTTAAGTTTCCTCTAGGCTACACATTCTATTTCTTTCAGCAACATATGGCTTATCTCAAACCCCTTCACCCTCCTGGTCAGCTTCCCTGGAAGCTCTCCAGTTTAATCAGTGCCCTTCCTAACATGCAGTGCCAAGAGCTGAACATAGTTCTACAGAGGTCTGATGAGGACACAGTATAGTGTAGTCTTCACAACCCTAGTCCTGGTGTCTACACTTTTTCTAAGGTAGCCTTAGTCTTTTTGGGCAGCCACATTACACTCTTAATTCTCACTGAACACAGAAGCCATGAAAACTCCAGATCTTTTTTTTTTTTTAACTTTTTTTCCGGATCTTTTTTACATGAATTGCTGCCTAGCCATGCCTCCTAAGTCATGTACTCGTGAAGTTTACTTTTTTAACCCACATGTAAAAATTTACATTTACCTCAAATAGGTATCATTAAATTTGGCCTTATCCTTTACCCTGTCATACTTGGAATTCCTGTGTAGTGTGTAACCTGCCTTTATTAGTTTTGTATCATCTACAAATATGCCACCAAAGTGTTCAGTATCACCAGGCCAAGCACACACCCCTGGGAGACTCCAGTATAGGCCTCCTTCTAGATTGACTTGGAACCATTAATGACTAGTTTGGGGTCCACCCGTTCAACTAGCTCTGAACTCGCCTAACTATAATATTGTCCCCCTCCAAATTCTCTGGCTAAAATCTAGGTAAAATACATGGCAGTCCCTTCATATGCCATTCTCGTAACCATGTCCAAAAAGATAAGATTAGTCTGGTGTAACTCGTTCTTGCTAAGTCACAGTGACTTTGTGATCACTGCTGCTTTTTCTACATGGCCACTGACCACCCCTTCTGATAAGACAGCAGTGAATTTCAGCAGGAATCAAAGCCAAGCTTATTGACCTAAGTTTTTACGCTTCATCCTCTTTCCTTTTCTGAAAATTGTAATAGTCTGTGGCACCTCTTCTGTTATCCACAGTATATGAAGATCTCTGATGTTGGCTCCGGGATCTTCCAGGATCCTTAGAGGCAGTTGAGCTCAGCTGAGTGATTTGGATTCATCAGGACCTGCTAGATGCTCTCATGCTTTGTCCCCACTTGTCCTGGGATTCAGCTTCCTATTAGCCGTCCTTCTATTAGCCTTTCCAGTATAAAGAGCATCCTTTTTGGCAGAGGAAACAAGCAAAGTGAGGCTTCATTTTGCCTTCTTGGTCATAAGTAAACGTTACTTGTACACTCAGCCAGCACCATCCCTCTCCTGAAGGGGCTGGCAGTGATCCCAAAGTCTGTGTTGTCGGTGCCTACTTGAAACCCACAGTGTATCTCTACCCCTCTCCCGACCTGGACACAAATTTGAGAGAACAAGAAAAGAACAGGAGTGGGTCTGGTGGTACTTTGATGGTCTGGCTCTGGACACAAACGCCATCCTGTGAGGATATCTTAAAATCATGTAGACATTTATAAAGAAGGGTTGGCATCCTTTAGACACTTGGGGAGGGGTTAGGTGTTAAGGGATCTGCCTACTGAACTCTGCTATATAAATTAATCTTATAGTGATCAAGATATTTCATGTGATTATAAATCATTTAATGGCTGTTTTGTTTATTTTAAAGGCTTTTAAAGAAACAGTTCTTTCACCGAGCATTAAAAGTAATGAAAGTGAAACTTGACAAAGACACAAAGAAAGAAAAAGAGAAAGAAAAAGGAAAGGTAGAAAGTGGGAAAGAGGAAGAGAAAAGAAGCAAGAAAGAAAATCTAAAGGATGAAAAGACTAAGAAGGAGAAAGAGAAAAAGAGAGATGGTGAAAAGGAAGAGTCAAAAAAGGTGAGTCCTGCCAGAGGTGGCACAAGTCTGTCAGAACATTTCATTGTTGGTCATTGTCAGATTTGGGATTTACCAGTTACAGGGACTTCAAGATTGTGAATTAACACATCCTAGTGTCCATTTTAGACAGTGTTCTCTCACTTTTTAACATACATTTTTTGTTGGGTACCGGGCCATTATAATAGCACTGTTTTGTCTGTATTGACAGAGATAAACTGAACTGTTCCCTTAGGCTTCTCTTAGGAAGAATTCTTCCATTGACTAGTAGCTCTTAATGTTCCATTTCCTCTATTATCATAGTTATCTTAGAAGGGAAAGCACCAGTAGCTGAGGAAACTGAGAAATCTCCCTTCTGTACGGTAGCACTGGATGTGAATCTTGATGAAAGCCAGGGATTCTGTGAGACAACTGGGGCAAAAGCCCTCTCAGCCTGGCGTGGGGAGAGAGCAGGGGCGGATGCCTGGCAGGGGAGTGATCCCGCATGGGGAATGGGGAAGGGTGACGTGGCATGGCCAGAACAGACTTTTAGATTGGAGAATGGATTGGAGTTGGAGAGGTGTAAGGCAGAAGATCAGTTAGGAGGCTCTGGCAGTAGTCCACGTGAGAAGGGATGAAGTCTTGAAATAGCAGACGTCCAGTTGGAAATGTGTTGCAGACTGGAGCTCGTGAGACAGACATGGGCTAGGTATTGATCTGGGAATCATCTGCATAGAGATGATAACCAGGTGAGAAAGTATATAGGAAAAAGGGTCCAGAGCAGAGCCATGGGTCATCCCTGCTGTTAGTGAGGGGAGACTGAAAAGGAGCAGTCAGGAAGAAAGAGAGCTAGCGAGAGCAGCGTCCTGAAGACCCACAGTGGAGAGAGTATCCAGAAAGAGAGGGCGGCGAGAACTGAGGAGGGGCTGTCTGTTGGCCAGCCGGAGATCATTGGCAGCTTTGGAGAGAGCCCTTTCATTTGAGTAACAGATCAGAAGAGAGTGAGAAAGCAAGCCCAGGTAGTCAGGCTGGATAGCTCTCCCTTCCACCCTTAGTTCCATAGCACTTTAGAGTTAAGAAGCCTATATCTCACTTTTGTCTCAGAGCAGCTCCCAAGCAGACAGGCGGGCGACTATTAGTATCTTCATCTCACCCATCAAGAAACCAAGAGGCGACATGATGCCCAGAGACACTGACTGGTGGGCATGGAGTCCAGCACTCACCCTTCCAGACTCCAGGCCCGGGATGGCAGCAGGAGATGGCTCTTTCAAGGAATTGGGCTGAAAGGGGGAATAGAGATAGAGAACCTTTTACTCATGTTGATGGGTGAGAGACATAGGCATATTTGTGGACAACATGGAAGGAAATAGTAGATAAGGAGAGGCCGAAAATTAAAAAGAGGATGTGGTACTAGAGGGTTTTAAGAGATAGTGAGGCATGAGATCAACGTGGAGAGGGCTTGGTCTTGGAGAGAATGGCCACCTCTTGAGATACTCGAGTAAAGGAGCTAGGAGGAGGATGTCATGGGGTGTGGAACGAGAAGAGGAAGATGGTAACAAACAGTCGGTCGCCGTTTTCTCAGTAAAGTTTAAGATGAGGTCTTATCCGAGAAAATGGGGAGAAGAGGATGCTGTGTGAAACTTGGGAAAGAAGAGAGGCTAGGGCCGATTTGGCAGAGGAGCAGGAGAGCTGCCCTCCAGAACTCCTCCAGACAGACCTAGAAAGTGCACTTGCCTGCATCCTGATGGAGAATTCCAGAAAAGGTCACAGTGCAGATACCAGGGATGAGGTTAGGCCCTCGGGGAGCATCACCCAGAAGGAGGATGTGCACCAGGACAAGAGGAGGCCCCAAATCCATATTGGGGTACCATGATGGGGACAGATGCCAGTTGGCAGTTCTGTGTCACAGATTCAGGGTAGATTGAGAAGGGGAAATGCACCCAGAGGTGGTGTTCCTGGGTAGGAAGACCCTGGGCAGTGGGGCTCAGACCCCAAGAGTACAGCAGGACCTCGGCTCTAGCATCTACCCCAGCTTGTCCAAAGGGGAACCTACAGTTCTGCCACTCTGAGCCGACAGATCTTTGCATCTGTCCAATAGGGGCTGAGTCCAGGAGCAGTCTGCTTTTTCTCAGACCCAGGGATATCATGATCAGACTTTATTTTGGATCAGACCACTTTGGGAGCATGACACACTGTCATTACCCCCAAGAGACCTTCCTTCCAGAAGTGAGGCAGAGTTCAGCCCTGATCTCAAGTCCTAAGTTAAGAAGTAGACTAGGCGAATGAGCAGACAAGGAAGAAATCCTTCCTTAAAGAGATATGGTGGTTCAAGACAAGAATGACTACAAAACATCCATAGGCAGATCTTTAACAAAAACAAAAAACAGCAGGGGCACAGACTCAATTAGAATTCATAGAAGAGAGGAGTTTAAAAATTTCTATAACAAAATGAGAGTACTTGAGGAAAACATTGGAAGAAAAATGAGAGCGATGGGAAGAAAAAATTGGAAAAAGAATTAACAGCTTGGCCAAGCAACAAACTCTCTGAAAATTAGTATGGACCAAATAGAAGCCAGTGACTCCACAAGACAATGTGCAATATTAAAACAAAGTCAGAGGCTTAAAAAAAATAGAAGAAAATGTAAGCTCGCTCATAGCAAAAACAACTGACTTGGAAAACAGGGGTCTGGAAGTTAAATGACTTGTCCAAAGGTCCAGAGCTAGTTTGTAATGAACTTCTATTTTTGAGAAATTGGACATTCCTTTAGCCAAACATAATTTTTTATCATTCCATTTCCCCCTATGCCTTATTCCTCATCCGCCAATTCTTTTTTTGTTTGTTTGTTTTTGTTTTTATTTTTGTTTTTGGTGAGTCATTGGGGGTTAAGTGACTTGTCCAGGGTCACACAGCTAGTAAGGGTCAAGTGTCTGAAGCCAGATTTGAACTCAGGTCCTCCTGACTTCAGGGTCAGTGCTCTATCCATTGTGCCACCTACCTGCCCTTCCTCAACCAATTCTTAACCCTCATTGTGACCTCCAGACCTTTGGTTTCTTCCTCTGTCAAGTAAAGTTTTGGACTGAATACTCTATAAGGTTATTTCCAACAATAATATTCTGTGGCTTTAATACCTGCCCTCTCTTCTTCCCCCTCCCCCAACCCCAATAATCATAGTACGAACAAAAAACCGTAGAGGAGATCTGAGTGTGAATCCTGGCCCTGGCCTGTACTATGTGTGGCAAGCTCTTTGGAAAATGGAGATAATTCTTACATAACCACTGGTACTGTGAGGATCAAATGAGGTCTTATATGTGAAATAGTTTATATTGATAAACTATTCAAATGCAATTTATTACTGGTCTACTCATGGTCAATCATTTCATTATGTTTTGCAATATTTATCAAGGTCTTTTTGAAATTGCAGGAGCTTGGGGAAGAGGGGTGGTGGTGCGGTGTTGCATTTTGTTTCTTAAGTATACAACACCTTGGAAGTGTCCCATAAAAGACATAAAGGTATTTTGAATAAGTCATGGGTAGTTTTTTGTGGGTTTTGTTTTTGTTGTGTCATTTTTCAGAGTTTTAAACTCCTTAACATCATATAAGAAGTATAGCCAACATGCCATCGAAAACCACTAGTTTGGTGAATGTTTTGATTTCATTTGCAATGAGATTATACATTTTTCATGATTTTTCACCCTGTTTAACTCTGTGTGTGTGTGTGTGTGTGTGTGTGTGTGTGTGTGTGTGTGTGTGTGTGTACACACACATGTACATTTTTGTAGGAGGAAACACCAGGAACACCCAAAAAGAAAGAAACCAAGAAAAAATTCAAACTTGAACCACATGAAGATCAAGTGTTCCTGGATGGAAATGAGGTTAGTACATCTGGCCTACAAATAGAAACTGGTTGTCAGTAGAAATCATGGGATGGGAATGAAGCCATCATAAAGATTGGAAATATGACGATCTTCTTTAGATGATCAGTCATATATCTAAACAACTCAGTTTGATTATAATTCATTTTATCTTACATCTCAGCCACTGGCCACACTGTGAAAAGGGTTAGGCAAATCATTTAAAACCTAAACCTAGCCAGTGTAACTTACTTATTAGTAGGAAAAATTGGCACCAAGTTAACAATTTATTTTTTAGGTAGATTTTTATATTCCACAGATACATGTAATGTTCTAATACACTTTCTGTTGGCCTAAAATCTTGACATCATAATAAAAAATTTAGACTAGTTATTTGTGTTATTGTAAAGTGACTGACTTCTGTTTAGTCTTTTACTAAACAAGATAAATCAATTTTAATCAAAGTATATTGCTTTTTAGGCTAGAACTCAGTACATTGTTTGAAGTATTTAGTTAAATTTGGATCCTTGTTTCGTATTCCAAAATGATATAACTTCCCTAATATATATGCAGCATCTAAATTAAATTGACAAGATCTCTAACTTTCTGTTGTTATCTGGAAACATTTAACTGTTTCTTACTCTAGGTGTATGTGTGGATCTATGACCCTGTCCATTTTAAAACGTTTGCCATGGGACTGATTCTTGGTAAGTGAATAAAATAGCTTCAAGTATAGCCTTACAGAGATGGGGAAGAAATAGCTGAAATAACTGGGTCTTCCTTATGGATTTCTTATTAGGAATCTTATCTGAAAATGAACCTTTTAAAAGTATGCTGACATAGACTTAAAGTGTCTGAATCCCTTTCCAGGTGATGAACACAAATGACGAAAAAGTGTTTTTTCTTCAATTCTGAAATACTAAGTCACCTTCAATCTTGTAGCAAAACATTGTGTCTTATTTCTCTTTAAGTTATTGATGGCCAAAAATCCACTCTGCCGAAGGGCATCCATTGCCTAAACAATGATCTTAGTCACTCTCCAAAATTTCTAACATGGTAAAAACAAGCAGATGTCCAAAAAAGCAGGCTCTTTTCCAGTCTCCTCATAGCCACATGGGTGATGTTCCAGAAGAAGGAAGAGGAATTACTAATGATTCGTTGCCTGTATATTATCATTTCCTCTTTAATTACTTTATTTTTCCTTCTTTTTTTAAATGATTGTGTATTACTATGGGGAAAAACAAAGTTCTGAGATCACAAATAATGATTTTGTTTCAAGTTTCCTGATAACTGTTACTGTGATTTTTGAGGTCACTAGATTGTGTATTAATTGTCAAACCAGGGTTTGTGGTGGAGTTTTGCTTGCTTAAGGGTGTCATATTTAAATTGCTGGGATTATTTTTCATTTTCATCCTTTTTAGAAAGAGAGAAGAGCAGTGTCCCATGTTACATCAGGTGGAGCTTCAAGGTGTCAAAAGATAATGTCGGAATTTTATCTGCTACTTCATTTGCCAAACCTGAACTTAGACTTGAACCCTAAGCACTTAGTGCATTTTAATTGTTTGATTAATAGAACAGTTTACTCTTTTTGTTTGTTTGTTTTGTGGGGCAGCGAGGGTTAAGTGACTTGCCCAGGGTCATACAGCTAGTAAGTGTCAAGTGTCTGAGCCCAGATTTGAACTCAGGTCCTCCTGAATTCATGGCCAGTGCTTTATCCACTGTGCCACCTAGCTGCCCCCTACAGTTTACTCTTAAGTATAATATCAAATCAGTTTATAAGTAGAACATGGATTTTTTTTTTTTTTTTTTTTAGTGAGGCAGTTGGGGTTAAGTGACTTGCCCAGGGTCACACAGCTAGTAAGTGTTAAGTGTCTGAGGCCGGATTTGAACTCAGGTACTCCTGACTCCAGGGCCGGTGCTCTGTCCACTGCACCATCTAGCTGCCCCCAAACATGAAATATTTTAAAGCTTTTTTCCCCCACTAGCAATGTGTGTGTGTGTGTGTGTACATGTGTATGTATTACAACCTTTCTTTGTTAAGTCATGGTTAGTAAGTCAGTTCAATTTGAGTCCAAAAGTTCTCTAAGCATCTTTGTGCTTTCTCATTGCAGTGATTGCAGTAATAGCTGCAACCCTCTTCCCTCTGTGGCCAGCGGAGATGCGTGTAGGTGTTTATTACCTCAGTGTGGGAGCAGGCTGTTTTGTGGCCAGCATTCTTCTGCTTGCCATTGGTAAGTATGTTCTCCAGTACAAATGAGTTCAGTAAGGTGGGTATTCAGTAATTCAGACTAAATTCCAAGACCTTATTCTGGTTAGAAGCAGTAATTCTCGACTTTATCAGAGGTCAGTAATGTATGAGAATTTGGGGGAAATAAACATAACATAAACTGATTTTACTGTTCATTGTGGTCAGATTCCAGAGTTAACTATTCCTCCCTAAGTCTCCCCCCTTCCCCCAAAAAAAGAAAAAAACCCACATCCCTATAAAAAGCCCTTTACGGGCGCCTGACTGAATTTGGGCAAATATGAAGAAACTCGCTTTAATCTAGTTTCTTTGACTAGTTCTTATGGGATCATATATTTGGAGCTGGATGGGCGCTGTAGAATCATTTCATCCAACACCGTCATTTTACAAAGGAAGACGTTGAAACTCATACTGGTGAAGGGCCTTGCCCCAGGTCACACAGTAGTGAGGGGCAGAGCCTTCTGACTACGGCTCCAGCACTCTTGCCATCATGCCAGTGCCTGGCACAGAGCAGACCTTTAGGCCATGCTTGTTGAGGGAGAAGCTTACATTCTCACAGGAGAGGGCAGTATGTCAATAAGTAAGGAGAGGGTGATTTGGGAAAGGAGCGCAGTCAAGGAAGGCTTTGTGAAGGAAGGATGTGGCACCAAAGAGCATTCTGAGGGACACTGATGGCGCAGTGGATTAAACACCAGCCCTGGATTCAGGAGGACCTGAGTTCAAATCCGACATCAGACACTTGACACTTAGTAGCTGTGTGACCCTGGGCAAGTCACTTAACCCTCACTGCCCCTCAAAAGAAAAGAAAAGAGAAACGAAGAGCATTCTGAGAGGCAGAACAAGGATGTGGGGAGAGGATGGGTTTTCAGATGCAGGCAGCGGAATATCAGGTTTAGAGATGCTCCGATAGTCAGATTTGACTGGATTAGACCGTGTGAGTAGCCACGATGTGAAAGAAGACTGGAAAGGTAAATTGTATACAAGTTAAAGAGAGCTGTAAGGGTGGTGAGTCTGCGTTTTGTCCTTGAGCCAGGGAAGTGATGTGGTCACACCCTTCGCCTTATGGAGATGGTTTTGGCAACTGGAGGACAGATTGGATGGTTAGAGGCTGGGCACAGTCTTGTAGGAGACTGTGACAGTTGTGCTGGTGAAAGGGGATCGTGGCTGTGTGAATGGAGAGAGCGGGTGGGTGTGAGAGCTGTGTCACTTGTAGAATCAGTGACACTCGGCCACGTACTGGATATGGAGGAAGATGGGGAATGGACCGTTGATCGATAGTTATGAATGTGGGAAACTGGGTAGTGCCCCCCACAGAACTGGGAAAGCTTGGAAGAAAGGCAAGTTGGAGATGTGAGGGTAGGGAAAATGACAAAGGACAGAGGGTTAGAGATGGGAGAAGAAAGAAGTTCTGAGAAGGCGCCGTCAGACGGGAAAGCCGAGGTAAAAGTGAGCGTCCGAGAGGAGGATGACTGGTAATAGTGGGAGCTGCCAAGAATCCAAGAGAGATGGTTGGGAAGAGGCCATCCCAGAGCTAGTCACTGAGGGAGCGGGCCCTTCTACACACTGACCATGGGTTAAGAACCTTGACTGCAAGCTGTCCAGAGGCCTGCGGGAGGGTGAATCGGGCAAGAAGTGTAGACAGCTTTATCTTGGCACTTAGCTGTAAAGGGGCGAGAGAGGAGAGGACTCAGGCACCACAGCATCACTTGGGGATGTTTTTAAAGGATGGAGGAGATCGAGGCACGTTTGTAGACAAGAGGGAAGGAGCCGTTATTGAAGATCAGCGAGGGAGGTGATTGGAGAGGAGAGCACACAGAAAGACTTGCTTTGTCAGGACAAAAGTGCTTCCTGTTCCTTGGAGACGGGAGCAGGTGAGAAGACGAGGGAGGACAGACCAGGATTCTGGAGTTGGGGCCGGGGCGGTGCGGCCGGGTTGGCTGTGTCACACAGACGAGTTCATGGACTGCAGGAGTGGGAAGAAAAGAAGGCTGGGAATGGGGGTCGTGGGGAGCGCCACCATCACCAGAGAAGAGAAGAAGGATGAGTGTGTAGGGGCCCAGTCAGTGTGGTCTCCTGCCCTCCTTCCCCACGGAATAGAGAGTCCAGTGTAAAGGGCACGGGACACTCGAGGCAAATATATCCAGTGTAGTGTTCAGACTGTTAAGAGAAGGGCGTGAGGTCTGAGCTCGGTGCAGGAGCATTGGTGATTGAAGTCTCCTTGAATGTTTTACCTGACAAAGAAATGGCAGGGGGAAGTGTAGGGGGAAGCATTGTGGGGAGGACCTCAGAGGTCATTGGCCCAACCTCTTCATAGTATGGATGAAGAAACAGGCCTGATGTCAGGCCGGAGACGACTCCATATCCTTTGACTTCTTGTCATTTGTTTTTTACTTTGCCTTGCTTTGCTTGTGGTTAGAATCTTTTTTCATTGGTTAAATGTAAGCATTTTGCTAAAGTTGCTTAGGCTTTTACTGTTTCCAGGAGCATTTATTGCCACTGAAACAGTTTTGTAAAGTTTCCAGGTTAATAATAATTATAGTTGTTATAGTATATGATTCTAATTGCATGCTGTTCTATATATAGTATGACCATTGTATATAGTTAATAATGATAATTAATAACATATTCTCTAAACATTTTCTTCTACTGATTTACCCCAGAACTATAAATGCATCTGTTTGTATTCCGTTTGGGGGATGGCATGATTTGACCTGTGCTGCAGCTGTCTTAAATGTTCTTCATTTAGTACATTCTTAGTACTCAGGTCACAATGCTAGGAAATAAGAGGAATTTGAAGATGAAATGTATTTGGGCCCTGTCCTCACGGAGCTTACATTCTAATGAAGAAAATAGGACCTAAAGGCATGATTACAGTGAGAGAAGTACAAGCAAAGTTCTGCGAGGGTTTACCAGAGTGAGAAATTATTTGTGAGTGGTTCAGGGAGGGCTTTCCAGCCAAGTTAAAGCTGAGCCTTTAATAATAAATAATAATTAGATGAAGCTGAGGGAAGGACATTCCCAGTAGAAGGGATAACATGAATAAACCCAGAACTAGAGATCTTCAGTGAATAGCAAGTATCCCACTTAGGAAAGGCCTAAGATGTATAAAGAGTTGTAGAAAAACTGGAAAAGTAGGTTGGTGTCAAATTGTAGAGGGCTTTGAATTTGAGAATAAGAAATTTAGTCTTCATTTATATTCTTTGATAGCTCAGAGCCATTGAGAGTTTGGGTAGGAGGGGGCAAAGCATCACAGCTCATCAAGGCAGTAGATTCTACAAACATTAAATATCATCTCTGTGCCAGGGATTGGAATGAAAAAATAGACCTTGCCCTAAAAGGAGCTTTGAGTCTGATTGAGATCATAGACAACTTCTCATGGGGGACATGGCACCTCAAGTTGAATCTCAAAGGAAGAGGAAGATTTAAGAAAGCCGGAATAAGATGGGAACGTGTTCTAGTAAAATGAATCTGCCTGTGTGAATTCAGAAGGTTGGATCATGGAATGGGAGGCAGGCAGATCAATTTGGCTTGAATGTAGAGTGTAAGGGAGTGAGTATAAAAATAAGGCTAGGTAGGTGGACTGGAGCCAAATTCTAGAGGGCCTACTCAGGACCAGAAGGCCATCCCAAGACCAGCCAGGTGAAAGGGGTTAGCCTTGATAGGTGCTCACCCTGAGGTGGTTTGACCGCAGACTGAGTCAGGATTCGGCCCAAAATGGATAGGGCAGCGAAAGAAGCTTTTTCTTCCCTGAGTTGTGGGTGGATGGATAGTGAGGGCATTAGCCCTAATCACCAGGAGCTTCTGGGTCCAGGGGATTTCAATTTAGGATACGTTACACTGGATAGAGTCCTTATACATATTTTGTTGTTGTTGTTGTTTGCTATTCCTCTTTATAAGCACACCCTAGAAATTGTATATTTGTAGTATGTGCCTGATGGTGAAGGCCTGAGGAAATAAGTCCTTGATTCAGATTACCTGGAGATGGGAGGATGATCCGAAAAGAGGGAGCACAGTCCTAATTATTTGATTGTGGACAGACGATTAAGCGTTGGCCTTATTGTTATTTGTCCTTTGTTCTTGAAGAGGAACAAGACATCGAGGTGATGTCTTGATTTGCAGTGAATTGGATTTAAGTAAGGGAGGGATGTACAAGGGCACCAGCCTCACTCTCTTCCAGAGCCATCTGGATCCAGTGGCAAAATATACATCAGGATGGCTAGAGATGGCCCCAGATGTTTAAGGCAATTGAGGTTAAGTGACTTGCCTAGGCTTGAAGGGATTAAAACTTGAGTATTGAATTTTGAGAGTAAGGGTTCCTCATACTTCAAGATTTTGGTTTACAGAGCATGTTCTAGGGACAGGTTTTTCCCCATTGAGTGATGGTGTTTAAAGCTGAATTGGTTGTTGGGGGAGGGGAGAAAGGGGGAGCATCACTTGCTTAAAGATGTAAAACCTAAAAGGACAGTGGTCTGCTCCTCAAAGGTGTTCTTGTCCTGAAGGGCATTGTCCCACTCAGAGTTTGAAGAGAAGTGAGACTACTTGTATTAATGGTGAGCTTCTCTCTTTTCCCGTCTTGGAGTGCTCATAGTTCAGTTAACTTTTACCTCAGGCAGTCTTTTCCACACTGAGACCTATCTTCTGGTAACCCTCTTATTTCCATCTCATCTTTCTCCCAGTTCTTGCTTGTTTGCCCCAGAAGAATGTCTCGTATCTGTTTCCCTCTATTACATTTGTGACCAGCCTCCCTCCCTCCTTGCCCCGCTCCTAATTATGACTGCAAAGCAGAAGAAAAGTTCTAGGGAGACAACCGTACCAAGGAAAGGAAAGGCCTAACTTTTGTAAAATAGGGCATTGTCAAGGACCAGGGCCATCGGCTTCCCACATCTTTGTAAGTGTCCAGAAGCTCCTTCAGACGTCCCACAACAGACTCCATCTATTTCTTCTCCCTCTCTTAAGCCTGCTTTTCCTTACGTAGCAGGATTCAAATAAAATAAAAATGATGCTGATTTTACTGTTTGTTTTGTTTAATTATTATTTCAGTAATACTGGTTATTTAATAGTGTTTATCTTTGTAAATGTCATTTATGAATTAAAGAGGCATCTGTGGGCTAGCTTAAACAGCAAGACTGATTATCTTTTCTGTGGCAAAAGCTGTTCTGTGTTCCAAACAGCCCCTAACCCTGAAGATCACAACCTACTTATAAAATTGAGGACTTGACTGGGTCTCCTTCTAGGAAATAGAACATGTTGTCCTGCCGGTATATCAGGTTTGAGTTTATTTCATAGGGCTCAAAAATTAAGATGTGCTCATTACATGTGTATGTGAGTGTCACTATTTTAAATAACAGGAGTAACAATAATAGTTACTGCTTATATAGTGTCCTTTAGTTTTCTAAAATGTGATGGCAATTTCCATGGAAAACCATTTTATAAAATATGCCAAGGGACAGCAAGTACCAGAGGATTTAAGAAAGCAGAGGTACAATGGGAATATTGGCTTTCATGAAGTGGAAAGATTTGGTGAATTGAATTGGAGTCAGGTTGGTAAAAAAAAGAGGCAGTTCGGTTTGGCCTGAATGTGGAGGCAAGGAATGATTTTCAGTTTCATTCAGATCCCTTTGAAATTGTTCTAGAATCGCATTCATGGTATCACTGTCTTAGAGGAATAGTTCAGGCAGGAGAAGAGAAGAATGTGCAGCTTTTAGAAATCCCTCGTTTTTCTTCAATCCATGGATGGGATTTCCTGTCAAACAGAGTCAGTCCACATGGGCCTCTCCCATTTCCTACCATCTTCAGCTCTTACAAATGATGTACAAGGCCTCAAAAAGTGAAGCTGTGCTTATGTGGAAATGGAAATCGGTCCTTTTGACCAGCCCGTGAATATTTCACTTGTGAAGTCAGCTGTGTCACTCCCTTTGGCCATTCATCCAAAGTACAGCAAAAGTAAACCTATAAAAGAGCTTTTTTCATGGTGCTATGTCTGTCATAATCAGGTAGGCTTCCAACCTTTACCTATGGGTTTGGCTCTTGATTCAACTCTGTGCTATACAGAACCAGGGAATAGTGAAGGGATACTATATTTAAAATCACTATACTCAGGGAAGGACACTGGGCCTGTGGAGCCTGTGCTAATACGGCTTAAGCTAGAAAATGAAGGGGAGAGGGCCTGGTGATGTGCTGGGCAGCAGCTGCCCGAGGGCCAGTCCAGCTGAGCTTGCGAGTGTTTTCATAAGAGCCTTTCACCCATAGCCCATGTCAAAGATCTACTTAGGGAGACATAAAGAGCTGAATTCTATGCTAGTGAAAAGAGTACCGCACTGATGGTCTTTGAAGTAGCAAAACGAGTAAGAAAGAGGGAGGAAAACAGAGAGGGGAGGAGGGGGAGAAAGAGGGAGCTTCTGTGTGTGAGAGGCAGACTCAGTGGAAAGGGGAGAGAACACCAGGCTTAGGGTCAAGAGATCCAGCTTTGAACCCCAGCCCTGCCTGATACCAGCTCTTTGACTCTGGGCAAGTCATTTAACATCTCTACCTGGGTTCCTATTTCTAATCACAAAGGTGATATGCTGTGTTTTATAAACCTTAAAGTGCAGTGTAACGATGGAGTATTGAAGCCATTATCCAAATGTGAAGAATTGGAAATCACTCCAAGGATTTGACTTGTCTTTCTTCAGGAGCGCCATTTCACTTATGGTCAGTGAGGTTAAAAAGTTCAGAAAAGTAAAAGCTTAACTATCAAAGAGAAAATCAGCAGAGATGCAGTTACCTGGAATAGGAAAATTGATCTTTCACCAAGAGTTTTGTTTTGATGATAATATTCAGGGGCCTCTTTACCTAAGGCAGAAGCCATCTTGGCATTGGGATGCAAGGTAAAGAACAGTGCACACTTTGTCAAAAATGATCCATTTATCTGATTAATTCCTTGGTTTTTAATCCAAAAGTCTCATTGTTACTCCTTTGGAATTTCTAAATGTCCCCTGACAGCAGCAGCTTTTCTGCAAATGTCATGCAGCCGTTGTGTCCTCAGACTTGGAGTAAAGTGAATCACCACTTAGTACCTTTGGTGGTGTGGCTGCAGGGTGTGTTTGTTGGGGGAGGGAGGGGGTCATCCATAATTATTTTACATCAAACCTGGGTGACAGCATGAGTGCTTGAAACATTAAACTTGGGGGATTTCTCTTCTCACAGCTCGGTGCATACTCTTCCTTATCATTTGGCTCATTACTGGAGGAAGACACCATTTCTGGTTCCTACCGAATCTGACTGCGGACGTGGGCTTCATTGACTCCTTCAGGCCTCTCTACACACATGAATACAAAGGACCAAAAGCAGACTTAAAGAAAGATGAGAAAACTGAGGCCAAAAAACAACAGAAATCCGACAGTGAGGAAAAATCAGACAGTGAGAAAAAGGAAGACGATGATGGGAAAGTGGGAACTCTAGGAAATAATGGGACAGAGGGCTCAGGTGGAGAGCGTCATTCCGATACAGACAGTGACAGGCGGGAGGATGACCGATCCCAGCACAGTAGTGGAAATGGGAATGATTTTGAAATGATTACAAAAGAGGAACTTGAACAGCAAACAGATGGAGATTGTGAAGAGGAGGAGGAGGAAGAGGGAGATGAAGAAGAAGAAGAAGAAACGACTAGACCTTCATCTGAAAAATCATAAACATACTCTATTTGGGGACTGATTGTGTGCAAGTGGTTGGATTTTCTATGTTGGCTGATCACCAAAACCTGCGTATAGTGTTTGGAGTAGTCTTTAAATCAGTTTGCTGAGATCTGTTTGATGTCCAGGCGATTCTATTCAGTTCTTTATTTTATAGGCTACTAACTCTTTTGGTACAATCTTAAGTCACTAATCTACATATTTAACAATTTTATCCATTTAACAAATATTCTGGCAGTAAGTAGCTTTTACTCCTTTTTGATAGTTGTCAAAGACGTAGTTTCCTCAGTGGCATTTAGAGTAATGGCATTTTTGAGTGCTGTAGAGCTTCTTACTGTTAGACATGACAGAAGAGATGAAAGGGAAAGACCAAAATTTTAGGTGACGCACAGGTAGCTATTTATGAATAACTTTAGGACGAAATTACTCTTGAAACTTAAGCGATATTTCTTAATTTTCATAAAATTGTACCAGAAAATTTCTTTAGGACTCAGAGTTAGCAGTTATTTGCTTAAGATAGGCCAGTCAGTGATGATGCAACACGATTTTGTTTAGCTCCCAGTTCTGTCCTTTAACTACCAACTTAGGAAATCCAGACTCATTTGTACACTGGGTTGTGAGAGCAATGGTTTTCTCCAGCAGAGGAAAAGGAACAGCATAGGTTGAAAAATGGTGGCTGTTCTTTCCCTTCCCATCCATCTCCTCCATCGCAATGAGAAAGCATTCTGTACATAATTTACAAATAAAACAAACCTTTTATTTTAATTGTTACTTCTTATTTAGACATTTTCTCAGCACTTCAATTTGTACAAAATTAAGACCATTTAAAGGTATGTTTTTAGAGAACCGCAAGTCCTGATACCCCACAGAACATCTGTGTGTGTACATATGTGTGTGTGAGTGTGGGTGTGGGTGTGGTGAGTATGTGTGGTGTATCGATCTCTCCACAGCAGCTGCAGCTCGGTGCCAACATTCCATGTGTTTGAGCAGACTTACAGCAGCTGTTTTGCACGCCTTTGTGTTCGTTGATTTATCTTAAATTTCGACATTCAGAAACTGGAGTACTGTATTAACAGATTAGGAGGCACTGCTGTGAAAGAGAATTTCCTGTTCTAAAGTACCAATTAAAATAAAGAACATAAAAATGACCATATGACAGGCAGTGGGCTCTAATTGATTGCTGTTTTGGAGCAGTTTGAATTTTGATTTCTGCTTTTGTCTCACATCCTTATTTACTGTTTTTTGGATGATACATTGTGTTTAGTTATATAAACATTTAAGAGACTTGACATCATTCCTCTGAAGTTGAAGTAATGAAAACTGGTTGGATTCTTTCCCCAAGCCGCTGTGAGAAGTTCTACTTAATTACTGCTTTGCAATTGGGATGGTTTATTTGCAGATCTTTATTTTTATTCTTTACCTTCCATTCAAGTATTATGACTGAAGATGTTGAATGTTTTCCTAATTGTGCAAATAGACATTTTTGTGTATGTTGGTAATAAGCATTTCACAGATGTAGTCCGACCGCTTCATCCTAATATTCCTTACGTGTGAGCAGAAACATGGTATCTGATCTATTTCATGCATCTCTCTTGATGCTGCCGTCGGTCATTTTAAGAACATCCCCCTGGCAAATGTTGATTGATTTTAGTGCCTGAATGTTTTCTTGCTGTTGACATTGGTGGAGCTCAGTTTCTCATTTCTTTAGTTAGGCACAGTTTCAGCTGCCCAGTATTCTCTCTCTCCCAAATCGGCCACAACTCTGATAATTACTCTCAAACACAAACAGCAATTCTGCCTTGCTTCCAATAATTCCCAATAAAAGTTAGGTAACATTCTACTGCGCACCTCAGGTTTTGTCTAATTCTGAGGTAGGCACTCACATCAGTAATTTGTATTTGGGTATAAAAGTGATGCTAACATGATGTAATTTCTCAGAAATGATAAACTATTACTTAATCCTTATCACTAATAAATACACAGGCACTTCAAACTGTAACTTTGACCTGTCGCTATTTGTAATATCTGTGTTGTGTCTAGTCTTCTAAAACCATTTGAGGAGTAGCAGCTAGGAAAATTTGAACTTTGTTGGTGTTTGTGGATTCTTATCGTAAACTAATACCTGGTTTCACAAATATTTGACCACTGGAAGACAATTTGGGGGATCTAACCATAGAAAGTGATTTTTAGGGTTTACAGCTCAGCGTCTCAATTCCTGTTCAAAGATGATACGTTTAAAGGAGTGAGTACGTGAAAATAAAGGGGCTGTTAATATTATACGCTGGAAGAGTAAATGATTTTCCTTATGGGCCAAAAAATAAATAACCTAGCTCTGTTGCCACAAAAGATTGCTTCCCTTGGTCTCTTCAACTTGAAGATTGGAGTTGATGGGTTTTAAAAATACAACCTCTGGCTATAAAGCCCTAAGTAGAAAAATGAGTAGACAGAAATTTTGAGTTTATTTTGGAATGGGTGCCAATGATGTATCTAAAGTTAAGCTTTAAACCAAGGGAGGATCCAGATAGTTAAGACACTCAAGACAATAATGAATATGCTTATTGTGCAAATAATCCTGAAATCAATGTATTTAATATATTGGGTTGTTGGGTTTTTTTTTTCTTTTCCCTCCCACTGATTTTGACTTCTGATTATCAAACACAATGCCTGTCTCTGTTTGGACAATTTTAATAATTGGAATAATTTATATTTAGTGGCATACTATTCAGAAAATTACTATATTAAAATTTCTTCATTGCAATAAAATTAAGCAGTGGTGATGGGTTTCGGTGGTTTTATTTTCTTTATTACATTCATCTAAAAATATAAATTATATCTACATCAGCTTTTTTACTGATGACTATTTTCAGTAAAAATTGTCATGTTTTGCAAATCTCATTTCCTTTTACCAATTGTGCTTAAAATAAATAGGAAGTATTAGAAACAGAAAAACTGAAGAAATTCTACAAACACTACTAGGTGCAATGATAGCTTTCTCAGCAGGATAGAGTTCAATATCGAATTATAAGTATTTCTCCACCACTCAGTAAGAAAGTACATCCATAACCAAATCCTGCCTGTGTACAATAAATGACCCGTATTTGTAATGGTCCTTTTTCAACCGCTGTGTTGCTGCTGCGGTTCAGGAGGGGTCCTACTCCTGAGTAAATACCCTGGCCAGAGAAAAAGAGGCCTTTGACAAGAGCAAAACTTAGCCCAAGGATCATTCCCTGTACAGCATCTGATCCCTCAGCCGCATGTGGCACCAATACTGGGAGGCCCAGTCCAGCTTGTTCCAGGTCATGAGGTAACCCTCCGGGGTGCAGCTTGGACCTAGATTCCCTTTAGCAAACTCCTACAGTTGGAAGAAATCGGCCCCTAGTGAATGGCAGGCAGGAATGTTGACAGTCTGTGCCAGTGTGCTTCCACATCCTAGAAGGTGATTGTCTGGTTTTACTGATACCACCTACAGAGCTAACTCCAGCTTTATTGATAGCTTCCCTCTCCACACTCACTTCACAGTTCAGCCTGGAAGCTCTTTAGAACCTGATCACTTTAACTCCCTCTCCCAGATTCCAGGGAGACTAGTAACCAAGGAGAACCACAGGGCAGCTCTGCCCAGACCAGCTCTTGCTGCCATTCTGCTTGTCGACAATGAATCGGGAGAGAATGGAGAAGCTGGTCGATTTCCAAGAGTCCCTCTCCTCTTTCCAAGAGTTCATCTCCTCTTTAGCCAATTAGCTGCTTTACTTGAATCGAATTCCAAGAACAGCAAACACACACATAGCCAAATGTAAGTACAGAAACACACTAAAATTGGATAATCCCTGTGACGGGGTGGGAAGCGTGTAAGTACCCGTTCTGTGGAGTTTCCTCACCTGGGATTCCTTCCATTAGTGCAAGAACATTACTAGACTATATAAAGAAAAGCAGAATTCAGATCATAGCTAATGAACTTTTTTTTTTCCTGGAGAACAACTTCCTCTCAGTAGAGGAGTGGGAGCAATATGTTTGAAGTGTTGCATAGCTTAGTTTTGTTTAGTATGTGTTACCAGGGTCTGATTGTCAGGGCACTAAAGTTTACTAGGTTATGTGTGTGGGCTCCAGGGATTTTAACCGAGATAATTGGTGCCAGACGTGAAATAAAATATCATTCTCCTTGGGAAAAACAAAACAAAACAAGGCAACAAGTTAAGACCCTCGTGGTCATCATCTTCCAAGGTGCGTGGCTCTTATTCTCCCCTAAAAAGATACACAGATTATTGGCGTGGCACAGATGCATGCTGCAATCCTGAAATTAGGGTTGACATTTTCCAGGTCTTTCAACTAGACCACTGTTGTCCACTTAATCATTTCAGCTTTTGTCACCAAACATCCTTTGAGGTTTGAAATTTCATGTCATGTCATGTGTGTGTGACTCAAGCATTTGAAAGGGACCTCAGATACCACCCAGTCCAGTTTGCAACCTGCTGGGTTCCCCCTTCCAAATCAGGGACAGTAGAAAAGAGCCAAATTCAGGATCAGAGGGCCAGGTTCTAATCCTGTCTCTGCCACTTCCTCCTTGCACACACCAAGGCAAAACAACCGTTCTGGGCCTCAGTTTCCTTATCTGTAAAATGGGGGGGGCTGAGCTCGCTCTCTAAGCTCTCTCCCAGCTCTAAATCTATGATGGTGCACGTGCATTCTTTGGCCCCCCCATGAAGCCCTCTAATGAAGACAGACATTTCTTGAGGCAGCTCACCCCTAGAGGACAGGACTGATCCTTAGGGGATTTTTCTTCCCACCCACTTCTTGCTCCTACTTCTTCCCTGGGGTCTGAGCAAGAAGAGTCTGGCATTAATAACTGACATTAATATAGTGGTTTCCAACAATGCTGTGATATAAGTCTTACAGGGAACATACCATTAACCTTAGGTGAGGAAACTAATAAGGCTCAGTTTAAGATGTGCCCATGGCCCACACAGAGTCAGGTGGGATTTGAACCCAGGTCTGCCTGATGCCCTATCTGGCAATTGCCCTTTCCATGACAGCCCTTCAGATACTTAGACATAGTCCTGTCCCCAGGTCTTTGGCCCACACCCTTCGACACTGACGCAAGAGAAGACCTGGAGAAAATTGATGGTTTGTCTGGATCCTTCTCAAATGCGTATCCTCGCCACTACTTTACAGGTTCGCTACATTGGAGATTGCCTCGACCTTTCCAAAATGGGGATTGCTATAAGGGCTGTCAGTACCTGTCTTCACCCTTGACAGCTGATAGGCTTATAGCTGTTCTATCAGTCATAGCCCAAATTGAGCCAGTATAACCAATTCTCATTCCAGCAACTTGTGTCAAACCAAATTAGAGACCTGAGATATCTTTCCCTCCCAGCAGCGATTTTGATGAGCGCCAGGTTTCACCCCCTTACTGAACTGGAGTAATAAAAGTTGTATTGTTGGGCACAGGTGGATAAAGCGCCAGCCTTGGATTCAAGAGGACCTGAGTTCAAATCCCACCTCAGACACTTGACACTTATTAGCTGTGTGACTCTGGGCAAGTCACTTAACCCTCATTGCCCCACCAAAAAGAGAAAAGGTTGTATTGTCCTAGATGAATCATGCTTTTCTACCCTGACAAAGGCTGCTGCCGGCTCTAATGTTTTGGGTTTTTTTTTTTTCTTGCATGTTATTTCTTTCCAGTAAGTCTCAGGTATATAATTAGTCGGAAATGGCATGTGAAAACAATGGAGACAGTAGAGTAGAGATACCATGCGCTTTGGGGTCTGAGAAGCTAGGGTCCAAATCTCTCCAAATCTTACTCCTTTGGGCAAGTGGAAGGAGAACTGGCCTTTGCACCCAGCCGACCTGGGCTCCGATGATTACCGCCAGTGTGCCACTGGACCTCCGTGTCCTCTATGAAATGAAAGGAGTGGGGTCGGATGGCCTCTGGGGTCCTTTTCCAGCTCCAAATTCATGATCCTAGGCAAAGGTCAGTAGGTCTCTCTAAGAAATTGTCGTGTACAACTGAATAAGCAGGCAGCCAGCCCTACAGTCTGTTACGCCTGACCTGAGGACATGGACTTTGGGTTAAATCGCATCTCAACCCAAGGCATTGTAACCAAGTGGTCCAGAATTACTTGTTCCACAGACACAGACTCTTGGGTTAATTGTCAGGCTTCACAAAGACTTCCTCATCTCCATCATAAACACGAAGTAAAAAAAGCCCTAAATTAAAACAAAACAACTGTCTCTAAGTCTACTTTTTATTCATTCCACAAATAACTGAGCATTTTTGCTCAGGACTGTGCTGGGTGTGAGAATGATCCAAAGGAATAAACCCATGGCCCCCTGGGAATAATATAAGGTCTACACACTCGAAAAATGGACCATCAGCCTGAGGGCTCCCAAGGTGGGGAGAAGTCAATGAAGGGCAATAAGTTACAAAGGGGGAAAGACACGGAGGGTAAGTGAGGAGGGAAGGGCATCCTGGGTAGGGGAAAATAGGAACCTTTGCTGTCCTAGAGCTGCTACTTGGCTCCTGTCAGGGAGTCTAGCCATGTGTCTTTCTTGGAAATAATTGAAAGTATGTCAAAAATCAATCTGTAGGGTACCATGAAGCAGAACAGTGGACTGGAGTGGAGCTTTCCAGTTAATAGATTGTACAGGAGGGCTGTCTGAATGCAAGACTGTCATTTGTTCTCAGGTAAATGGCCCACAACTGTCGTCAGCTCCCCCCAAACAAGCTAGCTCATTTGACTTGGGGTCTGGGTTCATAGCATCATCATGTTACTGACTGTGCGACATTGCAAGAGTCACTTCAGCTCGGGGAGACTCCCTTTCCTCATTTGTAAGATGACAGCGACCCTGCCCAACCTACCCCGCAGGGCTCTTCGGTGAGTTAAATACAACCTTCAAAGCAGTACATCTGTCAAATGAGGTAACTTGTGGCGTGCTCTGCAGACCTTAAAGTTCTTCATCCATCCTAGCTATTATGTCAATAGAATGGCAGGATCTTTGGTGCTGAAAGACGCTTCTAGTGGCCATCTGGCCCAGTCTCCCTTTCACGTTTACAAAGGAAGAAGCCGAGACCTAGAAGCAAAATTACACAGTAGCTCAGCTGGGACTGCCCCCTAGGACCCCTAACTCTGACTAATGCTTCCCACTACATATCATCATTATTGTTAGAAATAGACCATGTGGGGCAGCTAGGTGGTTAAAGCACCGGCCCTGGATTCAGGAGGACCTGAGTTCAAATCCGGCCTCAGACACTTAACACTTACTAGCTGTGTGACCCTGGGCAAGTCACTTAACCCCAATTGCCTCACTAAAAAAAAAAAAAAAAAAAGAACTAGATCATGTTCTGAAATGGTTGATGTGACCAAGAACAAGTAGTGTCAGCAGCTGTCGGTCTCGGAGTCACCTCGATTATCAGCCCTTTCCCATCATTTAAACAGCAAGCGTTTAACCTGTGATGCACCACACATTGTGCTAAGACCTGGGGCACAAAGTCCCTTTCCACGAGGAACTCATGTTCCCTGCATCTCTACTGGCTCATTCCATTTCCCTAAGAATGTGTTGGGGTCTCTCCAGTCCTATAAAACCTCTTGGTCCATCCTTCTACCCCACCCAGGTACCAGCCTCACCCTTCCATTTCATAGCCAAACTGGGGGGGGGGGGGGGCGGGGGATCTGTAAATAATGCCTCCTCTTCCTATCCAACCTTAATGATCTGATGTTACACCTCAATGAGTCTACTGAAACTATCCTCTAAATACTACCTAAGCATCTTCTCATTGACAATTAACTTTTCTTTTTTTAATCCCTAAGCTCTCTGGTGCAGGTGACACAACTCATCATCCCCCTTATAGATATAATCCTCCTTTGGTTTTCAAAATAACATTTCCCTCCTTCCCCAACTTTTCCCTTAAGGTTGGGAATCCCAGTCAGATGGTACTTGTCTCCCTATGGCTAACAAACTACCACCTCTTCCTGTCCTAATCCTCTTGGTTCACTCACTAGCTGCCTAAGCAAAGACCCTGCTCCTTCCTCAGTGCTAGGCCTCCTGAATTCCTGTCCTGCCCTGTGACTTATGGGACTGCCATTCCATCATTAGCAGATCTCCCTTCACTTTAGAACTCTTTCATATACTTTCTGTCTTCTTTTGCTTATGGACCCCCCCCCCAAAAGACACTGCATCCCTGGCTATGACCCCCACACACACACACCTCTGACCCTTGTGCTGCCTACTTCACTGTCGTGGTCTTGGCTCTTTATTGCCACCGCTCACCAACCTCTTATTTGAGGCTCACACCATCCGCCTACATCACCCTGTCCAGTGCCCTCATTGAAGCTCTCTCCTAACCCTAACTTGGTCTCCTTCCTTTCTAAAGTTCAGTCCTCTCAAACCCAAGGACTTCAATGAATACACTTATGTCCTGTGGCCTTTCAGCTCACCAGATTTCTCAGCTCCTATGACTTAGCTGCACGCAGAGATGGTTATGGTTTTGACAACATCATCCATAATTTCTCCTTATTTCATTTCTCTTGAGCCTGTTCCTTGTCCTTATATAAACCTTAAGTCACTCCAGCCCTCCTCACTCTCCCAGCAGCACTAGCATGAATGAGAAAACAGTTGTAATGGACTCATTGTCAAGCACTGTGGCTCAACCCTGCTCTGGCCTCACTTTTCTCCCTTCCGTCTTGACCCGGTGATTGACGGGCGCTCTAACTGTCCACTGTCTTCTACCTTCAGATCCTTGCCCCTTTGTCTTATTACCCATAATTGGTCAAACACTGGGGGAAGCTGGAGAACACCCACGGTCTGCCTTCTCCCCTCCCGTGAAAAGCTGATGACTGCTTCCAGAGTCGCTCCGCTGTGCTGGTTGGGTCTACGACAGGCGGTCGTCTCTGATTTCAACCAGGTCCTCCCCGCTTTGGGCCAAGCTTTGTGTTCTCTTCTCTCACTACCCCACACGCTCGCCCCTCGGTCCCAGCACAGGACCGGGCTTCCTTTTTTCTCACCTACCACATACCTCCGAATCCCCAGGACTAGGTGGCCCCCAGACCCTTGATTCTCCAAGAACTTGCTCTCTCCGGATACCCTTTCACCAATTTTCCACCTCTCCCTGTCTGCCGGCTCCTCGGCCGTTTACAAACAGCCGATTTCTATCATCATCCTTTTAAAAAAATGTTTTAATCTTCAACTGACTTTGCCTCCTCATGTCATCCTGTATCTCTCCCCCCTTCATAACTGTGCTTCTGGGAGGAAAAAACTTACTGTTTTCCTCTACTTGCTGCTTTCTTCCCATTTATTTCTCAAACCCTTGTAAATCAAGCTCCCAACTCCAGCCCTCGGCATCTCTCCCATTGACTCGTTTCCCATTCGCACAGGGACTATCTTATTAACCCCACTCACCTTAACCGTTACAATGGCATATGCATTTGCCTTCCTGCTCCAATTCCTCCCCACAGCTGCTGGAGGAGCACACCCAAAGCATGCCTCCAACAACATCACCCCCTATTCCAGCAGCTCCTCCATTTAATATTTAGAGACTTTCACCGTCTGGCTCCAGCCCACCCTTCCGGACTGATGACCTAGCGTTCTCCCTCAACTACTCTATAATAGGCTATGTCCCACCTGCCGGAAGCCTTTTCTTATTCCTCCTTTTCAGTATTACTCTGTCCTCAAATCTTTACATTATTTCCCACTGCCAAGTAAGCTCTATTTTAAAAAAAACCAGCCTGAATCCACTTCACAAGGTAATCACTTCATAGATGCTCATTATATTGAAATGAATTCTGATGTCTCTTGTTGGAACCCGACCCCTTTCCTTTTCCTGTTCTCTCTCTACCTGGCTCCCTCCCTTGGCAGTTTTGTTCACCCCTGAAGCGTCAATCATGACCTGATTAGGTCATTTAACTCCTAAAGCTGTCTCTCAAACTCTGAGCTCTCTTTTTAGTTTCAGACCCGCGTCACCAGGCCCCCGGGTCACCTTCTCTGGACATCCCCCCATCTCCCTCTCCCTCTCCCTCTCTCTCTCTCTCTCTCTCTCTCTCTCTCTCTCTCTCTCTCTCTCTCTCTCTCTCTCTCTCTCTCACACACACACACACACCCACACACACACACACACACACACACACACACTTAGCTCTTTCTTTGAACCTCCCTAAGCACTGATCCCAGAAAGGGGTTGGGGGAGGGGGCACTTCAGGGTTAAGTGACTAGAGTCACATAGTCAAGATGTGTCACATTGTGTTGAATGAAGCCAGCTTTTTGTCCGCTGTGACTCACTGCTTCCCTAATATAATTATTATGGTTTGCATTTTTTGTGGTCCCCAGTCCATTTTTATTGAGACCTACTGATTGGATACAGTCAGTTATTATTAGAACTATTGAAATATGTTAATACTTTGTGGGGACAATGGAACAGAACGCTTGAGGTCAGTGCCATTTTGGAAGATCTGAAATGGACCTTCGATGTGCTTTTGGCCAACATAAGGGCCCTTATTAGAATTTCCTCATGGGAAACTTTGGTTCACAGCCCCAGCATCACCCCGATAGGATGAGGACCCACTCACCTCATGATGTGGTTGGCCCTTTTTGTTGCTGTCCCTTAGGCCACAAGATGTTGTTCCCTTCTCTTTTTTTTTTTTTTTAAGTGAGGCAATTGGGGTTAAGTGACTTGCCCAGGGTCACACAGCTAGTAAGTGTCTGAGGCCGGATTTGAACTCAGGTCCTCCTGACTCCAGGGCCGGTGCTCTATCCACCGCGCCACCTAGCTGCCCCTCACTTCTCTTTTTGGCATTTTACATTCAGCAGCCAAAACAGCCACGCATGAATTGATGGGTTAGTTTAAAGACTGCACCAGAAAAGGAAGCTTGGCTACCTATGGTGACTTATGTGCACTCCCATCGTCTGCGATGGTGAGCAGAGGTGTTTCTCCTGGTTTCTATGAGGAGTATCGTTCCCTAAGATCATTGGTTTGCTGTGGTTGGCGTGATCAAAATTAGTTTTGTTTCTCCCTGGTGAAAACCTCTGTATCCCTGCATACCATTAGATCAGGTCGTGCAGCTTGACCACAACAGGCTTGATCGCAGGCCACTAGGGAATACTAGCTACTCCTTTGAAAGAGCATGGGGGGGGGGGCACCTAGGTGGTGCAGAGGATAGAGCACCAGCCTGGATTCGGGAGGATCTGAGTTCAAATCCGGCCTTAGACACTTACTAGCTGTGTGACCCTGGGCAAGTCACTTAACCCCAATTGCCTCACTTTAAAAAAGAAGCGATAAGAGTTCTCCAAGAATGTCCGTCATTAAAGCAAAATCTTTGAAAAAAAAGAGAGCATGGGCTAGAGTCAAAATTCCAACAATGACAAAAAAAACCAAACACACACAAGGATCAGCATCCCAGAGGAGAAAGCAAGTCATTATGATCATGGCCATTTAATGGAGGGCCACCTTTTAGGAGTAGAAACATGGAGAAATAGACAGATAGGAGTGGACAAGGCATGAAACTGGGATTACGGAAGAGCAGCCGATTTAGGATTAGGCTATTCTAGAAAATGCTTATCTTGGAGAGCAAGTGGGAATGGGGGGGCGGGGGTAGCCAGAGGGAAGCTACAGGGTCAGGGCAGGAATTTTTACACAAATGAGCATCTCGCTTCTCCCCCAATTCCTCTTAGCCTGATGTACTGAAATAATTGTTTTAGACATTTGGGGACCATTTAGTTTAAATTTTTTCAAAGTAGGAAAACTGTACAATTAAGATCATTTCCTTTAAGAGAAACATTAAAAGCATTCTTACCAGAAACGGCTATAAAACAAGAAAAAAATAAATGAGCAAGAATGTCCACCACCCCAAGGGAAAAAAAGCTAGTGAAGTTGGTCTTGTACTCTCAGCCTTTAAAACATGGCAAGTAGTTACCATCAAAAGTATGTCACACTAGGCAAATTAAGAACTAGATGAGTGGAATTGAATAGTTATAAACACCAAATACATGTATACAAAAGGTTAGTGTCTGACAAACATATAGAAAATAAAAACTGAGGAAAGGAATCATTTAACAAATGTACTTGGGAAAACAGGTCAACAATTTAATGGGAAACGGATTTAAACCTATATACAACATATATCAGTGAGTTCCACCTAGAAGGAAGCCTTACAGATTAAAAATGGTATTATAGGGGAAGCTACGTGATACAGTGGATAAAGCATTGGCCCTGGATTCAGGAGGACCTGAGTTCAAATACAGCCTCAGATACTTGACACTAGCTTAAACCTCATTGTCCTGCCCAAAAAAAATGGTATTATAAAAGATGGAAGATATAAAAAGAAATGTTGAAAACTATCTTTACATGTAACTGGAAATTTTTTTAAAATACTTTTATGTTAAAAAAAGAAAAAAGATGGAAGAAAATGGAAAAAATAGATTTACTCCAATTACACAGGGAAAATTATTTTTTCAACAAATAGAATGATTAGGTATATGATAAATATTTAAAGAATTTTGATTTTGCTTAATCAAATACAACAAAAATAGTTTTAAAATGAGAGCAATGTTTATACAAATATGTATAAGAAACTTAAAAATCCATAGGGGTAACTCATAGTCTATAATGAATAAATGGTCAAAGGATATTAGACAGTTTTCAAAAGGTGAAATACAGATTGTTAACATGTGAAAAAATGTTCATCTTTACCCAAAATAGGGCAAATAAAAATAAATGTAAAGTGCTAATACACATCAAAAATCATTAAGAGCCACAAGATAATGGTGGCACTGGGTGGAGAAGAGGGTGGATCATTTGTTGCTGGTGGAATTGCAAATGTGTAGAAGCTTTATGGGAAACAAATCTGGTAATACAAAGTGAAAAATGCATGTATCGTTTGATCTAATAATTCTATTGTGGGGAATATGCCTTAAATTGTTCTTAAAAACAGAAAATGCCGCCTGTTCCGATCTTCACAGCGGCATTACATGCAGATGTAAGAGATGGGAAAGAGCCAAAATGTGCCATGATGAGGGAATGGTTCAGTAACAGCAAAAATAACAGCTAACATTTATATAGCAATTGCTCTGTGCCAGGCACCTTGCTCAGGGCATTACAATTATTATCCCATTTTATCCTCACAACTCTGGAAAGTGGTTATTCCCATTTTACAGAGGGTGAAACCGAGGCAGAGAGAGGTGAAGTGACTTGCCCAGGGTCACACAGCTAGCAAGTGTCTGAGCTTGGATTTGAACTTGGGTCTCCCTGACTCTGGGCTCAGCACTCTATCCACTGTTCCATCTAGCTGTATATAAGATCAACAAGTATGAGGAATATAAATGTAATCCCACGATATGACACTTTTCACCTATTTTACCAGTCTTAGGCAACCAAGAGAGACAGAAATGTGGAGTACCAGTGCAGGGCAGTCATACAAAGAGCAAAGAGTTTGGGCCCTGGCCAAGCGCTTTGACAGGACTTTTTCACAGGGCCAGACACAGCACCTTAGGCGACTTAGGAGAAGTGGAGAGGGGAGCTGGGCATGTGGGAAGTCCAGGGGGCTTCTCAGAAGAATGTCCATTAAAAGTCCCATAGAGGGGGCAGCTAGATGGCACAGTGGTTAAAGCGTTGGCCCTGGATTCAGGAGTACCTGAGTTCAAATCCGGCCTCAGACACTTAACACTTACTAGCTGTGTGACCCTGGGCAAGTCGCTTAACCCCCATTGCCCCGCAAAAAAAAAAAAAAAAAAAAAAAGTCCCATAGAGTCTGTTTGACTTGGCAAACAGCAGTGCGCCCGGAGGGGATTATCACCACTGGCCCCACAAGGTAGTGATGGGAAAAGTCTTTCCCCTCACCTCTTGTGACGCTTGAGACCTCGACCGCTGGGACAGCACTCCTCTGCTGATGGCTTCCCGGTGAGTCTGTTCCCATGGCAAGTGAAGGACAAGACTAAAGAGAGCAGGGGGACTTGGAGATTCAGCCTTCGCCAGGAGTCTGTGTTCAGCTGCTTTGTGGTTTATGCCATTATATTTTTACTTTTGATTCCACTTCAGTAAATACATTTAACCTGTTCTGAATGATGAATTCACTGGGGCTGTGCAGAGAAAGGAGCATGATTGGGGAGCCAAGTGAGTGGGGAGGGGGCACATAAGCAGAGAGAGTGATGAGTTATTTGGGGACATTACCCATTGAATGGAGATTCACCTTAACCTACAATCTGTAATCCACACCTGTGGAGCTGAAACAGAACCAGACACTGCTGTTGATGCTCAGTCATTAGTGGGTTGGTCAGGCACTTTTTGCCCATGCTTAGGTGGAAGTAAGCTGGTGTAGGCAAAGCTTCAAGCTCCCCCTGGTGGCTTGCACAGATACCATCTCTATGGCCATTGTTGTAAGCCACACCCCTCAGTGCAAAAAAGGCTTTTGTTCACCCAGCATTAAATGTAAGGGGATGGTTTTGCACAAAAATCTGGAAAGATCTTTATGAAACAAACAGGAAAGAACAAGAAAAAGCAGAAGAGAGGGGCAGCTAGGTGGCGCAGTGGATAAAGCACCGGCCCTGGATTCAAGAGGACCCCAGTTCAAATCTGGCGTCAGACAGTTGACACTTACTAGCTATGTGACCCTGGGCAAGTCACCTAATCCTCATTGCCCCACAAAAAAAAAGTTTTTTAAAGATGAGAAAAAGTAGAATATAAAACACATTAACCATGGCCACACAAGAGGAAAAGCAAACAAGAAATAAGGGACAAAGAGTCCCGATGGATAATTGGAGGGTGCGGCTTACAGGCAGCTTTGATGTTTTTATGCATTTAGAGGGAACAATTGAAATGTAAACGGTGACTAAGCACATTTAATGGCATGGGTTGGCAGTATATTTTTGAGGCTCAAATGGATCTGTGATCTGATTGACTTGGAAGTTCCCTCCAATGATGTGACTTGCACTGTCTGCAGGTCACAGTCATGCCTGCCCAGTCCGTGCAGCTCTTCACCACACCCTCCCTTTCGGTGCATACAGAAGACCCGGCCTGCACATTAGAGGACTTCCTCAAATTTCCCCATCAGCCGGAGTGCTGTCAGTGAAGTGCTGCGGCTCGCACCTGTCATCTTCCACCCTCAACAAGTGACCAGCCCATCTTCTCTTCCTATCATACATTTCCTTGGTGGCATCTTTTTAAAAAATTTCTGTATTAGTCATATTGTGAAAGAAGAATCTGAACAAAAGAGGGAAACCTCAAAAAATAAAAAATAGAAATAGAAACAGTTTGGTTCAGTCTGCATCCAGATTCCACAGCTCTTTTTTCTGGATGTGGAGAGCATTTTCCATCATGAGTCTTTTGGAATTATCTTGGATCATTGTATTGCTGAGAAGAGTTAAATCTATCACAGTTGATCCTCACACAGTGTTATTGATACTGTGTACAATGTTCTCCTGGTTCTGCTCATTTCACTCAGCATCAGTTCATGTAAGTTTTTCCAGGTTTTTCTGAAATCTGCCTGCTCATCGTTTCTTACAGCACAGTAGTATTCCATTACGTTCATATACCACAACTTGTTTAGCCATTCCCCAGTTGCTGGGCATCCTCTCAATTTCCAATTCTTTGCCACCACAAAAAGAGCAGCTATAAATATTTTTGTACATGTGGGCCCTTTTCCCTTTTTTATGATCTTTTTGGGATAAAGTGGTATTGCTGGGTAAAAGGGTATGCACAGTTTTATAGCCCTTTGGGCATAGTTCTAAATTGCTCTCCAGAACATTTTTTACTCTTTTTACTACTTATAGCTAAGATATACAGGGAACTAAGTCAAATATATAACACCAAAATCCATTCCCCTACAGATCATTTGATCAAAGGACAAATGACTAAAAAGAATTGCAAAATATTAGCAGCCATCTAAAAGATCGCTCCAAATCACAAAAAAGAAAAACAATACAACTCATAGGTTTCACTTCCCACACTGCAAATTCACAGAGATGATAAAAGATGGGAATAGCCAGTGTTGCAATGGTTGTAGATCGAGGGGCACATGGGTGCACTGCTTGTGAGTAGGGCATCGAATCCGTGCCACCAGAGTGGAAAGCACTGGAATTGTGAGGTGAGCTTGGGAGAGGGGGTTCCTGAGAAGGAACTTAAGCACTCAAAGATCACAAGTTGGGCAGTTATTACAAGCAGAGATGCAAACACGTGTGGCTCCTTCCCCCTACATTCCCAAGGGCACACGATGACAGCGGTGGCTCAGGTATACAGCAAGCTGGGAACCCCTATGGAGACCCCAGATCTCCTGGCCTCTGTTCTTAGGGCTGACTGTGGTCGCTAGGCACATTCACAGAGACAGAGTGGGGCTCTACGAGCAGTCAGCCACCCCCTTTATCAACCGCAAGGATACTGTGATTAGTAAAGTTTGCTAACCTTGCATACCTGAGTGAGACGAAGTTTGCTAAAGTGAGTTTTGCCAACCCTACATTCATAACCCTAAAAGTCGATGACCATGCCAATTGACAGATCCATCAGAACTTCACTGTGTATAGGTGGGTCAATCAGTGGGCAAATGTGCAACTAAGGCTGAGCAATAGGCCAATCCTTACAGAAATTTTGCTAAGAAAATGATTAAAATGTCCATATGATTTGACCTACAGATTCCACTGCTAGACCTATATCCTATTCTTTCTTCCTTCCTTCCTTCCTTCCTTTCTTTTCTTTTCTTTTCTTTTTTTTCTTTCTTTCTTTTTGCAGGGCAATGAGGGTTAAGTGACTTGCCCAGGGTCACACAGCTAGTAAGTGTCAAGTGTCTGAGTCCGGATTTGAACTCAGGTACTCCTGACTCCAGGGCCGGTGTTCTTTCCACTGCGCCACCTAGCTGCCCCTCCACAAGCATATTAACAAAATAGACTAAGGAGAACATTAACAAACTAAATGTACATTTAATAAATTATAATGAACAGTTAACCTAAAATGAGCACAAAAGAGGGATATTAAAAATCAAAGAAGAAATAGGTAAATTGGAAACAAACAAAAAAATCCAACCCAGAGGTGACAAAGCTAAAAGCTGGTTCTTCGAAAAGACTTTAAAAATTGCTAACATTTTAGCTAATCTGATTTTTAAAAAGAGACCAAAGCATTTGTCTCCCCTCCCACCACTATCACCAAGTTCACTTCCAAATACAACGTGGTTGCTGGCTGAGTGGCTCTGCTCAGTGTCTGGGCTGTAGGGTTGATTGCCCACTGGGCTAAGCAGTCAGGTCTCAAGATTGTGCTGGCCAGTGCTGGTGTGAATTGCAGTTCTTGTACCTTATGCTGTCTCACAAGATCCTGAACCAAACGGAGGGAGATATCCTTGTCCCAGACATGGGATTTCTAGACTGTGTGCCCATCAGCTGCACGGCAGCTCTGGGTGGGAAGGCCCCCTTCAAATGGAGACAACGTCAAAGATTGATTCGGCACCCTCTTCCACCTCAGTAGCCAATCCAAAGACCCCTCTTCACTACACAGTAAGGAGACAGGACACTATTATAGAATACTCAAGCATCCCCTGAAGTCCACAGGAAGAACATACTGAACATGCCCCTAAGGACTGGGCTCTCGTTGGCCAGCCTCCATTGTTGTTCAGTCATGTCCCACTCTTGGTGACCCCGTGGGCTGTAGCATACTCATAATATCCATGGGGTTTTCTTGTCAAAGAATGTAGAGTGCTTTGCCATTTCCTTTTCTGGTTCATTTTACAGATGAGGAAACTGAGACAAACAGGGTTAACCAGGGTCACACAGCCAGTCAGTGTTTGAGGTTGGATTTGAACTTGGGTCTTCCTGACCCCAGACCCAGCACTCTAGCCAAAGAGCCACCTAGCTGCTTCCTGGTCTCCATTACCCCAAACAAAATCACAGACCTTTTGAGAGTTGCCAAGGACCTCAGTGGCTGTCGAGCATAGACCTCCAAGAAGAGGAAACACACCAGGTCTCCAGGCAGCACACAGCCCCCTCGTGCTGCCTCTGAACAGCTCCGGGTCTTAGGAAGTGTGCCCTGACATCAAGCCTCGATTTCCCTTCTTGTAAACAGCAAATACAAAACAGAACACGCTTTGTGTAAATCGCTCCTGCCTCTGCCTTCTGTGGCCAGAGAGGTCGGATTCCTCCCCCAGATACCTAAACATCACTGTGCTTGTGCGGCTCTGGACACTCCAGACGGTTCTCTTGGGGGCTGCTTCATGCTGCCAACATCCCACACCCTTTCCCAAACAACTGCTATAATAACCATGCTTGGCTTGTTTGGGTCATGTCTACATCTCTTTACCCCAACACCACAGAGACATTCAATAACAGAGAGGGGGAGATGAAGTAATAGCTAGCTGGCCTTAATATAGTGCTTTAAGGTTCCTTGTTATCTCATTGGATCCTCCGAAGGTTAATGCTAACATTATTCCCATTTTACAGAGGAGGAAACCGAGACTAAGGATATTGAAATGATTTGCCCATCGTCACAAAGCCAGTAAGTGCCTGAGGCAAGATTTGCATTCAGACCTCTATTCACTGAGCTACGGACAGAGACACATACTCCTTTATGAAGTCACAGTCACCTGTGGTTTTTCCCTAAGTTCTTTTTGGTCTCAGCTTTGCCCATTAGCAAACACACTTAGATAAAGCTTCTAAGAGAGATCACACATTGGTCTTTAATGTTTAATTACCCTCAAAACAGCCTGCCCATGAAAGTTATGACCAGAGATAAGGAGGAATCTATTATAAAAATGATATTGTATTTGGGTTACAGTTTATGGGTCGTTTGTGGAATTCAGACAGACAAAATAGTATCCAGATACTCCTGCTGGGAGTTTACAAGGTAGGTTAGTAGGGTAAATGACTCTAAGAAGTAAATCATTTACTTGGCCTCTTGGAACAATATTGAATAACAGGTGACACCTGTCTAGCAGCCTCGCGGGTTAGTCCTTTGCTGCAAAGGTTTCCCTGTTGATTATGGATACATTAAAAAAAAAACTGACCATTAATTATACTTGTCACTTTGAAAAATTGCCCAAGAGTCCGGGGGCATCATCACCTTCTACACTTACATCTTTCTGTTGGTTCATTTCCTTCTTATGGAAAAAGTTCTGGGTTCAGTTTAATTCATTTCTACATGACAGGATGTTCAAGCAGATCTTGGACTATTTCCCTGAAGGCAAAAGAAACAAAAAGAATCCGAAATTCATTCAGATTCTCTATTTCTTACAAAATAAAACTGGAAAGAAAAAAAAAAAACAGAAAAAAACCCCAATGCCTCACAGATCCAATGTATTTGGAAATACATTAGAAGTGAATTATTTAATTCTCAGTGCTGTACCTTTATTTAGTTTGGTTTGTCATTCTTTCCACACTGACCCTCTTTTGAACTTTACTACTTATGTTCCTTACTATTGTGCCTTGTACAGCATGTACGTGCTGACACCGGAATGGGATGATGAAAATGAACGTCTCTGCTCTCAAGCCACACAACATCGTAGACTCAGATTTGGAAGGAACCACAGATGCCATCCAGTCCGTCACTTATGAACCTGACTGAGTTGAAAATACCTAGGTCCATGTATGATCAAGACATAAAAGTATGAGGCCATAAAGTGGAAAGCCCCCTAATATGAATATAGACCCGCAAATGCCCTTGAGAACTCAGCCAATAAACCATACTGATCTGGTTGGACCATTGCCACAGACTGAACTGGTGCCCACAATCACCCCCACATAACTGATCCCTTGAAACTTAAAGACCATGTTCCTAATTAGATGTTGCCAATACTAAATATGCATAATACACAAGCCACATGGAAATCAACCAGTTTATCAATAAGCATGAAGTCAGTCCATGCAAGCTTCTCATGCAGAAAGCAACTGAGTCATCATTTATCTTTCTAGTTATTTGGTAGGTGCTAAATTTCTACTCTGCCGCACAATTTCTACCAATTTCTCTTCATAACATTCATATCATTGTGTCATGGAAAAAGGGTGGATTCTGTAAACAAAGGTGACCAAGATAAGATCAACAACTGCCCTATATGCCTATGTTCTCATCTATACAAAATCTAAGACTGGAATTCACATGCATCATGATCATCCTCAGTGAGAGTATTATAAGGAGAAAATAAACTTTTAAATTTCTTTTTGTTTTTGTTTTTTGGTGGGGCAATGAGGGTTAAGTGACTTGCCCAGGGTCACACAGTCTGAGTGTCAAGTGTCTGAGGCCAAATTTGAACTCAGGTCCTCCTGAATCTAAGGCTGGCGCTTTATCCACTGCACCACCTAGCTGCCCCCAAAATAAACTTTTGTAAGTGATATTCCACAATGGGCCACATCTTTACCATCATGCAATTGGCTGAAATATAGAAAATATAAGCTCCCACTGTGCTTACTGCTTACTGATTATTTTTAAAGTATTTCATCAGGTAGAGAAAAACAATGCCTTAAGGGCATCCTTTCCAACAAGGAGTCTTCATATCCATCCACCAAAATCATGCAAGGTTGCTTGAAAGCTGTAACAATATAATCTTGTTCTGTAATCCACTGGTCATAGACATCAGGAAAGGTATAGAACAGAGAGATCTGTACACTTGTTAAAGATGTTTCACCATTTTAATGGAAGAGATCCAGCACAAAGTCCAATTGAAGAGAGATTCCCTGTGAATGATGAGGTTCTGCAAATGTTCCTGTTTGCAAATGACACTGTAGAGGGGCAGCTAGATGGCGCAGTGGTTAAAGCACCAGCCCTGGATTCAGGAGGACCTGAGTTCAAATCCGGCCTCAGACACTTAACACTTAGTAGCTGGGTGACCCTGGGCAAGTCACTTAACCCCCATTGCCTGAAAAAACAAACAAACAAACAACAATAACAACAAATGACACTGTGTGGGTTCCACCAAGTCCTGAAAGACCACAGAGCCTCCTGGAAGAAATCAAACTCCAAAGAGTTTGGCCTGACCATCCACACAAGAAAGGCCAAATGGATGAAAAATGCCTCTTTTTCATATTATGACATGCATATGGATGTCTAAGTTACAACATTTGTACTGGGACAGACAGGATAAATCTGGTTGTAATTTACATCATTAATAGGACCATCTAAGTAAAGGAGATTATGAGTCCACTTAAATAAACATGAAGTAAAATTTTATACTGAATTTATATCCAAATAATTGACTTCACAAGTACAAGATTGGGGAAGGAATGTGTAGACCAAAATTTGTCTGAAAAAGACCTAGCAGTTTGAATATATTGGAGTCTCAACATGAGTGGACAATGGGATACATAACCAAGAAACAAATGTGATTTTTGGCTGCATTGAGAAAAAAATGGCATCCCACTAGAAAGAGGAGATAGTCTCACTGTGTTTTGTCCTGTCAGACTGTGTGCAGAGCACCGGTAGTCTGTTTAGGACACCACATTTCAGAAGGCCAGAGGGCAACCAGAAAAACAAAGGGCCACATGAGGAATGATTCTATTTGACCACAAAGCCACATGTTTACTCTTCACGTAAAATGCTTTTTAAAAAAAAATGTTATTTTATTTTCAGGTTGACATTCTTCCCCTCTTCCTTCCCTCCTCCCATCAATAAAGCAAGGAGGAAAAACATGATAAACACATATAGCCAAGTGAACCAAATGCCAGCACTGACCACACTCCGAACACATCAGCTCTCTTTGGTGGCGTGATTTATCACGCATCCTCTGGAATTCTGGTCGGTCCTTGTGTTGATCAGAGTGTTGATCTGTCTTTACAGCTTTGCTGCAGTTGTGTGTCCGTGTGTTCTCCAGGTTCTGTTCACTTCATTTTGCATAAATTCACAGAAGTCTTTTCTCTGAAACCATCCCCTTCACCATTTTCGCAGTACAACAGTATTCCATCACATTCATATACTATGACTTGTTTATCAGTCAATCCTCAATTGACGGATGCTCCATTAGTTTCCAATTCTTTGCCCCCCTACACACACACACACACACACACACACACACACACACACACACACACACACGAGCTGCTATAAATAATTTTGTATTGTGATGTTTAAAATCTATATTGTGTGATCGCCTTAAATTAGAAGCTTCAGCACCAGTCTTTGGGCCTTAAACATTTATTAAAACATACAGGTATTGAGGGCAGCTAGGTGGCGCAGTGGATAGAGCACTGGCCTTGGATTCAGGAGGACCTGAGTTCAAGTCTAGCCTCAGGCACTTGACACTTACTAGCTGTGTGACCCTGGGCAAGTCACTTAACCCTCATTGCCCTGCAAAAAAACAAACAAACAAAAAAAAAAACATACAGGTATTAACATGGAGTTCAGAAAGTTAAGAAAAGGCCTATCTCCAATGGAGTTCCAGCCTGGTTGGGTTCTTCCTCAAGTCCTCCTCCATGAGCCTGCTTTAATCAGGAACTCTTTAGCAAACTGATTGTGGAAGCTTTTTATAGGTCTGGAATAGAGGCGGTCCTTACACACTGCTTCAAGCTGGTTGGTTGGCATCCTCCAAATCCATTAAGGGCTAGCCAGGTGTGCTTACAATCTAGTTAACTTTGAAGTAGGCTAATCAGCAGTCAATCACTCTCACTTGATTCAGTCAGTTTGGATTAATCTCCAGGTGGGTCTTTGAGTATCTGCTAAATCCCATTATTTTATCACAGTATATATGGGTCCTTTTCCTCATTCTTTGATCTCCTTGGCAGCCAAGTGGCATAGGATGGAGCACCAGACCTGGAGTAAGGAACTTTAGTCTCTTTTCAGTTGTGCCTGACTCTTTGTGACCCACTGGAGTATCTTCCAGTATCTTGGCAAAGATACTGGAACTGTTTTCCATTTCCTCCTCTAGCTCATTTTACAGATGAGGAAACTGAGGCAAACAGGGTGAAGAGACTTACCCGGGGTCACCCAGCTAGTGTCTGAGACCATATTTGAACTCAGCCCAGTGTTCTAGCCACTCTATCCAGCCCTGGAGTGAGGAAAACCTGAATTCAAATCCAGCCTCAGACACTGAGCAAGTCACTGTGAAATCAGGCTTGGTGATGTGAGGATCAAATGTGACAGCACAGTGTCTAGCACCTCATAGTCACTAAATTAATGTTCCTTTTCCTTCTTTGGGGTAAAGACCCAGTATGGTATTTCTGGGTCATAGGGTGTGTATGGAGCAGTTAGGTGGCATAGTGGGCTGGGCCTAGAATGAGGAAGATTCATCTTCCCGAGTTCAGATCTGCTTTCAGACACTTATTAGCTGTTTTGCCCTGGGCAAGTCACTTAACCCTGTTCCCCTCAGTTTCCTCATCTGTAAGATGATCTGGAGAAGCAAATGGCAAACCACTCTAGTACCTCTGCCAAGAAAACCCCACACCACGTCACAGAGAGTCAGACATGACTGAAATGACGGAACAACAAGAAGGGACGTATAGTTTGTGAGCTTTGGGGACACGGATCCACTTGCTTTCAAGAATGCCCGGACCTGTTGAGAGCTCCACCCACGGTGCATTCACAGACTTGTTTTCCCAAAGCCCTTCCAGCACTCGCCATTTTCTGTTTTTGTCAACCGTGCCCATCTGCCGAGCTCAAGGCGTAGCTCAAAGTTGTTTCCACGGGCATTTCTCCAATTATTGGTGATTCAGAACATTTTTCATATGGTGATGGGTAGCTTGGCTTTTCTCCTCTGGAAACTGCCCATTCATGTCTTTTAACCAGTCATCAGTAGGAGAACTTGATGTTTAGTGCCAACATAGAGACCTAACCAAGAGAAGGACTGAGCTGCCTCAGGAGGTGATAGGTTCCCCCTTACCAGAGCGCTTCACACAAAGACCGGGGGAACATTTGGCTATGAGGTGGGGTCCTGGTCTAGATAGCAGTAGTCCCTCTCAGCTCTGAGATTCCGATCCTCCCCGCACAGCACAAGTTTGCATAGCATGGAGTTCCTACTCTCACAGAGCTTAGAAGCTAAGAGAAGCTATTCTGAAAAATATATGGAAGTTCCTTGAAGAATTACTAGACACAACCTCCCGGGCCTCAGTTTCTTCATCTGTAAGATGAGAAGTTTGGACGAGATGGCCTCAAAGATCCTTTCGACCTCCTGATCTGTGATCATGTCTTGGAGCTTGAATAAAATCATGAAGGTATAGAGGCAATGTATCCTTGGGGACCTGCCAAGTAATGATGCTAGGGAAACCATCATCCTTCCTCAGAGCAGACAGGAAGCTGCTCTTTCTTCGGATGTTCCAACTCCCTTCTCTAAAGAGAGCTTCTCAAAATTGTTTCTTAGTTCCGACTGTGGTCAGCAGACCTTCTCCCTTTCTCCTCTCTCCCAAACCCTTCTCCCACCACGCAGCTTTATAAATGTGCACTTGTTTCCCTGATAGGCAGAAACCCAGAGAGTTCTACTGTGGAAAGGAGACCAGCCCACCCTTTCAGCCTACATAGCAGTCAGCTGGCCATAGTATGTAGACAAACATCACACACTCTGTTCAATTCACTGCCATCTTCATTCTTGCTCCAAGTGAAGCCCTTAAAAAAGTATGGCTAGGGGTACAGCTAGGTGACTCAGTGGATAAAGCACTAGCCCTGGATTCAGGAGTACCTGAGTTCAAATCTGGCCTCATACACTTGATACTTACTAGCTGTGTGACCCTGGGCAAGTCACTTAACCCTCACTGCCCTGCTTTAAAAAGAAAAAAAGAAATATGGCTAGAAGGCAGCATGGGAAGGAGAGTAATGTGAAATGAATTTAGAAAGATAAATCAAACCAGGCTGCCCCACAAATAATTTTTTAAAAGAAAGTCTTGGGGGGAGGGGTGTGCAGCTAGGTAGCACAGTGGATAAAGCACCAGCCCTGGATTCAGGAGGACCTGAGTTCAAATCCAACCTCAGACACTTGACACTTACTAGCTGTGTGACCTTGGGTAAGTCACTTAACCCTCACTGCCCCACCAAAAAAAGGAAGTCTGCTCTCAAGGATCTTACAAACCATTTACATGAGAAGACAAAACACAAAAGGAAGCTGAAAAGGAGGGGCAGGGAGAGGGCAGGTATGATGTTCATGGACTCAAAGTCTGGCAGAGCTGTCGATGAAAAATGAGGAGTTGGTGGAAAGTTTTAAAATTTTTTAAATTTCTTTTATTCCAAACTTAGCGAATAAAACAAGCATTTCCATAACATAGAGTCAGTAGCTAGTTCTGAGCCCTAGGTAAAAAAAGGCTTTTGCCCTCAGCCCAGCAATCAGAGGGCAGAGGCAGCACAGAGGAGCAAAGCTGGGTGAATTTCCTGGATGATGATGGTGTTTCAGGTAATGAGCTTGTGCTGGGGGAGGCGTGTGAACTCAAAATCAAGCAGCCGCTGATGGAAAATGGAAAGTTTGGAAAGTTTCAGCGTGCACTCTACTTAAAAAGCTAGTCTTGATTTTTTTGCTGTGGTTCCAGACCTGTAATTTTACCGTTGTGGGGAATTTGCCAGTGAAGAATCTCCCACCACAAATGCTGATCAGCAACTCATAGCTGCCTAGGTCAAGGAATGGTTAAAGCGACTTACCCAGGGGTAACACAGACAGTGGATCAGAGGCAGATTTTTTTTTTAATTTAATAAAAAATTTGACTTCTATCCCTCCCACTGCATCCCTAGAATGAGACCAAAAACCAACCAAGCAAACCCAACCCTGTTATACACACATGCATGTAACACATATGTGCTGTAAGCAAAACAAATTCCTGCATTGACCATGTCCAAAAAATATGCCTGAATGTGTACTCCAAGAAGCTCTATCAGCAGGTGAGTAACATGTTTCCTCATCGGGAATGCTATAGAATTGTGGCTGGTCATTGCATTGACCAGATCCCCAGGCCATTCAGAGTGCATTGCCTTTTCAATATTTTTATTGTTATCTAAATTGCTCTTCTGGTTCTTCTCCCTTCATTCTTTTATTTTCTTTTTCTTTTTTCTTTTTTTGTGGGACAATGAGGGTGAACTGACTTGCTCAGCGTCACAGAGCTAGTGTCAAGTGTCTGAGGCAGCATTTGAACTCAGGTCCTCCTGAATCCAGGGCCAGTACTTTATCCACTGTGCCACCTAGCTGCCCTTTTCCCTTCACTCTTCATCAGTTCAGACAAGCCTTCCCAGGTTTCTGACACCATACCCTTCATCATTTCTCTTAGCACAACAGTATTCCGTCACATTCATATACCATAACTTGTTCAGCCATTCCCCAGGTAAAGAGCAGTCCCTCAGCTGTCACCATGAAATGAGCCACTACAAGTATTTTTGTACATGTGTGTCTTTTTCCTTTCTTTGATCCCTTTGGGGTATAGACTAAAGAAGGGCATCTCAGGGACAGAATTTGAACCCAGGTCTTTGGGACTGCAAAGTCAGCTCTCTCTGTTCCCTTCACCTTATCTCCTCTCATGCAGGGGGTGGAGGAGGAAGAGGAAGGCAGTGGCTTCTTCCCTAGTTTCACTCATATTTCAGATGAAAGTAGCAGATAGCAGGGAGGACTCCGTGCCCTGAGACCAAGGCCGTCACTTGCCCTTGAAGGAACAAACCAAGAGCTGATGCTCACAATGAATTTTGTTCTGATTGCAGAAGCGGGCACCACTTTCTGCATTGGCGTGTTATCAGTGTCTGCTTCCCTCTTTCCCAGGTTTCAAGTGCTTTGAAAATGAGTTCAGGGGCAGCTAGATGGCGCAGTGGATAGAGCACCGGCCCTGGAGTCAGGAGTACCTGAGTTCCAATCCGAACTCAGACACTTAACACTTACTAGCTGGGTGACCCTGGACAAGTCACTTAACCCCAATTGCCTCACTAAAAAAAAAGAAAAAAAAAAAAAAAGAAAATGAGTTCAGAAAGGAAGTGATTTAACCTTAGCCTTATTCATAGGAGAGCTCGCATGAGTGCATAGCATCGATTTGGTACCTGAGGAAACAGAACGAATGAGGCTGGTTTATTGAATGTTACCTATGCCCACAACTGCACACCTGTCTAAAGGAAAAAAGAACCCGCCCCGTCGGTTCCAGGAACAACAGATACCACCTGGTCCTTTCCATTTCAGTTCTATTCTGGGTAGTTCAGAGTTGCACAAGAAGACACCGATCCCTGCTCCGTGCAGAGCCCCGCCCTGAGGATGATGGGAGACGGTCCCCGACAGAAGTGGGAGAAGCATCAGGGGTCATCTTGTCCATGCCCCTCATTTCACGGCTGAGGAAACCGAGCCCCAGAGAGCTTAGTTACCCCAGATCACAGAGGTGCTGAGTGGCCGAGCTCGGGCCGGAGGCCTCTGGCTGCCGATCGAGGGGGTGGGGGGGTAGGAGGATGGGGGGGGGGGGGACTCCACACACGGGAAGGATCGGCTGTTCTGCTTGGCCCTAGAAGACGGGACTAAGAACGAAAGAAATGAAGGAACTGGATTCTCTTGATTCTCCTTCCACACGCGTTCCCCTTTCTGTACTCGAGTCGGGGCCTCTGGCTCTGATGTGTTTGGGCTCAGTCAGATTGTCTGGCTCTCTCCTCCCCACGCAGAAGGCCCCCTCCCCTCTCCCTGCCCAAGTGCACGCTGCCCCCCCTCCCCCGCCTAGAGTGCGCCCCCTGCTCCCCTTGGGATGCCTTCACTGCCCTCCCCCTTCCAGGAAAGGCTTAGCCCCTTTCTCCTTCCCACACAAGGAAGGTCTCTCCTACCCCCCCCCCCAAGCACTGCCTTTACTCTATAAGTACCCTGCGTTTCCTAATCTGTGTGCACAGCTCCCAGGAGGCAGCGGCTGGTTCACGTCTGCCTTGGTACCCCGGGCACAGTGCCCCAAACGTAACAGGCCCCCGACAAAGGCTTACTTGACTGAACGGGCTTGAAGCGGCAATGGCTAAGGAAAGGCGATTCAAACCGACCCCAAGGGTCTCCCTGTCTCTGGAAGTCTGGACAGAACTAAAGAGAGGCGGGCTGCTCTGATGCAGTCAGGAAGAACTGGGTTCAAATCCAGCCCCTCTGCCTTGTACCGGGCGCGTGACCCTGGGCCGGGCCTTTCACAGGGATGCCGTGAGGACAAGATACACGAAGGTGTTGTGCACCCTTCAGAGCATGATATCAACGCCCGCCACTATCGCGGGGATGCCGGCACGTGGGCCAAAGCTTGGTATCAAGATTGCCAGCTTGCCGTGCCCACGTGACAAGTCAGCAGAAGGGTTCGCGGTTTTTTCCAGCCAAGGAAACAAGAACTAAGTCTGGGATGGACGATGTAAACGTCTGGCGGGGCTCCACCTGCTGGTTATTTCTTGCTCCTGCATGTTGGCTGGGGCACGGCCGCCACCTACTTCACTGCTCAGACTCTTCACTGCTCAGACTTCGCGCCTCCGCTTTGGACCCAACCGTGATTCAGTCCTGGAAGAGCCCGACTCTCATGAGAGGGGCTAGGCCCCCTTTCTTCATCCTCTTTGGCTCCTTACATGCTTCCCCCCCCCCCGCCCCCAGCATCCTTCTGGGAGAAAGAACTTCTCAGTGCTGAAGTGTCGGCTGCTGCCGAGGGTCTCCTCCAAAGAGGGGTGGGGGGGAGGCGGAAGGGCACCCGGGGCCACAGAGGACCTGAGAACTGCATCTGCATGTTACAGCCCTTAGGACCGGAGAAGAGGAGCCACCCAGTGGCTGAGGCAGGAATAGACTCTGGCTCTGCTCTCCCGAGAACTTCGTGCAGCACCAGGTGCCCTAGGTAGCACCAGGGGGTCTGGCCATCCTGTTTCCCCAAGGTGGTCCGACCCTGGGCACAGGCTCCTCACTCCCCAGTCTCCATTCCGGGCTTTGGTGTCAGCGCAGTTGAAGAGTGAGTGGTTGGCTTTCTTTTCTCCCCCATTCTCAGAAGCATAAAGAACTTCAGGAAGAGAGACCCTTGCAGCTTAGCCATTGGCTTTGTCCCTTCCTGCTCAGAAGTATTTGTGAAGCTTTCTTGGATCACGTTTAAATAGCAAAGGCAGTTAATGGTGAGTTCATTGGCCAAAGGATTTCGATAACAATTCTCCATTTCTCAAGCTAATACTGCACACAACCAAGGAGGTGCAGATTAAGCCTGGCTTTTGTTTCCCATCAAAATCATAGATGCAGAGGATGAAGAGTTGACAGAGATGCAGAGAAATTCCCTCCCCGAGAATTCCTCCCCTGATGAAATCCCAGGTACCCAAAACCCATCTGCTCTAAGACTTCAGGCATAGCTGATTCTGTCCATGGGGGTATTCTTTCCTGGGGAGCAGATCACAACCCCTCTCCTGGGGTAGAAAGGGCATCAGACCACAGACAGGGGTCCGTGTTAGCTCTCAACTACCTCTGTGCCCTTGGGCAAGTGCCTTCTCTTTACACCTCAGTTTCCTCATCTGTAAAAAGGGGGAGTTTGATTCCATGATCCCTAAAGTCCTGTCTCTCCCCCCCCCTTAATCTAGGATCACATGACCCTAGTAAGTGATTTTTGACAGCTGCTATCATTGAAAAATTCATCCCCTGGGGTGGACTTGGTGAGGACAGACACACTTCCTCCCCAATCCCTTACAACAGACCTTCCCTGCTTGGTTGAATGTTCTAGAATTTGTGCCCCCTGGCATACACTTTGAGGATTTTCCTGCCACGGTGAGGCAGCCCAGGAGGATTTAGCTGGAAGAGCATCTATTTGTTCAGTCCTGGAGTCCAAAATGATTCCTCTGGGAGCCTGAGCTGGGTTTCCCCTGAGGAACCACAGACACCTACTTAGGAATGTGAACACTCTTCTCCAGGGCACTCTGGAGTGCCCAGCTCCGGCTGACGTGGCCCTGGCTGACGTGGCCTGGTAGAGAGCACTCAACAGATTTTCTGCTCTGTGGCCCTAAGAAAGTTAGCTTTTGTGGACTATGGTCATTCTCTGCTCAGGGAGATGAGATGAGGGGGTCAGATTAGACAAGAGTGCTAAATTCTCATCTAAGGCACACAGTTACTGACAGAAAAATGGCATCACTGCGGGGCAGCTAGATGGCGAAGTGGATAGAGCACCGGCCCTGGAAGTCAGGAGTACCTGAGTTCAAATCTGGCCTCAGATACTTAACACTTACTAGCTGTGTGACCCTGGGCAAGTCATTTAACCCCCATTGCCTCACTAAAAAAAACAAAAAAACAAAAAAATGGCATCACTGTGAGGTTGACAACACTGTGGACATACAGCACTACATCCTCACCATATCCGTCTCTGAGAGGTGGCGTCTCCTCCTAAGGGTGAGGAGCCAGACTCACAAGTTTAGGGACTTGTCCATGTAGTCCCTGTGACACAAACACAGAGCCCCCAGAACAGCTAGCTACTGCAGCTTCAATGGGTCCCACCCTGATGTGTTTACTTTGTCGCTAGTCAGCCAGAGCTGTAGTATCAAACTCAAACAGAAACAAAACCCTTGACTTGGAAAACCACAAACTAACATCATCTATGTTGTCTTGTATTTTTGTTTATTTTGTTAAACATCACCCAGTCACCTTTCAGTTTAGTTTCCAGTTGTGCTCTGGTGTTTTGTCAGATGCTTGTGGTGCTCTTGTGAGCCCAGCAAGGTTTCCCCATAAAACTCCGATACTCTCAGAGGCAAGCACATAGATCGTCACTGGGGAGAGTGAGGACCAACAGGGATGACACACAAAGGGCTCACTCACTAGTGAGGAAAATAGAAGAGGCAACTCTCACTTCCAATACCCCCCCCCCGAAACACAGCTCCTTTCTACTGTCTTCTAGGCCAGAGATGTCAAGGGTGGCACCCAGTGGCCAGCAACCTTCCCATCATGTACCTGGAACTAAATTTAAAATATAATTGGGAAATATTTAATAAAATACAATGAAACACTGATAACATTACAATTTAAAATGGAGTCAGGGGCAGCTAAGTGGTGCAGTGGATAAAACACTGGCCCTGGATTCAGGAGTACCTGAGTTCAAATCCAGCCTCAGACACTTGACACTTACTAGCTGTGTGACCCTGGGCAAGTCACTTAACCCCCATTGCCCCGAAAAAAAAAAGTCAATATGTGCCCCTGACCCCCCCACCAACACCTTATGTATGGATTAGTGGTCCCTGGTCCTAGTTGAGTTTGGCACCACTGGTATACATGCATCTCTTCATGGCCACCGAAGTCATCCCACCTTCAGTTGGCTAAGACGAAGTAGCTAGAACTGGGTCCTGAAAAGGGTAGACTCACAGGTCTTCTGTCATAGCTAACCCCCTTCCCACCCTCATTAAGATGAGTTCTTTTTTTTTCTGACCCCAATACTTCCATATCCTCCTTCTTCTTAGCATGCAAATCTATTTGAGTCAGGGCAAAAGCTTAAGGAGCTCATTGATAACATTGGATAAACTAAGTCATCACTATGCCCCCACCTAGCCCACATTCCTGTCCTTATTAAGCCTACCATCTGTGAGTGGGAAGACTTCTGTCTCCCCATACCCATAGGCGCAAGGTGCTGTTAAGGGTGGGGATCTGAACTCTTGACTCCCAAGTCTGACCAACACTCTTTCCATTATACCACCTGTCTCAGTGCTAGGCTGGATGGCCCAATGCTCGGCCTCAGGATGAAATTCTCCTGGGCCATTTTCCCTTCATGCCATCCTTGCCCTATTCAACAATGTATTCTTGCACATATACATTTTTCAGTAACTTCCCTTCTCTGTTCAGTTGACTCTTCCCCATTGCTAGGAGCTGAGCTCCTTGGCCAAGACTAGGCATTATTAACTGAAATGTGGTTGAGTGTCTTTTTATGTTGAAAGAAAGCCTGAATTATGGAGGATGAAAAAAAAAAGTAGAACCTCTTGTGTTTCCTGGTTCTCTAAGATAACACAAGAAATATGACCCCAAAGTGGGAACTGAGGTAATGTTGCTGGTGACACACAGAAGTGAGAGCAAGAGTCCGAAGTAGGAGGGGGAGAAACCACTGGAGACGCAGAGACAAATCAATCTTCCTTCTGCCCAACCTCACCAAAGAAATGGGAACAATTAGGAAATAGAAAGATCAGAACCCCTTGCCCTACAAAATGTCCCCCTCCTCCTATCCCAGGCTCCCGAACCAGCTGGCCAGTGCTTCTAGGACCACAGTCAGCTAGAGTAGATCCAGGACCCAGGGACCAATTATTCTGCTTCTGGGTGAATGAAGGTCTTGGACAGGGGCAGATGTCAGGAAGTCCAGAGGATGGACTGGACAACCATAGTTTACTAAATCCAGTGTGATAATGGAGGAGACCGAATGAGAGGAGTGGGACAAGGTATCCTTGGCAGACCTTAGAGGCTGTGTAATGTGAGCTGTTTCTGGGAGGATTTTAAAAAAACACAAGACCAGGACTCGTAATTTTGTTTGAATAAGAAGCTCCTTGGAAAGGAAATTCCTTCTACAGTGGCAGATAGGCACCCACTCGCAATAAAGAGCCTCAGTGACCTGTCCAGGGTCACATAGCCTACTGCCCTGAGACCTGGCCTTACAGGATCCAAGTCTGGTTGTTCTCCACCACACCACACAACCTATTGATATGAAAAGCATTGAGCAGTAGACAGACTGTAGAACTTGGGGTCATGAGACTTAAATTTTGTGTCCCACTCAGGAAGACCTGCCTTCAAATCTGGACTTAGACACTTACTAGCTATGTGACCCTGGGCTAGTCACTTAACTTCTGTTTGTTTCAGTTTCTCCATCTGTAAAATGAGGTTAACAATAACATCTACTTCCTAGGATTGTTCTGAGGATCAAGTGAGATAATAAATGTAAAGTGCACAGTGCCTGGAACATAGTAAGCACATTATCACAAAATAAAATTCAGCATGCAAGAGGGTTGGTCTTTTCATATTAAAAGTGAGTTTAGGGGGCGCAGTGGATAAAGCACCGGCCCTGGATTCAGGAGTAACTGAGTTCAAATCTGGCCTCAGACACTTGACACTTACTAGCTGTGTGACCCTGGGCAAGTCACTTAACCCACATTGCCCCACAAAACAAAACAACAACAACAACAACAACAAAATGGCAGGGACAGCTAGGTGGTACAATGGATAGACTGCCTGCTCAGGAGTCAGATGGACCCAAGTTCAAACTTGGCCTTAGACAGTTATTAGCTGTGTGACCTTGAGCAAGTCACTTAATCCAACTGCCTCCCCAAAATGGTATTAAAATGCATTTATGGGGGGGGCGGCTAGATAGCACAGTGGATAAAGCACCAGCCCTGGATTCAGGAGGACCTGAGTTCAAATCCAGGCTCAGACACTTGACACTTACTAGCTGTGTGACCCTGGGCAAGTCACTTAACCCCCATTGCCCCACCAAAAAAAAAAAATTAAAATGCATTTATGAGTATATTCCTTGTGCAGCAATCCAGGGAGTTATAGAACATATTTTCTTTTCTTTTCTTTTTTTTTTTTTTGCAGGGCAATGGGGGTTAAGTGACTTGCCCAGGGTCACACAGCTAGTAAGTGTCAAGTGTCTGAGGCCACATTTGAACTCAGGTACTCCTGAATTCAGGTCCGGTGCTTTATCCACTGCGCCACCTAGCCGCCCCCTAGAACATATTTTCAATAGCCTGTCCCTTCCCCCAACTTGAGCACCCACATAACATTTCCTATACTTCCTCCTTTTTGCTGCGCTTGCATCACCCAGCCAGTTCATACCAGGCCCCTCGCACCAAAGCACACACGGTGCCTGATGAAATATCTTCCCTCCCTTGCATGAGAGTTTTAGGATGCTTTCCTGGGATTCCAATGCCCTGTCACACTTTCCTTTCATTTTGCTAAAAGCTGACTGGTTCATAACTATTGTTTGCTGATTCATGTTACTAAACGCAACAAAAACTTGCACATTCAGCAAACCCATTGTGTGCCCAGACAGAGGGTTCCCGAGCTGGACCAATACCAAAAATGAATCCTCCCAGGCAGTGGATTCTAGATAGAGCACAAATGGGAGGGCTGGGATCTTGTCTACAGATATAAGCCCCCAACAGTACAACCCTACCCTGAGCTATTAACAGAGTCAGCTAGCCTCCCCATGGATGCATGGACACTTTGTGGAAGGCCTTGTAGCTGTAGCCAGAAGCCCAGCCAGAATGGAGACCAGCATGTGAAAGGTAAACCCCTTTGCCTACAAACAGCCTTAATCAACGGAGTGGTTGGGGCAGCTAGGTGGCGCAGTGGATAGAGCACTGGCCCTGGAGTCAGGAGGACCTGAGTTCAAATCCAGCCTCAGACACTTAACACTTACTAGCTGTGTGACCCTGGGCAAGTCACTTAACCCCAATTGCCTCACTTAAAAAAAAAAATCAATGGAGTGGTGAGTTTGGACTTCTTCCTTGGCTACTGGACTGATACAACTGTCCCTTTGCTGGCTCAGTCAGACCATCACACTGGAAATCACCTTAGGGGTTATCTAGCCTTGCCCACCCATAGGTGAGGAAACTTAGGTCCCAAGAAGGGAAATGGACTTGCTTACACAGTAAGTGGAAGAGTCAGAATTGAAAATTAGGTCCTCTGTTTCCAAACTTCAGCATTCTTTCCTATTCTTCTAACACAGAAAGCCCAGGTGGAGTTTAGGGACTTCTCTTTTCTATGGGTCACCACCCTGCTCAGTGTCTGGCACATCATGTAGTGGTCAGCTTCCCTTCCAAGCACACAGGTGCACAGGGCTCAAGATAATCGTTTTATTCACAACTTAGTGGAAACAGAACTTGTATCTGACCCCCATAGGAAGTAACAATGACTTCTAGTCATGCCAGAGATAGGGCTCCAATCCTGGGCAGCTAAATGGTGCCTGGATAGAGTGCCAGGCTTAGAGTTAGGAAGACTCACCTTCTTGAGTTCAAATTTGGCCTCAAACACTGATTAGCAGTGTGACCCTGGGCAAGTCACTTAACTGTCTGCCTCCGTTTCATCTGTAAAATGAGCTGGAGAAGGCAATGGCAAACCTCTCCAGCATCTCTGCTCCTAAGGGGCCACACAGGGTTTGGACGCAACTAAAACAGGGCTCCAGGAGGAGCAACTGGTTTGCTCCATTTTTCTCCCCACCCGTCAATGCACACCTCCACAAAGCCTTTGTTTGGCCCCAGTGTTTGCCTCCAGTGGTCCTTTGCTCCCGGTGGGCTAGCCTCCCCCACCTCCCCTCTCGCTTCAGCTCTTTCCTTGGGGCTACGGTTTGGGGGTGGGCATGGAGCAAGTTGTCTGGCTGCCAGTGCTTAATTTCGTCCTCAGCAGCTCCGCTTTGTCTTTCTAGATGGGGCACCACCCTCTTCTTTCTACCTCTGAACTCTGGCTCTGGTCCCTTCTCTCCACCAGCTTACGCTGCGTCTTTTCCATGGGCTTTTTCCAGCAGATGGGGCAGATCCCCTTTCCTAGGGGATCAGCCTGCCATGCAACAAGCCTCAGAGGTTGTTTCGTTTTGTTTTATTTTTTTAATTAAAAAAGCCCCGCTTTCAAACTGCACACACCTTATTATTGTAATGGTGGGAAATAGGGTATGGGTTGTGTTAGGGATTGGGGTTCTTAGGAATTCCTCTTTAAAGAATTACACCCTCTTGCACACAAAACATAGTTAGAATAAGGTGGTAGTTTATTTAGGAGCAAGGGAAGGTAAGGGTGTGGGGAGGGAAATCATGAAAGAAATCCTTGGACTTTTTCATAGGGAGATTGGCATAAAGCACATGGCTCAGAGGTACCAAATCTCCTCGAACAGGAGACTGGAAAGTACTTTCATAGAGGCCTGATGGGGGTGGACCATCTGCCTGTGGAAAGTTCCTTTAGTGAAGGTGGACCATCCCCCACTGGTGGTAGCTGGGGGAATTGGGTGAGGAGTGGAGGACCATGCCCCTCTGGTAGTGACTAAAGGAATAGGGTGAGGGGTGACTATGGATCCCTCTTCAGAACGCAAAGGCCGAAGCCACACCCAAACTTATCTCCCCAGGGTAAGGGAGACCAGAATGAAGGGTAGGAATCCGAAGCTAGCTCAGTCCAATTTGGTTCAGCTTGTCTCTCTAGGCGTTATCTGTCCTCTGGTTTAGTTTCTCAAGGAGAAGGTTCCTTGATGTGCCCCCAGAGAACTTCTGGGGTGCTCTGTACCCCATGACATTATTGAGCTTTCTTTTGTATAGCATCCTCACAACCCTAAACATTGTACTGCAGGTTTCCTGAAGGGGAGGAGGATACAAGGACCACTCCTCCTTACACCTGCAAGCTAAGCTCAATGTGCTGGTAAATGTTTAACAACCGGTCCCTCCCCCCCTACCAAAAAAAAGGATGCAAAACACACTTTTCAGTTTAATATGCTTTATTAACATTTTCTCCATCACTCATCTCAAGTCTAGGCAAAACAAACAAACAAAATCAAGCTCGGATCTGCAGTTTGTCAAGCCGTAAGAGCTGACTCCAGCTCCTTAGCCTCCCGGCCTGGGAGGCCCCTTTGCTTTGTTTTCGGTCGTCCCTTCTGCCCTGCCCTGCTTCCCCAGGGGTGCCTGGGCTGGGTTATTCATATTCCCAAGGCTGCTTCCGAGAGCCTGGAGGAGGATGCTGGGAGGGGCCGGGATGCTGGGAAGGAGGAGGGGCTACACACGATCTGAACGTGTGAAAGCTGGTGCCCCAGTCAATGCCACGGGTAGCTCTGGGTCTGCCGCCCATCCCAGGTGGCTGCCAGGTAGGCTTGTCTCCCCATCTGTAAACTGGGGCCAGGCCCCCTAAGCGCACCTCGCCGGGTGGTTGGGAAGATCCAGTGAGATGACGCGTGCAAAGTGATACCCAAGCCTCTCTGCCCGTGCTCCCCATCCCTAGGTACAGGCGTTCCCTCGCCCCCTGGCGGAGCCCGACAGTCCACCTGGGGTGCACCTGACGGCCCCCAGCCCTAGGCCCGGGGTGGGCGGGGCGAGGGGCGCCCAGCTCAGCCCACCCTGTGCGAGGGAGCCCGGAGCTCCGGCTCCGGGGCGCACTTCCTCGTCGGACGCCGCGCGGGGCGGGGCGAAGGTGGGGAGCGGCGGGCGGAGGGCCCTGCGGTTGGACGGGCGTGGCTCCCCGGGGTCACCTGGCGCCGCCAGGTGCCCGACCCCGCCGGCTGCCGCCACGGCCCTCCTTCCTCTCTTCTTCCCACGAGCTCTCGGACGGACGCCCCCCCCCCTTCCCCGGCGCGCTCCCACGCTTGCTCGCTCTCCCGAGGTGAGTCCCGTCGGCGCACCCCCAGCACCCCGAGGCCGGCTTGCGGCGGGAGTCCGGGGCAGGGCCCGAGGGCGCGGGCTGGGGGGCAGCGGCCAACCGTTCCCCGGACCCCAGAGAGGCAGCCACGAGGGGCCCTGGAATCTCCCCACGCCGGCCCCGAAATGGAGTGGGGGAGGCTGGGCGCGGCGCCCGGCTGGGGGGCTTGGCCGCGCGCCCTTCGTGCGTGGTTCCTGCGGGCTCGGGAGGCCCCCCACGCGTGCGCCCCCACGCGTGCGCCCCTGCGCCCGCCCTCTCCCGCGCGCCCGGGCCGTCCGCACCTGTTGCCCGGACCTCGGCTGCCGCTTTGTTTTCCGAGCCCCTCTTAGAACTTCTCCGCCCCTGCTGCCTCCCCCTCCTCCGCAGCCCGGGCAGCCCCCCTGGCCGCAAGCCTGCTCTGGTTTCCCCACCAAACCCGGCCCCTTCCCCGGAGGGGAGCGGTCTGGCGCGCGGACGGAGGGCACGGCCCTCGGAGCCCACCGCCTCTTTTGGTTTGCCCGGGGGCAGTCGGGGGCCCAGGGGGCGGCTGGCCACGCCTTTCCAGGAGAGGCCGCCTAGACCCTGGAGGCAGCGAGCTAGGGTGGAGGCCGGCTACCTGGCCGGGGCTTCACGTTTCAGGGCTTTGCAAATGATGTGGGGGAGCTACGGGCCGTGGGGGAGGGGAGCCCGGAGCCTGGGCGATCGGCGGACCCAAGCCGTCACCCTCCTCCTCCGCTCTCAAGGGTAGACCCACCCCGAGGAGCCTGCGCCCTGAGGGGTTTCACTGGTGCTTTAAAAAGATGTCTGGAGCCGGGTGGTGATTTGGGGGTGTCGTAGAGGAGACTCGCTCCGGAATGCACCGGGTCCGGCTCAGCCCTGACGTTCCGGCAGGGGGGGGGGTGGGCATTCTCCCATCAGCCGCGGGCTGAGAGAGACCCTGAGACCCCTTCCAGCCCTGAGGTCTGTAAGGGGTTCTCCCAGCATGGACAGCTGTGGGACACTCGGGATCCGGCAGAAGCTGGGGCCCCCTGCCAAATCCCTGGATGGGCTGCCCTCAGGCCTTCCCAGCAGCGTGCCCGGATCACCCCGTGCTTCCTGAGCCATACTGGGGGACGCTCGTCTTGGCCCAGCCTCACCCACTTATTTCACCTGGATTACTGAACGTACCCAAGCTCCCTTCCCCGTGGAGGTATCCGGGTTCATTAGTTAGATATTTTAATACAGGAGAAAATGCCAGACTTCTGCCCCCAGGAAGGAAGGGCTTATTTCTGCCCGTTGGTAGGAACACCAAGGGTGGAGGCGCTCCAGCGGCTGAAGTTGGGTCAGCTTCTGGGGTCAGAGCGAATGTACACATGGAGTGGCCAGGAAGCAGAATTTTTTAAACTCCTCCTCCACTCTTTGGTTATCTGCACTTTCTAGTTAACCACGCCATTGTTCTGTCTTTGGGTGTACAGCTGCAGGCTCCTAGTGCGGTTTTCCTGCTAGATGTTCAGGGGGTTGTTGTTGGTTTTTTTTGGGGGGGGGGTTGCTAGCCAACTTTCCTAATTGTTCTCTTGTTCTGGCTTAAGAGCTAGGGAAGAAAAGGTGGGCACGAGAGGTGTATTAATGCTGGCTGAAGCAGCATCTCCAGTGTGGGAGACCCTCAGAGGGGCACAGAGTTCTTGGAGCTTGGTCTCCCGCTGTTAATGATTTCCTATTTATCTCGTGTGTCGCTTGCTTCGTGTATATTTGTTGCCATGTTGTCTCCTCCCCCAATTAAACTGTAAGTTCCTTGAGGGGCAGGAACTGTCTTTTGCCCCGGTTTGTTGACTGATTGCGCCCTTGCTTTAAAGAGAAAACAAGCTCATGTGATGCCCTGGGCAGCCTTCTCTAGACTGGTAGACAGCTAACCGTGTCCAGAGATTGTGAGTCAGTCATGTTACGCTTTTTTGTAACCACGCAGACACCGAGGATCATGTGTAAGAGCTAGACACTGGACTGGGGATGCAGAGACAACAATGAGTGTCCCGAACCCTCCGGAAGCTGGCATTCTGTCAATTCTATCACCTGCAGACAACCTGTACATTTACAAGACTGTACAAAATTAACCCCAAAACATTCCCATTTGACTTGCAATCATTTCCCTAAGGGGTGCTTTGACTGAAGTGTAGAAAAATCAGGACGAAACCTCAGTGGCCAGTGGTTAGTAATGGGGGAGGGAGCAGCTGGAGGATGACATTTGCCCATTCATTCATTTATTCATTCATTGTTTAGCTCTGAGGATGTTCCAGTGTGAGAACTCCCTTCACCACTGCAGAGAGGACTCAATGGGGAGCCCTGACAAAGGGAGTGACATCAGAGGTAGAATTTGAATCCAGAGCAGAATAAGTTTGCTTTGTATTGGATGCAGCTGGAGGGGGTTGGGGGGTATATTTCAGTGTTTTACTTGATAGTCAATTCCTTGATGATGAAAAGGCAAAATAACGTTGTCCACATCTTAACCAAGTAATTTTGTTTCCTGTGCTTGAAGATCTATGATTTCCATATCCTCCCAGAGAACCACCAGAGCTTAGTGGCCAAGTAAGAAGGTCCACTCGGTGTGATAGAGGCCTTTCATGACAGTAAAAATGCATTCTACAGGGGCAGCTAAGTGGCGCAGTGGACAGAGCACTGGCCCTGGAGTCAGGAGGACCTGAGTTCAAATTCGGCCTCAGACACTTAATACTTACTAGCTGTATGACCCTGGGCAAATCACTTAACCCCAATTGCCTCACCAAAAAAAAAAAAACGAGCCGTTTAGCTGAGTCTCTCATCACGCTTTAAAGAAATGTTTATTGAGAACTTTAATTTCTTACATCTGCTCTATTTATCGATGGCCTTCCCTTCCAATTCACTAATCTCTGTCTCTCCTCCCTCTGCTAGAGACACACCCCTGTTAACAGGGGAGGAGAACAATTGAAAAAGTATGACCTTGCCAAGCTGTTTCCTTCCCCCTTTCCCTGCTTCTTTCTGTTCTGAGGTCTCCTGCTTCATTTCTACTGATTTCCTCACTATGAAGAGTGATTGCAATGTGACTTCTGCAGAATATTATCCTGGTCTCCGTCCGTTTCCTTTCTGTACTTGGCATCCCATTTTTCCTCAGGAACGTGACATTTGGAGTTACCTGTTTGGCCTGCACTACCTTTCCCCTCATTTATGTCCTAAGGTGTTGTTTCAAGAGGAGATGAATTGCTGTTTATCATCAGCAGCCTAGGCAGGGTAGAATTAGGCTCTCTGGGGCATTGCTGGCTAATAGCCGTTTTACACAATTACAATAAATGGACTTCCATCTAGAGACTAGGGATGTTACGTTTTCTCCTGCTCTCATTACTGAGGCTTAAGGCTTTAATTGTTAACTATTAGAACAGTCGGAGAGAGAAGATGCTGACTCACATCGCAGAGGGAGAGTTTTTTATAACATGGAATTACACCTCCAATTCTTATTTCTATTCCCAGAGCCTGCACACCATGGCCCTTAATAAATCTTCATTGAACCAAGTTGAGATGATCATACCGCTCTCACTAAGGAGAATCGTAGGTGTCATAATCATTATTGTTATTATCCCCATTTCACAGATCAGGAAACTGAGGCTCCCGTAGCTTAAATGGCTTACACAAAAGATAACATCTGAACTGACTTTAGGTCAGTGGTTCTTTTCATTCTTACCCTGTCGTGTCAATCTACTTTTGTAATGTAATTTCACCTGTGCCAAGGAGGGTGACCTATGGACCATATATACACAGCCATTGGTTGCCTTGCTTTGGTCTAGAAATTCTGAACCTGTTGAGAGTAACAAGCTCCCCCGTAAAACTAGGCTGAGCCACTGTGTGAGTCCAGTGAAACAGTTTAAAGAAGCTAAACGAGGTTGATTTGTTAATTAGACAGTCAGAATAGCCAGCTGATATTGTTAGATGTCCAAAAGCAAGGCCTTATTGGCTTTCTCTGTTTGCCCAAGTTTCTTCAACTGTAAAATGAGAATGAGAACAGGACCCACCTCCTTGAGTTTGTTTCAAGGGTCAAGCGTGACTGGCACATAGTAGGTGCTTGATAAACGGTTATTTCTTTCCCTTCCCCCTCATTTTATAGGAGAGGAAATTGAGGCCAACTGGTTAGTGACTTGTCAAAGATCAAACGCCCAGTCAGTGTCTGAGGTTGGATTTGAAGTTGGGTCCTCCCTGCCTAGCTGTCTCTAAGCAAACAGGACCTGCTCTCAGGGAGCCTACATTTCATGTTAGAGACAACATGCATGTACATACATGAAATAAATACACGGTAATTTGGGGCAGGGGGAACAAGCGGGTGGGGCGTCAGGATGGGCTTCAGGTGGGAGGAGGGACATGGGGGAGATTGAAAGAGTGGGAAGTAGAGAGAGAACATTTCAGGCCTGGGGGCATTCTATGAAAATAGCCCAGAGATGGGAGATGGAGGGTCCTATCAGAGGAACTGTGAGCAGGCTTCTTTAGCTGCATCAGGGGGTGGCTACGGGGCAATGCTAATTATTCCTAAGGCTGGAACACAAGTGACTAATAGAGTGTGACAAGGGAGGGTTTATCCACACCGGTGAGCCCATGGCTGGAGTCAGGAAGACCTGAGTTCAGCTGCAGCTTCAGACACTTAGCTGTATGACCCCAGGGCACCCTGGGCGTTCCTGATCCTGCTCCCTACTCATTCTCCATTTACGTCACACTCCCCAAGTGCCGGTGTCCCCCACACCTCTCTTTTAGGCCCTCTTTCTTCCTCCAAGGGTATGCTGCTAAATATTGAGCAACCAAATCAATCAATCGGGCCCTGATTTGGAGTGTTGGCAGACTTTCAAGGTGTAACCTCAGTGGGCTCTCAGGATCCCATATGAGCTGGTTCCAGCACGTTCCTCCACCCTTTCCCTCAGTGACCTCCTCAGGATTTTATCACCTTCTCCAGTCTTTGTTACTCTCCCCTTCCCCCCATCACCGATTGGACATTTCCAACCGGTTAATCCAGACATCTCAAGCTCAGATGTCCGAGGCAGAGCTCACCATCCCTCCCCCGTTACCCACCCTTTTCCAAGCTAGCCTGTTGCTGTTGAATGCACCATCAGCGTTCTAGTTGTTCGTTGTCACCCAGGACGTCCCCCTCTGTCTCTCCTCGTGTGCCTCAGCTGCGAGATGTCGCCTTTTCTATTTCTTGGCTATGTCCTCTCGTCCCTTCACATACGCACCCTTCATCACCTCTTAGCTAAGGACCCCTGCTTTTCCTGAAGCACAGGCCCCAGCATGCCAACCCCGCTCAATGAAACCTCGCTCTTTATTAACGCCGAGATAAAACAGCATCCTTTACCTGACTCTTGCATCTTTCATACATGGCTCCCATTGTGGTTCCCAGGCTTCGTGGTGGCCATCCTTGGTACCCAGCATGCCCTCCCTTGTCTCCTTTGCCTCGGGTTACCTTCGAGCCCCGCCTTCTTCATTAAGCTTTCTCTGGTCTCCCCAGCTGCTGGTGCAACCCCTCCCCAAACTACCTCCCATGTTATCTCCTTTGGAATGTAAGTTCTTCCAGGGCAGGAAATGCTTCACTTTATCTTTGGGCCCCTTTGGTGCCTGGGACATGGGAAGTACTGAAAAAGGCATATGGACTGATTGATCAAGGAAGACTTCATAAAGAGCAAAGCTTCAAAGCATGGAGAGAAGATTTTGAATTCTTTGTTTTGTTTTTGTTTTTTTGCGAGGCAGTGAGGGTTAAGTGACTTGCCCAGGGTCACACAGCTAGTGTCAAGTGTCTAAGGCCGGATTTGAACTCAGGACCTCCTGAGTCCAGGGCCGGTGCTTTATCCGCTGCGTCACCTAGCTGCCCCCTTGAATTATTTCTCATTGGTGGCAGTGCTCCCCACGTCAGGTCTCCCCTTCTCAGGATAAGGTCAGAGAGTGGCTCTATTGCCGCTTGTTTGACTTTTAAAGCCCTTTGTAACGCGGCCCTGACCCAGCTTCCCAGCACTCAGAGAGTGCCACTTCTGGCATTCCGTGATCCAGCCAAACTCGGCATCCGTTTGAAAGCTGCCTTCGATGAGGAGTGAGCGGAAGCAGGGAGACCAGTCGGGAAGCTATTGTAGGCAGTAACACAGACCTGTGCCGGAGACTAGAGCGGGTACCAGGGGTATTGCATGGGGGGCATGCAGAGTTTGGTAACTAGTCACATGGGAGGGATGAATAGCACATCGTGCACTATTATCGTACTATGAAACATGATGATCATAGCCAGCATCTATATAGGACCTGCTGTATGCCAGGGTCTCTGATAAGCTCTTTACAAATATTTTCTTACTTGATCCTCACAGCAACCCTGGGAGGCAGGTGTAATTATTATGCCCACTTTACACTGGAGGAAACTGAGTATTACAAAGGTTGTATCTTGCCCAAGATGCATGGCTTGATTTGAACTCAGGTCTCTGGCTCCAGTCCCCATGATCTGTGCACTATCTGTCTATATATCTTTGAACTTGGTGTCAACACCTGAATTCAAATCCTACCTGGCACATTTACTGTATGACCCTGGGCAAGGTTGCCTCAGTTTCCTTATCTGTAAACCAGGGGAAATAATAGCACCTGCCTCCCAGGGTTGTTGTGAGGATGAAATGGGATATTATATGTAATGAGCTTTAAGTACTTTTACAGGGTACAAAGCCCAGGGAACACACATGGAAAAGTTAACAGACAGCCCCTGCTCTTGGGAAACACATTCTGATGGGTAAGAGAAGATGGAAGGTTTCAGTGCCAAGTCCAATGGAAGGGGCCCCGCAGCAGAGCCGGGGGTCACGCCTCTGCTTTCCTGTCATTGCCACTGATAAAATCCCACCCGTCGTCGGTGATGCTGGACCTTTTGGTAGCACTAAGGACATTGATGACGAGAACTTTCATTGGCTGGGACTGTAGCCCCTGCAAGAAGGAGCCGGCTGAGGGCACTGGGCTGGAAACCTTGCCTTCCCTAAAGGCCTTGGGTTCAGGGTCCTGGGCCGTCCCCATCAGAGTCTGAAGGGAGATGGTGCTCAAGGGGGTGGTCGCCCCTACACACACACACACACACACACACACACAACGGGTCGGCATTTGGTGGGGATGGTCAGCCATTTCTCTGTAGGAAGTGCTTCCCTGTGGCCTGGAGGGTGCTGACATGCCCAGGACCCCTGGGATCTGTCTCTTTGGGGCAGTTAGTCAGCAGTTGTTGCTAGTGGCGGTGAGGAAGGCACCCTCGTCAGCACAATGATTTCTCCCCTCAGCGCTAGCCCCAGGGCCTGGGATAGTAGGAATGGACATGCATGCGCATGCTTATACATACACACAGTGTATGAAGTACAATCTATCACACATATGACATGTAGGTTACGCAGTGAATGGAATAGTGTATAGATTTTATAGGTAACATAACATAAAATGAATATATTATATGTGATATGATATGTTCAGTGTAAAACCATGTATAATATATATGACATAATCTATTTGGTTTGTCTATATATTGTATGGAATATATTAATATAAATAAGATACTAGTATTACAAGGAAACATCAGAGAGAGCACCAAGGTCTGAACACAGAGGGCTGGGCTGGGGGCGAGGGGGGCCAAGCATGTGTGAGCTGGCTTAGACAGAGAGATGGTGAGTTTGGCTTTGGGTGTGGGGCTGGAGATGTAAGCCCCCCTGACAGTTTGAAGGGTGAGTCTGAAGGTCAGATAAGGAGATAGAGATGGAATCCTCTGCAAAGGGTCGGTGAAGCTGTGAAAGTGGACAAAATCATCAAGGAGGAGGGTATTAAGAAAGACAAGGACGGAGGCCAGAACCTTGGAAAACACTGAGTCGTTGTTGCTGTGGTGGTGGTGGTGGTGAAGGGGATAAAGAAACAGATGGGGAGAAGTTAGAGAGGCAGAAAAAGAACCAAGGCAGGTGGTGTGGGGTGACTAGTATTGATCGTGTCCCAAGAAGTCAAGGGAGACTTAGGCTGAAAAGAGGGCTTTTGATTTGGTGATTAATGGAGTGACTATTAATGACTGATTCATCAACAAATATTTATAAAGCGCCTATCGGTCTCGTGCCAAGCCGTGCATTAGCTACTGGGGACCTAAAGGTGAGAACAAGGGCAGCCCTGGCTTTGGAGAGCTTACACTCTTGCAGGGAAAAGGAAAAGCCGGGCTTGACAAAGGTGGTGAGGGACGTGGAGGCCTTGGGTGTAGACTCTTTTCAAGACATTTTATGGTAAAAGGGAGGTGAGAGATGGGACTAGAACTTGGAGTCAAAACTTCAAGGATTTTTTTTTAATACTGGAGCCTATTTCTAGGTGGATAAGAACAGGCCACTGAAGATTCAAGAGAAGATGAGGACAGGGATGATTCATGGAAGGCCTGGAGGGGAAGGGGAACAAGGGCAAACAAAAGTAGACGGATTATCCTTGGCAAGACCCAAGGAGGCTTCATCCTGCTGCAGGATGAAGGGAAGAAGGAGGGGGTGAAAACACTAAAAAACATTTAAGGAGTCACACGGGAGAAACTGAGGCTTGGAATCAGTGAAGAATGAGGCTGGACGATGTGGGGCTAGAGAGGAGAACAGATCTGGAGTCGGCCCTCAAGGCTGAATTTGAGAATCGATGAATGGAAAGATTTCTGAGAGGGGCCAGGCCGGCCCAGATGAGGGATCCATCTCTATCTGTAGTGGGTGGGTCATGGCCCCATGACCTTTGAGCTTTGCTCAGCAGCTTGGGAGGAGGGGTCTGAGAAATCCCAGGGGCCACCTCGGACTAGCGACAGATGGGGGACGAGGGATTCCAGCCACCATTCTTTGTCCAGGTGAATCTTTACAGTGACCGACACTGGGGTCAAGCCCTCCCTATTGTCTGCCACTGTAATGATTTACTTGGGATTTCAGCGAAGCCAGAATGGAGGGGAGAGACCGGGGAAAATTGGGAGAGGTCAAGGAATTGTGGGCAAAGGGAGGAGGTATTTCAGAGTCCAGCGTCTTTGGAATGGGCTAGTCCAGAGTTAGGACCAGAGCTAAAATAGGCTAGTGTGTGGCTCAAAGTCAGGGTGGAGACAGACGACTGGAGCTGTAAGAAGTCAGGTCTTAGAATGATTCATTATTTCAATGAATTGTTATTAATTACTATTAATGATAATAGCCAACATCTGTATAACACTTTAAAGTTTGCATATTATTTCATTTTATCCTCTCGATGACTCTGGGAAGTAGGGCTATCATTGTCCTCATTTTATAGATGAGGAAAGTGAGTAGAGTAAGTGATGGAGAAAATGTTCTTAATGTAAAAGTATGTCCTGAGAACGTACATTCCCCCATCACTAGCCCCCATCACCACCACCACATTTGTATGAGTGCTGGAAGGGACCACAGTGACCATCTCTGTTCCAAAAGATAGCGGGAATAAAAATCTCTCCAGCTGCCCGACCAAGTGGTCTGTCTCGCAGCCTTTGTTTTTAAGGTCCCTGGGTAGGGGAACTCCCTCCCTCCTCACTGAGGCTGCACATTCCCCTTTTGGAGAGCTAGGCTTATTTTTCTAGCATTAAGCTTTGCTTGGTTCTACCCATTTCTCCTTGTTCTGTCCTCAAACTTTGTAGTCTCAGGACCTCTTGACACTCTTCACATTATTAAGAACCCCAAAGAACTTGTGTTTATGTGGGTTATGTCTATCACTATTTACTGTATTAGAAATTAAGACTGATCATTTGTGCCTTTTGGGTTTGTTTGATTTTTTTACATCGTCATAGTTTTCCCCCTCCCAGAGAGCCATTCCATTAAAAAAAATAGTAATTTTTCGTTGTAAAGATCTTTTTTTTTTTTTTTTGCTGGGCAATTGGGGTCAAGTGGCTTGCCCAGGGTCACACAGCTAGTGTCAAAGGTCTGAGGCTGGATTTGAACTCAGGTCCTCTTGAATTCAGGGCATGTGCTCTATCCTCTGTGCCACCTAGCTGCCCCTAAAAATAGCAATTTTTAAAGACAAAAGAGGAAAATATCAGGAAAACCAATCAGTACATCGAAAGGTGCAATCTGTAACCCCTGTGGCCCTCCCACCTTCAAGAAGGGGTAGGTTGGGGCTGTCTTCTCATATCTCTCCCTCAAGTCCCACTTGACTCTTAGAATTCTGTTACATTTACTTTCAATTTTTTGGTTTGTAGTTGTTCTTTCCATTCACACTGTCGTAGTTACTGTGTTGGTTCTGTGACTTCACTCTGCATCAGTTCATATAGATCTTTCCATTCTCTGTGTTCATCACACGCATCACTTCTTATAGTACAGTAATATTCCATCATATTCCCATACCACCATTTGTTTATCCGTTCTCCAATCAATGGGCATCAACTTTGTTTCCAGTTCTTGGCTATCACAAAAAAATGTTGCTATACCTATTTTTTTTTTTTTTTTTACACCAAAGTTAATTTATTTTTCCGTTACATGTAAAGATAGTTCTCAACTTTTGTTTATACATGCTTTACAATTTCAGATTTTTCTCCCTCCCTCCCTCCCCTCCCTCCCCCCTCCCCTAGACAGCAGGTAATCTGATATAGGTTATATCTATATATATCTATACATATACATATAGATATATATATACACACACATATATATACACATAATAACATTAATCCTATTTCTGCATTAATCCTGTTACAAGAGAAAGAATCAGAGCAGTGATGCAAAACCTCAAAATAGAAAAAAAAAACAACAGCACCCAAAACAAAAGAAATAATATGGTTCAATCAGCATCTATACTCCACAGTTCTTTCTTTCTTTTTTTTTCTTGGATTTGGAGATCCTCTTCTATCATGAGTTCCCTGGAACTCTTCTGTACCATTGCATTGGTGAGAAGAATATAGTCCATCACAGTAGGTCAACACTCAATGTTGATGATACTGTGTACAATGTTCTTCTGGTTCTGCTCATCTCACTCATCATCAGCTCACGTAAGACCCTCCAGGTTTCTCTGAACTCTTCCTGCTCATCATTTCTTACAGCACAATAGTATTCCATTGTATTCATATACCACAACTTGTCCAGCCATTCCCCAATTGATGGGCACCCCCTCAACTTCCAATTCCTTGCTACCACGTAAAGAGCAGCTATAAATATTTTTGTACATGTGGGTCCCTTTCCCCCTTCCATGATTTCTTTGGGCAAAAGACCTAAAAGTGGGATTGCTGGGTCAAAGGGTATGCACAGCTTTATCGCCCTTTGGGCATAATTCCAAATTGCTCTCCAGAATGGTTGGATCAGCTCACAGCTCCACCAACAATGCATTAGTGTTCCAATTTTCCCACAGCCTCTCCAACATTTATTATCTTCCTTTTTTGTCATTTTAGCCAATCTGATAGGTGTCAGGTGGTACCTCAGAGTTGTTTTAATTTGCATCTCTCTAATCATTAGAGATTTAGAGCATTTTTTCATATGGGAATAGATAGCTTTGGTTTCTTCATCAGAAAACTGCCTGTTCATATCCTTTGACCATTTCTCAATTGGGGAATGACTTGGATTCTTATAAATTTGATTTAATTCCCTATATATTTTAGAGATGAGGCCTTTATCAGAAGCACTGGCCTCAAAAATTGTTTCCCAGCTTTCTGCCTCCCTTCTAATTTTGGATGCATTGCTTCTGTTTGTACAAAAATTTTTTAATTTAATATAATCAAAGTCATCCACTTTGCATTTTATAATATACTCTATCTCATGTTTGGTCAAAAACTGTTCTCCTTTCCAAAGATCTGATAGGTACACTATTCCTTTCTCTCCTAATTTACCTATGGTATCACCTCTTATGTCTAAATCATGTATCCATTTTGACCTTATTTTAGTATAAGGTGTAAGATGTTGGTCTAAGCCTAATTTCTGCCATACTATCTTCCAGTTTTCCCAGCAGTTTTTGTCAAATACTGAGTTCCTATCCCAGAAGCTGGAGTCTTTGGGTTTATCAAACACTACATTACTAGTGTCATTTACTACTGCATTTCCTGAGCCTAGCCTATTCCATTGATCTACCGCTATACCTATTTTTAATTTTGGGGGGACTTTCTTCTTATTGACGCTTCCTTGGAGCCCAGTAATGAAGCCTCTGAATCAAAGGGCATGGACATTTTAGTCACTTTATTTACATAATTTCAAATCACTTTCCAGAAGGGTTATACCAATCTCTCAGCTCCACTAACAGTGTATTAGTGTGCCTATCACCCTCCAATATCAACTTGCTATTTTTTGTTACCTTTGCCAATTTGTTGGATGTGGGGTGAAAATTCACCCTGGCGTTGTTATGATTTGCATTTCTCTTGTTATTACTGATTGGATATGCTTTCATATGGTTGTGAATACTTTACAATTCTGCTTTTGAGAATTGTTTGTTCATATCCTTTAAGTGCTTATCTATTGAGGCAAATTGATCATTAAGAAAATAACAGTAATAAACCTATTACATCAACACATCTAACGTATTTTAGGAAAAACAAAATGCATTGAGAAGAGGGGCATTTGTTTTTTGTTTTTTCAAAGCTGAATACTGGTTTTGCACCATTGGTGCAAATGTCAGCACAGTTGTTCCGGGATAAACCACAAGATTCAAAAAGACATTCAACACTGAATATTTATTTCATCACTTCTTGTTTTTGTTGCCAAATGTTCACATGAAAGGTCTCCTTTGAAGCTGATATGGAAAAATGAAAGCAAAGTAGCAAGTCCAGCCATGTCTGTAGATTTGTTCATTTGTAAAGCAAAATTATAATTCTGTTTGGTCTTCTAGCTGGCAGAGATTAGAGTGAAAAGGGCAAAGCATGTCTTTGTATTAGTATTAAAATAGTTTTGACTTCCCGGATGCCCTGAAAGCATTTTGAGGATCTCCAGGGGCCTCTAGACCACACTTTGAGAACCCATGTTCTGTAGCGCTAATAAAGAAGGGAGATAGAGTCACGTCATCAGGCGATGTTAAATTCAATTCAAACATCATTTATTATTAGGCACCTGCTGGATGTAGAAGCACTGGATTAGGTTAGTCAGTCTACAAGCATATATATATGTATATGTATATGTGTGTGTGTGTGTATGTGTGTGTGTGTGTGTGTATATATATATATATATATATATATATATATATATAAAATGCTTACTATTTGGTAAGCCTTGGGGATATGAAGAAATACAAATCCACAGTCCATGTTCATAAGGAGTTCACATTCGAATAGAGGAGACAACATGCAAATAACTACGAGTTAAAGAAAAGACTGAAGTAATAGATATAAAAACACTTTGGAACTTTAAAAGTGAATGGCTGGGGGCAGCTAGGTGGCGCAGTGGATAAAGCACCAGCCTTGGATTCAGGAGGACCTGAGTTCAAATCTGGCCTCAGACACTTGACACTTAGTAGCTGTGTGATCCTGGGCAAGTCACTTAACCCCCATTGCCCCGCCCCCCCCCAAAAAAAGTGAATGGCTGAACAGATAGGTCAGTGAATATAAGGAAACATTCATATACCATAGGAGAGGCCAGGAAGGAAGGTGGAAGGGGGTTTGTGGTAACTGTAGCTTGGGGTTCCCTTCCTGCTGATTCTGAATTGTGTTGGGGCTGGTGAAGTCTGACTTAGAACCTCTGCTGGGGGAGGAAGGCAGAGCTAACTTGGGGGATGATCAGAGAAGGCTTCCTGGAGGGGGTGGCACCTGAGCTATAAACCTTGACAGTGGAGGAGGATTCTCAGGAACAGAGCTCAGGAGGGAGGATGTGCTAGGCACAGTGAGACCCGAGGTATCAAATTGAGTTCCTCCAGTTTGGCTGAAACGTAGACTTTATGAAGGGGCGTAATAAGAAACTAGGGATTCTGCTTCTCTTCCCCAAGAAGAGACCACAGACCTTATCTTCACATTCAAAAACTTGTGGGTTTTATTTTGTTCCTTTTTAAAGTACTTTCCGACTTTCAAATTTAAAAAAAGACATTACAGCTGAGACAGTCAGGATTTGTGCTTATGTTCTTAAAGAGGAAATCCTTCAGGATTAACCCCCTGGCCAGCCGGTTCTCTTAACTGTTTGGCAGTTAGTGGGAAGGCCACCGTACCTGCCTCCCTACATGGGGGTGCTTGAAACTCCCACCTTTCACTCCCATCACACCTTAAAGGCCTCCTGGAAGAGATGTGCTCTCTAGATGGGCTGAGGCATTTGGCTTTCCAGGCCCTGATGGGACAGATCTGAAGCTGGCAGACTTGGATGGGCACCAAACAGGTAGGGAAAGCTCTGAAGTGTGGGGTGCAGGGGGAGGAAGTAGAACTGTGTTTCATCTTAGGCCCCACAGCTTGGTGGTGAGCAAGTTATCTTCAGTTACCCTGTCTTAACTTGCCTATGTACATGCTGTCTTTCCACCCACAGAAAGCAAAGTCTTGGAGGGCACTGACCATTTTTCAGTCTTAATTTGTATCCGTCAACAAGCACAGTGCCTCCCTCACTCAGAATCGTTCTTCATTTGTTTTCAGTTGTGTCTGACTTTTCGTGACCCCTTTTAGGGTTTTCTTGGCAAAGATGCTTGAGTGGTTTTTGCCATTTCCCTCTTCAGCTGATTTTACAGATGAGCAAACTGTGGCAAAGAGGGTTAAGTGACTTGTCAAGGGTCATACAGCTAAGTATCTGAGGTCTGATTTGAACTCAGGGGCTCCTGACTCCAGGGCCAGCACCACCCTTCAGAGCAGGTGCTTAAATACTGAATGGATGGATGGAAAAATGAATGAATGAATTTCCTAAGTCTAGGTTTTATTAAATGCCTGATCATGTTATAACAACTGAACATGTGGTGACAACTCCTCTACAAGGGATGGCTTTAAAGTAATGAGAGACCCCTTGGCTTATCAGACTCCTGAAAACAGGAGGGGGAACAGTGGTGGGGCCATGTTCTTATGCAATGAAGCTTTCAAAGTCAGCTTTGCTACAGGGTTGATCGGAAGTCTGTGGCCACATGAAAACAAGGGTTAGAATCAACACCAGCCAGGATGACAAGGTCTCTTAAAGGAAGTTCTAGGGGTTGAAGTCAGGCCCGGGGCCTGACAGCAGCTTTTAAGATCATTGACATTTATTTTGTAAATCCTAAAGTTTTCAGGCAAGAATGACTATCCCCATTTTACAGATGAGGAAGTTGAAAATCAGGTGAAGGATCGCCAGGATCCACATCCCTAGTGATGGTCAGAGCTGTCCAAGTCTCCATACTTCGAGTGTACGGCAGACGTCTAGTCAGAAGAAACCATCTAATGTTTTATGTGATGCACATGTGGAACCTATATCTGATTGCTTACTGACTCGGGGAGGGAAGGAGGGATAGTAACTGGAACTCAAAACTTTAAATAAAAATGATTATTTTAAAAAAAGAAGAAAAAACCCTTAAGCGTAGCCAACATCGCAAGGGTGCAGAACCTTCTTTTCTTCAGGGTTGTTTTGTCTTTCTCAAAAAAACAGTGGGGGGGGTACAGTGGATAGAGCACCAGCCCTGGATTCAGGAGGACCTGAGTTCAAATTTGACCTCAGACACTTAACACTTACTAGCTGTGTGACCCTGGGCAAGTCACTTAACCCTCATTGCCCCGCAAAAAAACAAACAAGAAAAAAGACAGTGGGAATGGTCAAAATAATTTGTCATCAGCTCCTTTGTCTCCTGCCTTCCAGTTTTATCCGTCAGTGCCCTTGGGATGACTTTGCTTGGTCAGGTGTCTCCTCAAGCCTTCTTGTTTTAACAACAAGGCTTATCGCCTTGACACCACCTTGTCAAAGACAAAGCACCCCGCCATCGTTTCTTTTAAAAAGTGGTGAATATGGGGCAGCTAGATGGCGCAGTGGATAGAGCACCGGCCCTGGAGTCAGGAGTACCTGAGTTCAAATCCGGCCTCAGACACTTACTAGCTGTGTGACCCTGGGCAAGTCACTTAACCCCAATTGCCTCACTAAAAAAAAAAAAAGTGGTGAATAACAGGTGGTACCTGTGTTGTTCTACTTTTCATCATTCTGCATTTTTATATATTTTATTTAGTTAGAGTGTTTGTAGTCTTTTGTTCTTGCTTTGGGTTTTGCTTTGTCTTCATTCAAAAAGAACTTTCTAAAAGAAAAATCCTGGTGTGGTAATATGATCATATTTATACTAGTGATTCTCAGATCTGCTTATCCAGGCCCAACCTTCCTACCAACCCAGAATCTCTCTTCTCCACCAACTATCAGACATCATGAAATCAACACGTCCAAAACTGAGCTCTTTATTCCCACCCTATCCCCCCCGACCTTTCCCCGATTTCCTGTTACTGTTGAGGGTACCCCCATCCTGCTAATCACCCTGACTCACCACCTGGTCATCGGCCTCACTTTCTCTCGCCTCCCATATCCAATCTGTGGCTAAGATTTGTCTATTTTTGCTTCCTAACATTTCTCCAATTCAAATGCCCCCTTCTCTCTCCTCTGACACTCCTGGCACCTGGACTGTGGGACTAGGTGGCCAGTGGGCCAGTCTCTCCCCGCTCCAGTCCCTGCTCTCCTTAGCCATCAAAGGGATGTTCCTCAAAGCGGGGATCCCACCCCATCACCCCCTTACTTCAGCAGCTCCCTGTCACCTCCGCAATCAGACATAAAACCCTGTTTAGTCTTGAAAGACCTTCATTCCCTGTCTCCACCCCCCCCACCCCCGCTTCCTCCTTCCCTTGGTCCAGGGACCCCAGCCTCCTGCCCATTCCTCTAACAAAGCACTCCATCTCCAGACTCCTCGAACTGCCTCTGGATGCCGTCCCCCCAAATCCTCTCCCACTGTCTCCTCCTCTCGGCTTCCCTGGCTTTCTTCAAGGCTCAGCCACCATCCTCCTTTCTGCAGGAAGCCTTTCCCCTTCATTCTTTCCCTCTGTTGATTATTTCCAATTTATCCTGTGTATGGCTTCACTGTCCATAGCGATTTACGTGTTCTTTTCACCAATAGACTGCAGGCCCCTTGAGGGCACGACTGTTTTTTGCCTTTCATGGTATCCCCAGCCATCCCCCTCAGTGTCCGTGGGTGCTTAATAAATGCTTCTTGTGGTCCAATGGGAAGAGCCCCCGTGGAGCTGATTTACTTCTCATGGGACCTCAGGCTGATGCTCGCCCTTCCTCACATAAACCTGAGAGGGCCCCTTGCAGCTGTAAATCTCTGTGTGTGTGTGTGTGTGTGTGTGTGTGTGTGTGTGTGTGTGTGTGTGTGAGTGAGTGAGAGATGGGGCTCTAGCTTGCTTTGATATGGGAGACATCGACTGGGAATTGAGATCAGGGAGAAAATGAACCTGGGCCCTGGGTCCTTCTCCATGGCTGCCCAATCTGAATCTACTCCTGGCCACTCTTGGCCGAGCAGCTGCGCGTGTGGTCGGGTCTCCTGACTGAAGGAGAATTCTGAGGGCTGGAAATGCTCCCTTTCTCTCTAATCTCTGTGTGCCCAGGGCCAGGGCCAGGGCCAGGGTGGTACTTGGCAGGTCCTCTGTTTTCCATCCAGATCCTTGATTTGGCGTCTAAGTGGAAACTTCCACCTAGAGTTAAGTCACTTGTTAAGTCACAGGATTGAAGTTCTTGTTGGCTGTTTGTCCTTCATGAGGTCAGGGTGATGTCATGACTTGCACTGAATGGGATATGAGGGAGTGAGGGAGGGCTGTGTAGTCACCAACCTCCCTCTCTCCTCCAGAGCCATCTCCATCCAATGGCAACATATACATCAGGAGGACTGGAGATGGCCCCGGATGTTTAAGGCAATGGGGCTTAAGTGACTTGCCCAGGGTCACACAGCTAGTAAGTGTCTGAGGTGAGATTTGAACTCATGTCCTCCTGACTTCAGGGCCGGTGCTCTATGCACTGTGCCACCTAGCTGCCCACAGGATCATAGAGCCAGCATCTGTCAGAGGTAGGACTTGAACCCAGGTCTTTCTGACGCCCATAGCTGTCGCTCTATCCCCTATACCTTTCATAGGCACATAGTAGGTGTTTCATAAATGTTGATTTGAACTTTATATAGTGGGGAGGGGAAGATGGGTATGAATCTGAAATGTAAGTGAGAGAGGACACCTAACTTCATAGAATCTCAGACATCATCTAACCTAACCCTGAATAGCCATCCCCACCCAAAGTGCCTCGGGGCTCGTGCTTATGGCCCCTCTTTGATGGGAGTACCCTTGTCGGATGGAGCTGAAGGATGGAGCTGGAGCGGCACTCTACCCCAAATATCATTGCTCTCCTTTACTAAAAGGAGATACTGGATACTGATGACTAAGCAAGGAGTTGTCGACTGTGACCCCCGGTTTTAGAAAGAATGGGAGCTCACAACGGCTGTTTTCTGACCCTCCAGATCTCGTCGGCTTCACGGCATCCCAGAGAGGCTGAGGTGGGCTCAGGATGGAAAGGAAGCAGGGCCAGACCTAATCCACTTAGAAACACCATCTGGACGGAGGAGTCACCCCCGACAGAGGCTGGGTAAGTGCATTCCCAGAGCTGATGCTCCCGGGAGCCAGCACAGTGGCTGTTTGGAGCAGGGAGGGTATTAGGTTATGGAGACTAATCAGGTTTATAAATAGAATGCCACGGGCTGAGCCAGCGGAAAGAAGCCCTCATCCATCTCCCCTTCCCCCACCCGGCTGACCCCAAGCATTTAGGGGGGTATCATCGACAGACCATTGGAATCCCGGCCTCCACTTTCTGCTCCTCCTCCTCTGGGTCTAAGCATTTATTAAATTAACTGTGGATTGACTCTTAAGCTGACTTGATCCGAGATTCTCTTCGGGAGCCGGAGTCTGATGCATTTCCAGTGCTCTGTCCTTAGCAGGTGCTTGATAAGGCATGAAGAAGAGGGAACAAACATTTATTAAGCACCTACTATGTGCCAGGCACCGTATGAGGATACAAAGACAAACCTCTAACAGGCCTTGCCCTTGGGGGCTTCCGTTCCACTGTACACATCCACGTAAATACAAAGTAAAGGAATAATAATTTGGGGAGTGGGAGGAGCAAAGTAGTGAGAACCTTGGATTTTTGTCAGCATTTTTTCCCCAGAGACACACCCCTAGTTCCAACCCAAAGCTTTGGCAGTGAAACTGAGTCAGCTCAAAGTTTGTATCAGTGCTTTGGATTTCCTTATTGATACTGATGGAGGCCAAGATAGCAGCCTTCCCCCAGGCCATGAGTGCCTCAGAAAGGTTTGTGGAGGACTTGGCGGCCAGGCGTGCAGGTCCCTAAAGCCAGAGGTACAGTCGGGGGTCAGCTGAGGTGTGGGTGTGGGCGTGTGTGGGCGGCTGTGCCTTCAGCAGGGTCACCCCGAGGTGACCGAGATCACCCTCTGAACTTGCTTAACAGGTTCTTCCTCCCCCTTAGCCATGGGAAAGTACAGTCCCAAGAATCACTTCTTTACTCCTGTGGGGAGGGGAGGATGCTGCTATTTTATGGACACACGTGGGTTTAGGTGGGGGTGACCAGGAACACTTGGTAGCCCCCGGAGGGAGCTCAGAGCCCACCCAGGCTCCTTCTCTGCCCTACCGACCACCATTATTTCCTCAGCTCCCTGCAAGCTGGCCCACTCCCATTGCCCTGGGAAACCACTTCCAAGGGACCCACGGCCCCTTCCTCCTCTTTCTTTCTTTCCGGAGCAGTGAGGGTTAAGTGACTTGCCCAGGGTCACACAGCTAGTGTCAAGTGTCTGAGGTCAGATTGAACTCAGGTCCTCCTGAATCCAGCGTGGGTGCTTTGTTCACTGCGCCACCTAGGTGCCCCCCCCCTTTCTTTTTCTAAATCTCTTTGCTTTCTTCCTTTAACTTGCCCTGTACTGGGTAGTCCTGGTTTTCCTCCTACATTGTAGCTGGTTACTATGTCCCCCTTCCCTGCCACCTGTCTCCCCCTTCTCTACTCTCTCCTTCCTTCCTTTTTCTCCCTCTCCTCCCCCTGCTCTTTTCCTCCCTTTCCTTCCCTGCCTCCCATCTCCTCCTCTTCTTTCTTCTGTCTCCTCCCCTTCCTTTTCCTCTCCCCCTCCTCCCTTCCTTCCCCTTGCTTCTCTCTCTTTTCCTCTCCTCCCCTTCTCTTCCCCATTCTCTCCCTCTCTCCCACCTGTGGCAGGCAGGTGTTGGCCATTTCAGCCGGAACATGAGAGTTCCGGGGCTTAAAATGCCAGCCCAAGGAGCTTCCTTTAGATCCCAGCTACGATACACATGACGCTGGGACCTCCGGACACTCTCTGGGCCTTCGTTTCCTCATTTCTCTTTTCCTTTTTAAAAGTACGTTAATTATTCAACACTGCAGGGCCTGTCATTAGCCAGAAGAAAAGCAAACATTTTATACTGATTTTATTTTATTGTTTAGGTAGCTAAAGAAAAAATCCCTCTCTTAAGAGAGCATATAGAGTTCTCCTGCTCTTTTTTTCATTTCTTAAAATTAAAAAAAAAGTTTTGTTCCATCTTAAGTTTCAAACTGTCTCCTTCCCTCCCTTCCTCCCCACCCCACACTAGAGAAGAATACCATTTTACACAGACACACACGTAAAGCCATACTTCTATTTAGCAGTTCCTTCTCTGAAGGTGGATAACATATTTTTTTTTGGGGGGGGGGGTTGAGGCAGTTGTGGTAAAGTGACTTGACCAGGGTCACGAAGCTAGTAAATGTCAAGTACCTGAGGCTGGATTTGAATTCAGGTCCTCCTGACTCCAGGGCTGGTGCTCTATCCACTGTGCCCCCTCACTGCCCCTGTAGTTTTGAATACTTGTAATACTCAGAGTAGCTTAGTTGCTCACAGTTGTTCTTTGAACAGTACTGCTGTTACTGTGTATGACATTCTCTTGGTTCTCCTCATTTCACTTCATTATTTCAAGTCTTTGCATATTTTTCTAAGATCATTAAGCTCATAATTTCTTACAGCACAATCGTATTCCATCACAATCATATACCACCACTTGTTTAGCCATTTCCTAATTGATGGGCATCTCCAAAATTTCCATTTCTTTGTCACCACAAAGAAAGCTGCTATAAATATTTTAGAACAGGGCAGCTAGGTGACTCAGTAGATAGAGCACCGGCCCTGGAGTCAGGAAGACCTGAGTTCAAATTTGGCCTCAGACACTTAACACTTACTAGCTGTGTGACCCTAGGCAAGTCACTTAACCCCAATTGCCTCACCAAAAAAAAAATTTTTTTTAGAACAGACTTTCCAAGACAGTTGGATCAGTTCACAGTTCCTCCAACAGTGTATTAGTGGGGGCGGCTAGGTGGCGCAGTGGAAAAAGCACCGGCCCTGGATTCAGGAGTTCCTGAGTTCAAATCTGGCCTCAGAAACTTGACACTTACTAGCTGTGTGACCCTGGGCAAGTCACTTAACCCCATTGCCCCATAAAAACAAAAAAACAACAAAACAAAACAGTGTATTAGTGTCCCATTTTTTTTCCATATGCCCTCCAACATTTGTCATTTTCTCCTATCATTTTAGCTAATTTGTTATGGTGTGATATTGCAACATTGTTTTAATTTGCATTTCTCTAATAAATAATGATGTAGAGAATTTTTATATAACTATGTATATTTTTATTTTTTTATCAAAAAACTTCCTGTTCATAGCCTTTGCCCATTTATTTATCAATTGGGGAATGATTCATATTCTTATAAATTTGACAAAGATCTCTATAATTTTGGGATTAAACCTTTATCTAAGAAACTATAAAGATTCCCCACCCCCACAATTTTCTGCTTTCCATCTAATCTTTGTAAGGGCTAAAATTCTAGCTAAGCTATCTAAAATCCAATGAGTGGTCGCTAACAAATTATAAGCTTTAGCAAGAGTATTTAAATGTTTAAGTATTTATTAAAGAGCATTAGGATCAGAGAAAGGTAAAAATCTAACTATTTCTAAGAGACCCTATCACCTGACCCACCATGGTGAGGTAAGGAACCAAAAGAGAGACTGAACCCTTCCACCAGCATCCGCTTCCTACTTCGTGTCCTCCTCCCAGAAAATGGGAGGCTCCTCAAGTTGATTGGCTGGTAGCCTTGATAGACAGCACCCACGAGCAAATGTCACTTCCTGATGCTAAGGACCATGACCACATTGCTTGCCCTCAGAGGCCTTCACCTCATGGTGGCGCTTTGCTACAGTAAGTCTCCAACAGGTGGTGTTATTCCAATTGTTACATCTTGCCTACATTGGTTTTACTTGTACAAAACCTTTTTCATTTAATCAAAATTATTCATTTTACATCTGATAATGCTCATTTGTTCACAAATTCTTCTCCTATCCATAAGTCTAATAAGTAATATCTTCCTGATTTTTCTAATTTTCTTATGCTATTCCCCTTTATATGTAGGTCATATATCCATTTTAACCATATCTTGGTAAATGGTGTAAGGTATTGGGGCTATACCCAATTTCTGCCAGTGCTTTCCAGTTTTCCCAACAATTTTTTTTACAGTAGATGATGCACTTTATTGTGAATCAGCCCTCCACTTAACCACCATCTCTGCCATATCAGGTTCCAACAAAGAAAAGAGGTATTGTACTTGCCCCCCAACAATGGCTTTCAATCTCTAGGGTAGGAAGAAGTTATAAAGATATGAATAAGGCAGCACTACTGAAAAAGTCTGGGGTGATCTAGTTGGGCCTCCTCCTTATTGTGACAAAAGGCTCTTTTTTGGCGGGGGTGGGGGGAGAAGGAATCCCATCAAACTGGCTGGATACACAACTCCCAAAGTAGGGTGGCACTCCATAACCAGACAACACCCCAAGCTCAGGCCGGCCAAAGCACTGCTTATCCCCGTAGGAGGCTTTTTCTTGGGGGGGGGGGGGGCATCCATCCTCATTCTGAAGAAGTTCCATTCAGAGTCGACAGAGTTTGAGCCCCTGCTGGGGGTTAGGGGCTGCTGGTTCCGGCAGCGTTGGCCTTCTCCTCCAGATCACCCAGGAGCTGTTCTTGGGACAGTGAGCAGAATGTATATGTTATATTGGCAGTCTAGCCATGAACAATTAATATTGCTCCAATTATTTAAATGACCTCATTTGTATATAAAAAAGTGGTTTTTATTTATGTTCATGTAGTTCCTTGGTTTGTCTTCGCTGGTATACTCCCAAGTATTTTATACTGTTTAGAGATATTTTAAAGGTCTTTCTTACTATCTCTTCTTGCATGGGTTTGTTGGTGATATATAGAAATGCTGATGACTTATATGGGTTTATTTTACATCCTGCTACTCTGCTAAAATAATCAATTCTTTCAACGAACTTTTTAGTTGAATCTCTAGGATTTTTGAAATATATCATCTGCAAAAAGATAGTTTTACAATCTTTATATATAATTGGAAAATAAAATAACACCAAGGGAAAAAAAAGAGATAGTTTTGTTACTTCATTGCTCAGTCTGCCCTTTGCCCATTCCTTTTATTGCTATTGTTAGCATTTTTAAAACAGTATTGGGGGCAGCTAGGTGTCGCAGTGGATAAAGCACCAACCCTGGATTCAGGAGGACCTGAGTTCAAATTTGGCCGCAGACACTTGACACTTACTAGCTGTGTGACCCTGGGCAAGTCACTTAACCCTCATTGCCCCTCCACCCCAAAATACTGAATAATACTGGTGATAATGTACATCCTTGTTCCACTCCAGATCTTACTGGGAAGGCTTCTAGCTTCTCATTACAAATAATGCTTGCTGATGGTTTTAGGCTGATACTTCTTATCATTTTAAGGAAAAATCCATTTGTACTTTATGCTTGTGTTTTTAATAGGAATGAGTGTTGTATTTTGTCAAAAGCTTTTCTGCATCTATTGATATAATTTTTGTTACTTTTATTGACATCATCAATTATGTTAATAGTTTTCCTTATGTTAAGCCATCCCTGTATTCCTGGTATAAATTCCCCCTGATCACCATGCAGAATCTTTGTGAAATATTGTTGCAGTCTCCTGGCTAGTATTTTACTTAGGATTTTTGCATCCATATTTATTAATGACATTGTTCTACAGTTCTCTTTTTCTGTCTTTGTTCTTCCTGGTTTGGGTATCAGCACCCTATTTGTTTCATAAAAGGAATTTGGTAGGATTCCTTCTTTGCCTATTATTCCAAATTCATTTAATACTGATTGGCATTAGTTGGTCTCTAAATTTTTGGTAGAATTCACTTGTGAATCCATCTGGTCCTGATGCTTTTTTCTTTAGGAAGCTCATTTATGACATATTCAATTTTTTAGATATTTCCTTTTCTATTAACCTAGGCAGTTTATATTTCTGTATTTTTCCATTTCACTTAAATTGTTAAATTGATTGGCATATAAATGGTCAAAATAACTCCTAATAATTCCTTTGATTTCACCTTCATTAGTGGTATATTAACCCTTTTAATTTTTTATACTAACGATTTCATTTTCTTCTTTCTAAATCAAATTAACCAGTGGTTTATTTTACTGGGTTTTTTGGTTTTTATTTCGCACCCCCCCCCCACAAAAGCAACTTCTAATTTTATTGATTCAATGGCTTTCTTATATTATTTTGTTAATTTTACCTTTAATTTTTGGAATTTCCAATTTGGTGTTTAATTGGGGATTTAAACTTTGTTCTTCTTTTTAAATTACATACCCAATTCATTGGTCTGCTCTTTTTCTTTTTTATTGGTATAAGTATTTAGAGATGTAAATTATCCTGATTACAGTTTTTGCTGCATCCCACAGGCTTTGGTATGTTGTTTTGTTATCTTTAATAAAATCATTATTATATATTATATTGAAGTCATTTCCCTCCCTAAACTTCCCTTGTTCTACCAAAGTCATCACCATCCTTCCAGTTCATAGTTTTGGTATTATCTTCCACTCTTTACTCTTCTCACCTCAAACCTTGTTATTTCTATTTTTACAGCATGCCTTAGATTTGGCCCCTTCTCTCCACTCAAACAGCTGCTAGCCTGGTTCACCTGTCACCTAGATTATCACAATGGCAGTTTCCCTGCCCCAAGCCTCTCACTGCTCAAGTCCACCCTACACATTGCTGAAATTTCCTTTATCATAGATCTGACCATGTGTCTTCTTTAATCAGCCAGCTCCAGTGGCTTCATATCACCTTGCCCAGTGGCTTCTGGGTGGTTTTCTGTGGAGTTCTGGGATGGAAGAAGTGACTTAGTGTAGTTTCTCATTGTACATCTTGGTCATTATCTTTCCTGTTGAGATTTCTAGGTTTTTGCTGTACTAGACATGGGGAGCTAATTTGCCTGTGACCATCCAGGTAGACGTTATTTTTTGGCCAGAAGTCCCCCCAAAGCTCTTTTTCAGGCATGTGCTCAGATTTCTATGGTCATAATCTTGTGATTTCCCTAAGTAACATGTGACAGCTTGTCTTTGTGGAAAGATATCATGGCATAATAAATTGAGAAAAGGAATTGGAAGAAAGAAGTTCTGCGTTCAGATTCCACTTGTCACTAACTTTGGGATCGTGGTTAAGTGACTTAATCACTGTTTCCTTATCTATTACAGAGGGATAACATATGTGGTGTACAGGGTTGCCAGGAAGCTGAAATGAGACATTTGTAAAGGATGCTGCAAACCTTTAAGGTGCTGTAAAAATGTGAATCAATCCAATGAACAAGTATTAAGTGCCTACTGTGTGATGTACATAAATATAAAAATGAAGTTTGTTCCTGCACTTATAGAGCATGAGGGAACTAAGAAAGATTAAGTGAAAAATCTGAGAGAGAAAGCTAGGTCCAGCCTAACCATACTCTAGGTCATATTGGATGTGGGTAACTGCTTCACCCCTCATTCCTTTCCACTTCAGCCACAGAACTTTAGACCTTAATTTTTAGGTCAGCCGGGTAGTCGTGCCCTCATTTTTACAGTGAGGCCACTGAGGCCAACAGAAGATGAGTGTCCTCCCCAAAGTCACAAGATCCCAAGCACTCTGTCCAGCACTGTGCTTACTGCTTTCCATCACTCTTTGCTGCCTTTAAAAAAACAACTTCTCCTTTGACTTTTGTCATCTTCTCAGTATCATGGCTGTGTAGATCTCTTAAGGGCTTGGCTCAACTGGCCATACCTCTTTCAACTGGCTCCGCCCCCCAGCCCCGCCCCTCATTCTTTCAGCTCTGAATGTTCCCAGACTGAAATTACTTTGAATTTAGTTTATAGGGGCAGCTAGGTGGCGCAGTGGATAGAGCACCGGCCCTGGATTCAGGAGGACCTGAGTTCAAATACGACCTCAGACCCTGTGTGACCCTGGGCAAGTCACTTAACTCCAATTGCCACGTTAAAAAAAAAAAAAAGAATTTAGTTTATAGAAACCAATCCGTGCCTCCCCCTACTAAAGTGTAAACTCTTAGTGGACAAGAACTTAGGTTCTCTGTCTTTGTATCCCCAGCATCTAGTATTGTGCCTGGCACATGATAGGTGCTTAATGAACCTGATTTCCAAAACTGGGTTTGGTTATGTGAATGAATGGATTATATTAGGTCTTCTTGTTGGGAAGAGACAATTTAGAAAACTAAAAATTTTTTATGTACATAGAAAATATAGTAAAGCCTGAAATAATTTTTCCTCCAGGTATAGGAAACAACCACCTTTTTTTTTCTTTTTTTTTTTTCCATGTTCCATGTTTCACCAGGCCTTCTGAGACTTAACTGAAGAAAAAAAAAATGTTTATTTCTCCGGATAATCACACCTTCCAGCTCCTGTCATATCCTGGGCACCCACCTCTAGATCCCAGCTGCATGGTACTCTTAATTATACTTGTGAAAACATTCCTCAACATTCTAATGATAGCCATTCGAAGAAAGGACACCTACCAAAGTTTTCTGGAATGTTTTTGCATGTCTGTAGTGCTCCTTGACTTCTTGCTTTTGGTGGGCCTATCTTTTATAGCCTATTTCCAGGACTTTGCCCTTTGGGGCATTAGGTTTACAAAATACCACATCTGCCTGTTACCTCAAATTATGTCCTTTGCCTACGGCTTCCTGCACTGCCCGGTTTTTCTTCTAGCCGGTCTGGATCACTACTTGAACATCTCTCAGACATCAAAGACCTTGCACTTCTGTCAAAACGTCTTTTATTTCTTTTCAGTCATTTTTATTTGGATTGCAGCCCTTGTGTATGTTTTGGGAGACCCCGTTATTTACAGAAGCCTGAGTAAACATGGTCTTCCTTCCTACCAGTGTCCCTTCTACATTAGCATCCAGAGCTACTGGCTGTCAGTTTTCATGGTGGGTGTCCTGCTGGTGGCTTTTGGAACTTGTTGGTCTGAAGTCTTGATGCTGATTCAGTCCCTTCACATCACTTCCTATATGAAGGAGACCGCCTTGTACTTTCCCCTTGCACCAGACTGGGATCACACGGTCATCTGTAAAAAACAGCTCTTGACCAAGCTCCTCATCTGTTTTCTTGGAACCTGGCTCCCATTTGTTTTCCTTCAGATAATCATTCTGGTTTTGGACATACAGATTCCAGCCTACGTGGAGATGAACGTCCCCTGGTTGTATTTTGTCAACAGTTTTCTCATTGCCACGGTTTACTGGTTTAGGAGTCATGAGCTTAAGGTAACAGAAACAATTTTACACGTGGACCCATTTGTCAGCTGGAAATTCTGCTTTCTTCCATTTACAATTCCTCATGCTGAGCAAACGGAAAAGGCTGCAGCAGTAATAGTCTGTTAATCTGTTGCTGTGTTGGGTCATTAAAGCCCAGAGCTCAGTTCATTGCGATCATCTTTGTGAATGGAGCAGATGAGCAAATCTGAGGATGACCATCCAAGGATGGTACAGAAACCACTCCAAGGTACCCAGTCACGTTGATGTTTGAGGCCACAAATTGAAATGCATGGATAGGGTTTGGATCCAGAAAGTTCCAAAAAAAGTTGGTAACCTTTTTTAGAATTACTAAACAAGAAATGTTCTTTAAACATTTTTTTAAAAAGTCAACAACTGCCTTCATTTTATTATTCCAGGAGGTTTTGTACTTCAGATGGAAATTTGTTCCAGATCTCAAAAGCAGAGGTCATCTGATGGACCCTATTAATGTTTGTATTACCCTGGTACCAGATCCTTATGTCAATCAGAGACTTACTGACAACTTTGCAGGTGTATGGTTTCTATTAAACATTTTTAAAAGGATTTTTAAAATCATGTCCTCTTATTTGGTTGTATTTTGGGGGAGGTGGAGAGGATGCAAGGATTATTTTCGGTATTTGGCAAGGTAGCATGGCCAACCTAAAAGTCAGGGGGACCTGGATTTAGGGCGCTGTGTGACTGCCTATTTCACTTAACCAGGTTATACTCCCAGGACACTAACTATCAATTACAGGATTGTTGTTCACCCGTATTGGTAGAGTGCTTTCCTTTCTTGAATTTCCTTTTCTTTTTTTTTTTTTTTTTTGCGGGGCAATGGGGGTTAAGTGACTTGCCCAGGGTCACACAGCTAGTAAGTGTCAAGTGTCTGAGGCCAGCTTTGAACTCAGGTCCTCCTGAATCCAGGGCCGGTGCTTTATCCACTGCGCCACCTAGCCGCCCCCTTCTTGGATTTCTTAATGGCAATGGCGTTATAGGTCCGAATGCCCACAGCTCTATTTTATATATATATATTTTTTTGGTTTTTTTTTTTAGTGAGGCAATCGGGGTTAAGTGACTTGCCCAGGGTCACACAGCTAGTAAGTGTTAAGTGTCTGAGGCCAGATTTGAACTCAGGAACTCCTGACTTCTGGGCCGGTGCTCTATCCACTGCGCCACCTAGCTGCCCCTTATATATATTTTTAAATATTATTTGAATTACTTTAATAATCTTTACTTTTAAATAATAAAATGTCTCCAAGTGATTCATGCAATGATTGTTTTTAAAAGATGTATCTTGCTAGATTATAGAGGAATTCCTTGAGATAGGAAATGTCTTCAGAGTGAATTATATCATGGCTAATCTATTTTCTCATTTCCTGACATTTTACATAGATATATTCCAATTTTCATGTTGAGATAAAATAATAGAGGCCTCTGGGGGAAAAAAATGAAAATAAAGTTCCAGATAAAAGACCTGGGGATTGTTCTGTGAGGGCCACAGTAGGCCCCTTCTCTGTGTGCCACACCCAATGCCTTGGCTCCACAACTGTCTCAGAATGGGGGGCTGGGAGGAGGAAGGGACAAAACACAGTCATTCCCATGGTCCAGCTTTCCATACCAGCTGATCCTACTGACTCCTCCTGAAACCGACTGGAGCAGTTAAGAGGAGAAGCTGAGGTCTCATCTCTCCTCAGTGGTGAAGGCACAAACCAGCCTTGTGGCATGCCAGTCTTTGCAACAAGAGAAGCATGGCATGTCATAATCATGCCGAATAAGTGATGTGGAGACAACGCTCTGGCCTGCCAACTCTCTCCCAGGTGACATTCATTTCCATTCATCAGCGGTCCTGGGCCAAGCTCCAGGAATGCAAAAAGGTAGGATACAGTCCCTGCTCTCAGGGAGTATATGAGCTAATCTAAGGGGGAAGATAATCAACTCTGATACAAGGAGAAGTACACAGTACCTAGAAAAGATCTGGGCCAGTGCTGGGAGGGAGGGAGGGAGAACACTAGTGTGCCCACCTGGGATGGGTGTTGAATGGCCAGGGAAGACGAGGGGCCTTTGTGGGAGAAGAGGGAGCAGAAACATAAAAGACAGTAAGCAGCAGTCTGATTTGGCTGAAATCTGTGAGATGGACAAGCAGCCTGGATCCATGCTTGAGAACAACTGCAATCTACCCAAGAACCAAGAATTTAGATGCTAAAAATTCCAGCGATCCTTTAATCAGGTAATAGGCACCATGTCCTAAAATGACCAAGAACTTATTAACCAGTGTTTGTGGATCACACTGAACATAGTGCCAAGTGCACATGAGGACTATCATATTGCGTTATATTACCCAGAGGAAGAGAAGCCCATTAGCATCATCAATGTAGAGGCAGAAGGAACTTCAGAAGCCATCACATCTAGAACTCCCTCATTTTAGGAATGAGGAAATCAAAGCCCAGAGAGGTTACAGTACTGGTCTCAGACTGGTGTCTGAGAAGGGATTCGAACCCACGCCTTCCTGACTGGCTCCCTTTCAACAGACGACCTCTGGACCACAGATTCTTGTACTCTGCTGCCTATTTCAACACAATCTGTTTCCTTTGAAACCCCATGAATTGGATTCACTGAAACAGGCTTTGAAGAGGAGAGGTGGCTGCCAGGCCTGTTCATGTGAGGGCAGGGAAGTCCAAGCCCTGGTACTGATGTTCTGGTCATGTGAAACAGTCACATTGCTATGTTGTGGGCTGCAGTGCGGATCCACTCACAGAAAGCCTCTGAAAGACTGCAGACAAAGGCAGGCTAAAGTGTGTTTCAAAGAGCAATAGGAAGTAACTGAGTCCAAAACCCAAGTGATGGGGGATGTAATAAAACCTGCTTCTTGCCCTCAACTCCTTGGTGGGCCTCTTTTTGTCTCGATTTCCATCTTGAACCACTAGCAGTCATAATTTGGAATGGGGGGGTAGTTTTCTATCTGTAATGAAGTTTTAAGGAGCTGGTGAATCTTATTATGTGTCTCTAAAAATAACTGCTTTTTAATTCTGTGTGGTCCTTTAAAGAGAATAGGATTCCCCCATGATGGGCGGCGAGGTGTTGCAGTGAATAGATTGCTGGGTTTGGAGTCAGGAGCACCTGAATTTGTGTGTCCTTGGCAAGTCACTTAACCCTGTTTGCCTCAGTTTCTTCCTCTATAAAATGAGTTAGAGAAGGAAATGGCAAACCACTTCAGTATCTTTGCCAAGAAAACCTCAAATGGGGTCATGAAGAGTCAGACACAACTGAAAAACAACCAAACCTGATGAATAAATACAAGGATGAAATTCAACACACCAGCCAAATGGAAAGAAGCGTTTATTTCCGAAGCAATGAACTTACAACTGGTCTACAATATATTATTGCAATATAAACAATATAAATAAATGATTTTGTAGTCCCACTAAAATCTCTACCCAAACCCATGTGAGGAAATGTTACAAGAATGTTCTATTTGAAAATGTGCAGGTACCAAAAGGTGCAATTAGAAGCAAGTGTAAGCAGCAGAGTATAAGGTGCTTCAATTCAATAGTTGTGTCACCATCAACAGACATATGAATGCTAAATGCTAAATGCTAAAATGCTTCACTTTTGCTACAATCCACAACAAATATGAAACGCTCAAGTTCATTCACATGCTACTTGTTAATATGAAAGTGCTTTTTTTCCTTTTCTTTAAAAAAATACATCCAATGGACATAATCTCTTTTACATAGATCATGGTGTGCTCTTATACTGTAAAATTATTTTAACTTCATTTTCAGGCTATACATTTTACAAGTTGAGCTATAGACACTAATCTAATTGTCCTATTCAATGCTAAAACTATTGTTTCATTTCCTGGTAAAGAATATTCCAATACAATACATGGTAAAGAATACACCTATATAGAATTTTAACGTTTGCTTTTTGCAAATATATTAAAATGTCTTGTTTTAGTAGATAATTTTACAACCCATGATGCTTTGCTCACTCTTGGTGGATCACACATTCCACTATGAGGCTTTTCTAATGTAAGTATCCTGTTTTAGAACAACGGGAGGAACTAGCTCAGAATGTGCTTGAAGCTTCCTTGAAAATAGCTCTAAATGGAGTGGTAAAATGTGTTTCAACACATTCAACAGAATGAGGCAATACACTGTTTGAAGCTTGAAATGTTTGGCACCACCATCTGTGTCCATCCCTTTACACTGATTGCCATAATAATGAACCTCACTTTAGAGAGGATTTTTTTGTTTTGCTTATGAGAAAATGGATCAAATATTTGTACAAGGAGTTTGAAAATCTATCCTAACCCTAATTCATTTATGCTGCAAATTAGACTTTTTAAATGCTATGTTGGATCTCTGCAATTTAGCAGACTTGTGAAAAGCTCAAAATGATCTCATCCAGTATATTCTGATGCACCAGACAGTATAAAAGATTACAGATGAAGAATCCATAAATGTATAAATCAAAGCTTTTTAAGCTAAGTTCATATTCACACCAAGTAAGGGCAAAAAAGGTTCTCCAATAAAACTTGAGTTTGTTTCTCAGACTAGAATTTAAGCTAAATTTATTGAAAGTATAACATAAATTCTGAGAGCTCAGCCTTCTCCACTGAGGAAGACAGGAAGGGGAGAGAACGAGAAGCTAAGACTGAAGCCCCCGGAGTTTGTCTGGCCACTTTGGGTAGGTGACATCCCTGTGCTTCCTGGTTCCCTGCAGGGACCTTCTATGGGATAATAATAAAAAGAAATGGGGGTGCTTTAAAATAATTTCCAATGTTCCAATACAGCTTCATCCATTTCATACTTTTTCTTGACAAACAACAAAAAATAACCCGCTGAAAACCTTTGTCAGTGTTACTCCCAGGCATGACGCGCACTGAATTACTTTTAAAAGTACAATCAGCCAGCATGAAGCCTTTATGCTAAAATGACAGTGTGTACATCGTGGGACTTGTAGCCCAGGGTTAATTTTGCCTGAGTAATGAATACTTTTTATTAAATTTTGTTTCTCAAATTCAAGCCCCTTGATTTTGTCATCTCCTGTAAACCTTCAACATGAAAACAGTCATAGACTTGACAGCCACCACCTGAGCCTCTGAAGAATGCCCCTGTCCTGGTCACACAGTGCCCTGTGTTTCACTTCTGTCATCATCTCTTGTCATCTGATCATTATCCAGTAGCAGATACCGTCACCCAGCTGGATATTTGGCAAGTACCCCTGTCCACACCATGGCAGACAATACCAAAATGTTAAGTACGTATAGGGAAAATGCAACTAAGATATGCCAGCCAAAGGACACGTATGCATTGCTGCCTGATACTTTTTAAGACAGATTGTTAGAAGATGGCAGAGTAAAAAGGTTGCAGGAAGTTAAACTTCTTACAATACCCCTCAAAAATTAATATAAATTCAAAAAAGAATAAAATTAAATTAAAGTTCACCAAAAAGATGATGATGAAATGGGAAGAAAAAGAAATGCGTATGGAAGCAACAACCTAAAAATATTCCTGGATGTTCAAATGGATCATTCCACAGTCAAATAATGGAGGAGTTAAAACTGGCAAGAAAATCAGAAGTGGTAGTATACTAAAAAGAAGGACCATGCCCTTTGGGAGAACTGAACTACATGATGCACCAAAGAAAAAACCTCAGGCAGAGAGAATGGAAAGACTCACCAAAACCAAGACTGTAATAAAGCCTGAAAATACCAACTAATGGAATAAAAAGATGGGGTCATATATAAAAACAACAGTAATGGAGGGGAAACAGGAAAAAACTCTCACAAGAACAAGATCATTCCATGATAAAAACCATTTATCTAAATGTTGACTTTTTCTTCTTGACTCACAAAGTCCATCTGGAAGGTTAAGGACCAATGACCTAAGTTGCTGCCCAACTGAGAACATGCCAATGCCTTCTGTTTATCACCACATAACTCTCAAACCTATCTCACCTTGAGGTTATTTGGAAACCACAGATTTCTCATACTTCTTGAACCCTCTTCTCTTCCTGTACAGCAAATGCACATAAATTACCATATGCCATGATAAACAACATATTCAAGGCAATGTATATGCATTATTTAGCTCAAAATGCCAATGGTATTTTGGAAAATGACCTCATGAACTTCTTTGTAAGAGTTTGGTTGAGTCTTTGTTAGCACTGAGAGTGCCAACTTTTGGAGTGTAAGTTATGTCTAATACAAAACATGGATATTAAATAAACCCAGTACCCACAAAAAGAACCATTAAAAAAAGGAAATTGATTGGCAGCAGAATTTACAAAATATGCTATTTTATGACCCATATCCAGTCTAAGGCTTTCCATTCATCACTTTTATCAACCAGCATGAATAGATTTAAAGAAATTACTTAGCTACAATTTAAAATGGCTAAAAATATTAAAAAAGGAAAAAAAGGAAGTTAATTTTAAAAAGATGTTAATCAGCAACTTAAATATGTATATATACTAGTTTCCTTAACACAAGACTTAAGCTGAAACATTCTTCCTCCTGATGTAAACATGAAAATGGGAGTTAATTTTACACATCTTAGTAAAAGCCTTGATGTTTTTAAGTTTTACTTCATTCAATTTTTAAAATTTATGATAAAAACTATGGATTCGACAATGATTATAAAATAATTTTTAAGCCAATAACTATTTTAACTATACATCAGACACAGCAACCTCTATGATGATTACTGAGACCATCTTTAACATGAGGTGTTATGAACACTGTGTGTGCGTGTGCGCGCGCGCCACATATTTAGAAACATCATAGTTTAAAACTATATGGTAGGGGGCGGCTAGGTGGCGCAGTGGATAGAGCACCGGCCCTGGATTCAGGAGTACCTGAGTTCAAATCCGGCCTCAGACACTTGACACTTACTAGCTGTGTGACCTTGGGCAAGTCACTTAACCCCCATTGCCCCACCAAAAAAAAAACAAAACAAAAAACCATATGGTAACCATCTAATATTAGCTATACATTTAAACCCCTTTTACCTTTATTTTTTTTCTAGCCTGCTGCTTGTTAACATTTCAAACTCCCCTACATAAACACTTATGGCTCTGTTTACAGAAACGGTATTCCATTCCCTGGAAGAATAACAACTACACCTTTGAAAGGTGCTCTAACAACACAGGCTGAGAGGGAGGGAAAGGATTATTTTGAAATAAAATCCCCTAGGTAGAATCCCATTTTGTGCCTTCTCTTACCCCAGGCTACTCTCAATACCCCACCCCTCCCAGTCAGCTGGCCACCACAATGTCATTATTATCTTCTAGAAAAATTTCAGGAGATAATAAGAGGAGGCAGTTAAACACTACAGGTAAAACTATCCCCACAATCTCTACCTTCAAGTAAAAATAGATTTTGCTCAAAATCCAAACACAAGAAAGGCATTTTCAGAAGGGAAATGGCTTCAAACGCTAAAAAAGAACACTGTGCATTAAGAAGGGGAGGAAGGACCAAACAAGAATTCACAAACATATTTTCTCTAGGGTGGGATGCAAAAATCGTAATGAAAAACTTTGTAACCCAAGATAGTGCAACTAAGACCAATTTTACTTCAAAGTGCCTCAAAAGCAGCAACTTAAGCTGCTACCTGGGAAGAAACCCGGGAGCTAAGTCCTACTCATTCAGGGGAAGGGGAAGATCATGTGGAACTAAGAACATTTCTTGCGCACTGGGCGTTTTTTAGCAGTCTGGTTAAGTTTTAGCAGGCTTAAAATGCCATATATTTACTTATTTAAGACAAACACTTGCGAAATACTTCTATTACTGAGTGCTGCACTTCCTGAATTTAATAGGTTTTTCTATGAAAACCAAAAGTTCTTTAGCCAAATACAGAGAGAACTTAGGTCTTTGTAACCCATTACTTCACAGATACAGCCAGGACTGAGCATCAAAAACGCCACCCTTGAAACAACGCCTCGATCTATGATATGGTTTAAACTAAGTCTGGCAGAGACTGGAAATTGCACAAATTAATCTGAGTGTCAGAATGCTTCTGCTCTGGTGGCTGCCATCTTTTTCCAATTAACATTCAGGTCAATGACTCCTGGTAAAATGACATTTGGAATCTTTCCTTACTGTCACTCAGTTCCTACTCTGAAGCCTCACTGAGAAATGGAGATGACTGGGACCCACGTTTGGCAGTTCCTACCACGTCCAAAAGCCCAGAGGACAGGTACGTATATGTGGCGCCTAGAGGCCAACCAAAGTTTGGAGAGCTTTGGCCAAGAGTGATGAGAGCGTGGTGTCAGGATGCGCCCAATGGAGGCAGCATCCTCCTTGAGGAAAAGAGATCCCTGAAGCACTTCAATGAAGGTATCCTTGCTGATTACAACTAATTCCTGAAGAGTGGATGTGGTCGAGTCCAGGTGACCCCTGTGGCTCTTTCCAACTTTAAAATCTATAATCAATCCTGTGCACCATTTTAGAATCAGAAGGTTTTTTTGCTTCCAACTTTTCCCAGTGCCTAACTACACACACACACACACACACACACACACACAGTGCATAAGAAATACGAGCAAGCAGTTTGCATAAGTGGGCTTGTCTACACTTTGCCCAAATATTTAACCTGTTACTAAAGCCTGGAGTTTCTTTCACAAAATCCTCTCTTACTTTCCAGAATGTGATGGGTAAGTGAAAACCTCTCAGTCTATTCTAGGAGCTCAGTAACAGTGACCACTAAGGAGGAATCATCTGACAATTCACCAATCCTAAGTCTCTCACTCAAGTCTGTATAAAGAGTGCCCTACCAACAGTTCCTGAGGTGCCAACTGACTGTTTCTGGCCACCAGCTCCCTTCTAAGCAGCAAAGAGCAGCAAGTTCATTCATCTTGTCGTTTCATGAGCTAGGTAGAATTCTAGGAAGATGCTGCCATCCATCTACACTGGTTTAGTCCTGAACTGGCTTGTAGCTGTGTAAGCATCTGTATCAGTTCCTCCACCATAATTATCTTTATGTTGCTAAAAGATTTTACTGTGTTTTACTAAATGAGAGATAGCGCATAGTGTCAGATTTCATCCAAAGACATGTTTTAGAGTACGATAATTTCAGAGAATCGATGTGTCAAAAACGATTCAAGTATGTACTTTCAACAACACTTTTCAAGCTGTTCTACTGTTTGAATCTACAAGAGAAGCTGAAAATAAACACTGGGATACTTGAAAAAACACCCTTTGCATTTAAGAAACAGGTGCCACACAATTACTCAATTTCACAGTGAAGGAATTTGTTCCATGTACCTGTGTTCGACGCGATGTTGGCTAAACATGGGGGGAGTCAAATCTCACCAGCTTCCCTTCTCCGCTCTCCTCCTCTTTTCACGAACACATCTCTAACTCCCCTGACCCCAGGCATCGCCCACCACTCTGAGAGTAACTGGAGCCAGGCCAGTTTAAAAGCACCATCTGATGATGGCTGCCTGGCAGCCAGAAAAACATTTCAAGATGGTCCTCTGCCTCATGCTGCACCCTACACACCGTGCATTGTAGGAGATCTGCATATACACATCTTAAATGTAAATTTAATTCATTCTGTATAGGAAATAAATATTTAAACGAATTTTCTCTCCCGGTTTATAATTTCTTCCTAAAGAACAATTCACAGCTTCAGTCAGCTTACATGACTTTTGGGGGAAGAAGTAGGTGCAGATTGAAAGAAACGTGTGCCCTTGAGGACTTCACCTACACCATTAAAAACCCAGAGACAACAGTACTCTAAGATAACATAAAGTTACTTCACCCACAAAGCCAATTCAGAACCAGAATGCTGTAATCATTTTATGACATGGAAGGAGGTAAAATATCTTTTGTTTTACATCTTCTATGTATTATGTACATCTGAAGCTATGGAAGCTAAAATGGCTAAATCATTCAGGAAGAAACAGTATTTGTTGAAAGCAAAGGAGCCAATTCTCAATAAAGTTTGTTTAAAAAAAAGCAAGGTGGGGCAGCTAGGTGGCGCAGTGGATAGAGCACCGGCCCTGGAGTCAGGAGTTCCTGAGTTCAAATCCGGCCTCAGACACTTAACACTTAACTAGCTGTGTGACCCTGGGCAAGTCACTTAACCCCAATTGCCTCACTTAAAAAAAAAAAAAAAGAATAAAAAAAAAAAGCAAGGTGTGGTTTCTGTTGAAGTTAGATTTGTCAGGGGAGTTGAGCAGGTCAGGTGCACTTGGAGCAAAGTGGGAATCATGGCCAGTGGATAATACTTGTTGATGGTTACTGAAGAAAATAGCTGGCTGCGGAACAATTGACACCGCCACTGAAGGGAACTACCGTGTCATTTCAACATTGATTAGCAATGTGTTCCAAGAGGCATTTTAGTTAACTAATACTGAGGACGATGAACTCTGATAGGAAGCAGTCAGTCTTTGCCTATTGGTGTTTGGGTTACTGGTGGTAAACCAGCTTTTTTTCTGACACCAAGGACAACTCCTCACCTGTGTCCTCTTCTCACTACTTTATGAACTCAGGAAATGATTATGAGGTAAATCTAGGGGGGAGGAGGCTGGGAGAAGGGAAGAGGCATTTCAAAGCCAAATATACAACTTTTCTGTAATCTTTAAGTTTTCTGGGCTGTTGTTCCATACCACTAAGCATAATGAGATTACACAGGTGTTTTCCTTCCAACTTTCACCTACTTATTTAAGGTTTAATAAGACAAAAAAGTCTCTATCTGTTATAAACTACAGTAGGCCTGGAAGATGAGCCTTGCTATTCCTAGACAAAGATAACTATCAATAAGCATTTTTTTAAACATTACAACACAAAAGAATCCCAACAAATCATTCATTGGAACAAGAACATCTAAAAGATTAAAAAAATTACCCTCTGTATTTTTGTATAAAAATAATCTCTAAGGTACACAAAGCCAAAAGATAAATATCTGTGATATCTTTAGTCTTATACTAGCTTAAAGTAATCTTTCTGAAAAGAGCAATGGAACCAACTGAAACTCTTGGATTCATTCTCTCTACTCAACTGAATATGTGCCAGATACCTGCAGGTGCTCCCTCCAAAGAGCCACAGAAATTAGTCACATGGAAGGAGGATGGGGCCATTCCCTCACAATGAGGGAGAAGTAGGAAAAAAAAAATCAATAAATGGCACTTCCCCTGCCATGTGTCATGTAATTGTTAGAACATTCTCCAGGATTTTCAGAACTCTGATGCTCGTGTGTGTCACTCTGTCTCTGGGTCTCCATTCCTTATTTTTCCACATAAATGCTAGCTCTCTATCACTTTTCTCCCACAGAATTCACACTGCTTTCTGTAATACTGCAGAGCCCTGACTTTCTGAATCGGGGCACTTGTATTTCTACAATACACTCTATCTTCATGGCACACCAGAGCAGTTCACAACACTCCGATGAAAAACCAGGAGATATCAGTTGGCAAATGCTATGTCAACTACTAAAGGAAAAGGAGAAGTTCCTTTCTTCCCAGGCCCAACGTGTCACTCCACTCAAAACACTCTAAAAGAAGAGAAGCCTCCCCTGCTCCTCCCTCCCTGCCGGCCCCCAAGCGCTTGGGCACCAGTCCCGAAGGCGTCAGGATGTTATGCCTTCAGCCTTCGTGGGTGCACAGAGAAGCACACGAATATCAAAGAGACTCGTGGGGTTCAGGGCAGTCTGGCTGTTGGTAACAATGCCGTGTCAGTACTCCTACATTCTGCAGAACAGAATGAAAAGTTTCCATTTTCACCATGTAGAAAATTTGTAAAAAATACTATATAGAGTTCTTATATTACATAACTAATATCACCATCTTGAATTTAGTTGGCAGCTTTTTTTCTGAACAATTTAAAACACATCTTATCTTTCCTATGTTTTTAAAACATCTCTTTAGTTGAGGGGAAGTATTATAACCCCATTTTGCTTAGAAGAACAGCAGGGAAAAGTGATTTTTCTCAGTCACACAATATGTCAATGGTGGAGTCAAGAACAGAAACCAAATCTCCTGACTTCCAGTCCTTGTTAAGACAACAATCCTCTCCTCTGGAAGATAAAATAGCCCTAAGTCAGTAAGTCTAGAATACTCAGATTGAATGTGCAAAGGCATCACTTTTGACACCACTATTACCTCTGCTACCATGTTCTTCTACAACCGGAAATGTTTCTTCCGGCATAAGAGGAACTGGAAGAGGATCTACTTCCATCACCCAGTGACCTTCAAAGAGACAATCATCCATGTACCAAACACCTATTCTACACTGTGTCTGTGAACACTCCTCTACCTTACCGTGCCTCAGGGGTATCTGCACGCAGCAACCTACAAGAGTTCTTTCGGGGAATGTCGGCTTCTCGGAAGCCGTGGTGGGTCCCTGGATCTGGCGGAGAGGGTGTGAATGCTGTGAGAGATTTCGATGTGTTCTGCCCAACACTGCAGTCAACAGTAACCTGTTGAGTAGACGTTAGTTTACAACTTTACAGATTTGAGAAAAGTAAAAGTGTCATCTCAAAAACCTCACGTTCTTGTTAGGATTCTTTCAGGGAATTGATCCGTGCACAGATCTTCAAGGCGGGCCCTAGCTTGATATTCATTGCACTCATCAGGTGGTCCTCTTTCAATAAGAGCAGAGCTTGTCCATCAATTTCCTGTGCTCTGAATTCATCTGCAATATCTTGACAACCTGTAACCAAGAGCAGAAGCAGCATGTTAGAAATAACATGTGGATCAGACACAACGCTTCACTCTTAACAGGGATTAAATATCACCAGGTGCCCTTCAGTAGCCATCTGTTGGAAAACTAATGAAATGCATGGGTGACACTCTTGAGCCCACCCAGGAAAAGGGATCATGGGATGGAGCCATTTTAAAGAGAATCACTTGTTTCAGGTACTTACAAAATGAGGCAGCATTTAACTTTTTAAATGACTTTTAATCCTTATGCACAGCAACCTTGCTCTAAAATACAGCCTAATTCTTCGGTTTAATGGCTCTAATAGTGGGGTTCAGGAAGAAGGCAGAGAGGGAGCAGAACAGAGCATTTTCGGGACTATGCATCTCCCTGGGGCAGCACACCACAAGATGGTACTAGTAACGAGTGAGCTTGGTTTGGGATAATGGCCATTTCATCTGGGAAAAGAGAACTAAAACATCAGAACATCTGCCAGTATAGATCCTGGCCCAGAAGGAGTCACTTCTTCTCAAGGCCACAGAGTTCAGCTAATTCATCTTTCCCCAGACCATGAAGAGCCCATCCAGCTACTGAAGTCAGCTGGGATCCATTGTCCCACAGTTTATTTAATAGATTTAATGGTCAGATCTAAGTATGATCATAGTCACAGGCGGGAGCAGGAGCCTGACTCCTATTTAAACCAGAGTCTCCACTTCTGCAAGGCACCCACCTGGAATAGAATTTCTCATACATCCACCTGATCTTAGCCAAATATCCAATTCTTGATATTCTTGTTTGGATACAATTTTGATAAATGCCTTATCTCTTCTTTCATTCCATCTCTACATGAAGAAGAGAGAATCCCAGAGTGATGAGCTAAGAAGCCAAAAGAACAGGGCAGGAGAACTCTCTGCATGGCGAGGCAATTACAAAATTCTGACAGCATCATTAGTTGCGCCATTTGGATTAAAGATACAACCTAACGGTATACTGAGCCCCTTTTAAATTCCAGTCACCTTAACAAGGGAAAATGCAGGGAGAAAAAAGGGAAGTGAAGCTGTCCCACTGAATCTTTGCACCCCATAGAGTCAATGGAATCAATTCTTTTTTCTAACAGAAGTTTCTTTTCCTCCTACAACACTGCCATACTAGATCGATGCTTTTTATCCTGGGCAGTTATTAGACCATGTTTCCCTTGTGTTCACCAAGTTAACATTGCTTTCTGTTTCCGGTTTTTAATTTCATTTTCTAATTGAATTTTTCCCCTTCCCTTATAAATCTTTGTCCCAATAATTTCTCAGTCTTTTCTCAATTGGCCCGCTAGTCCCTTTCACATTTTTCTGATTTCCATAACTCCTCACACAGAGAAACTATAGAATTAAAATGGGATTACTCACTCCAGAGAAGTCCCTTTTCTATGCCCAGATGTAGCTCTCAACAAAACTGGGCAAAGAAAAAGTGATTAATCTTGTATCTACTTGTGACTTAGCCTTCATTTTATGGGAAAAAAAATGTTATATTCTTCTCTCTTCAAGTTTTATTTACAAGAGCACAGGAAAGAAGAGAAAAAGATAGGGCGGAGCTCAGCCTTTATTCAGACAGCAGGCACAATGAAAGGGAAGCAGGATTCTAAGAGCTATGTTTGGGAAGAGAAGCAAGGAGAATACCTTATTACATATTCTAGTTTCTTGGTGTAAAACACATTAATTTAATGAAAAACATGTTTTTCCAAGTAGATAGTAAATATATTCCCCAAATAATAAAAGGGAGAAAGTCAAGGAAAGTAGGTTTCTGGGAAACACTGTGACCTCAAGGGGACATGGAAGCTTCAATACCTAGGCTACCACTTTCTTATTGTAACCACAGAACAGGATAAAAGACTGTAGCTATATAATAGGACAAGCCAGAGAGAAGAGAAATAAGTGGTGGTGTGTGAATGTAATGGAATGCTATTATGTGATAAGAAATGATGAGCAAGCAGATTTCAGAAAAACCTAGATTTATATGAACTGATGCTGCTATGAAGTGAGCAGAACCAGAAGAACACTGAACACAGTAACAGCCACATTGTGTGATGATCAACTGGGAGAGACTTAGCTCTTCTCAGCAATACAATAATTAAAGACAATGCCAAAAGATTCATGATGGACAATGCTCTCCACACCCAGAGAAAGAACTATGGAGTCTGAATGCTGATTGAGGCATACTGTTTTGACTTTTTTGTTGTTGTTTTTTCTTTCTTGTGGTTTTTCCCTTTTGTTCTGACTTTTCTTTCACAACATGACTAATTTGGAAATAAGTTTAACATGATTGTACTGTATAACCTATCTCAGATCACTTGCTATCTTTGGGGTGGGAGAAAAATTTGGAACTCATCTTTACATATAATTGGGGGAAAAAATTAAGTAAAAAAAAAAAGAGAGAAAGAATAGAAAGTTATTTTTCTTAGAAGACAATTTGCATCTAGAAACTCATTAGAGAAAAATGAATTTCACAAGTTTTTCTCCAGACAAATGGTACTTAGTATCGCTTGGATACTGCAGCCACAATGTTCACTGTTAAAACAAACACTACTGATGCCTATGTGATTTCGGTGATGTATACAAAATACACACCACATCAGTACACGTACACAGCCTTCTGTCTCCCTAGAAACTAGTAAAAGGACCTGCAAGTTAATAAGAAAGCAATGACATTTCTTGAGAAGGATTCCCACTAGTGAAACTGAACTTTTGTATGTGCTGGAAGCTACCCTGCCAATTTCGTGGGGGGATATTAAAAAAACAACAACAAAATTCCATTGCTCATCCCCCCAGAATCCCACCATCCATTGTGGAGGAAGAAACAAGAGATTCCTTGCCCAAAGGTACTATTAGAGTAGGAACTTCTTGATTATAACTATGATCAACAATACAGTCCTAGTGCCAGCTACAAAAGGATGTGACAGAGCCAGTTTTTTGAGCCTTCAAAGAAGGAGTTGGCGTGAGGAGCAATGTGTTTGTTCTGCACCTGATAGGTCAGTGAGGACAAACTTACAACCATTTGACAAATCCCAAGAAATTCATTACATCCAGGCTCTGAGTAGACATCCTAAATCAATTTACAGTAAACAGAAAGGCACCAAATGTGTCACTTAAGACCTCTGCTTTGCCTCTGAGTAAAGAGGTTGGGCTCACATAAACTCTAATACACTCATGTTTATATGGAGAATGAGAAGATCAAACTGCTGGAACAAACACAAGGGGGCCTGAAGAAAGAAGGCTGAATACTCTCGATTCTGAGAACAATACATTACTACTTGTCATAAAAAATTCATCCTTTAGGACAAACTCATGGGCAAATACTCCTTCCTTAGAAAGAAAGCTATGCTGTACAGAAGGACGTCCCAAAGTGAGCCCTGGTAAAGCCACAAGGCACCCAAAGAGAAGACATTGTATCGCTCTGACAAGATCCCTCACTCTGTAGCTGCTCTTTGAGGGTGAACTTTGGAGAAAGAGGTTCTAACTCATCCCCAAGACACCGTGTAAATGGAAAGTTATTTACCTGAACAAGTCAGAGTCCCTTATAAGCAACCCCTTCTCTCAGAAAGCAGGAAAAAGTCAAAGGGAACCATCTGATCAATGTGGAGAAATAATTCTGAGTTATTAAAGGTCTAATATTGATTCTGAATATCTGATAACAAAATAATTAGATCATTACTGAGAATTATTAGCAATAAGAAGAAATTTTATGTCCCTCCATGTGAAGCCAGCTGGACAACTTGTAGCTGTCCTAAAGGTACCAGCCTACCAGACCTGGGGCATGGGGCTCCTGGTGTATGATGAGCAGACCCCCAGGAAATCAAGGCAGCAACGCCTGTAGTGTGTGAAAATGACCTATGAACTCCAATCCTGGAATACACAAATCAAACTGAAACATTCCAAAAACCAATTTCTGAGCACAATCATGAAGATAGAGAAGAATCCATAAGGTTTATCTTAGTAGTTGTTGGAGCAACTACCATTTTCAACATTAAAAAACAAACAACAACTCCCTTACCCTTTGGAAGAAAAATATCAAGTTTTCCCATAAACGAAGAGTTCCTAGGCATAATTCAGCAAGGTGAGGTCACTCCTGAGGAGGACAAAAGCCAAACCCCAATCCTGGAGGATTTCAAATATGTTCACAGGCAGATTCCATCACTGGCACCAAGAACAACAACAAAGCATCTACACTGGTCTAAAATTGGAAACACATTCCCCTGAATATTAAAACAGCAGCCAATGAAGATAACCCTCCTCTATAAATCTGGTTCCAAGCTTCTACAAGCTGAGTACTTGGCATAACTCAATGGCACTGAGACTCTTGGGATTGTGTTAAAAAATATGTCAACTTCCTTGTAAAGGATTTTTAAAAAATCATTCTCCTTTTAGAGTAGCCTACTTGAAGGGGTAGAATACTGGGGGGAAAATGACTTTCTAGAATAAGCTGGTCAGTTTAATTTGATTAAAAAAAAAGTGTTCTTTCTAGGAAAATATCATTGAGCTGGTTGGTATAAAATAATACTTTCCCAAAAGTAGTTTTTTTCTTGCCACTTTTTACATATTTTAAATTTGATCTTGAAACCTTAGTTGCCCTTCATAAAGAGTAATTAACTGTTGCTTTGTCTTCTAAAATGCTTGTGTCAAGAGAAACTACATGATGTTATCATAAAACCCAAAAGAGAACGCACACCAGGAAGAAAGGAGCTCTTTTTGTGAGCCATATGCACTGGGTCAGGATGAATGACAGGAATAGCAGATGAAAAACTCTTTTTTTCATCATCAGCAAAGGCACAGGTTTCTGCAGTGACATAAATAAGCTAGCCAGCCCCCCTAGAGAAAGCAGATATGGGAAGATTATTGTTACGATGAAAAAGAGAAAGAACAAAATAAACAAGATGATGAGAAGAACACTACCCCAAATGAGAGTGAGTAGGAAAAATGTAAACAAGAAAGAAAAGCACATATTCACTCTAACAAGTGAAATGGAATACCTTTGTATCTTCTATTTTAAAATCTCAGAAGCATATTGTATTTGGAAAAAAATGGAAGAAGTTAGTCCTTTGGGAAAAAAAAAGAGCTTGGTTTTTCTTTCAAAGAAATACAATCATTTTATAGTCTAAAAGATCTTGAGTTTCAAAAATATAAAAAGAGAGAAACCTATTTCTTTAATGATTTTTTTCCCCAAAAAGGATGGCAGGAAGGGAAGAAAATAAGGAGAGAGTAGAATAGAAAAACAGAAGAGTAGAAGGAAAGGAGTGTCTGATTCAATCTCTCTACTGACCTCTCGAGAGAAATCAGACCGAAGAGAGGAGAGCCCCTTTACTGTCTTCATCGGCTGGGGTATGGGTGGGGGTGGGGGTGTCACAGCAGGAGCAGGACTAGTCAGTTTCTATCAACTTGGGGGGGTATGAGAAAATACCCAGTTGTGCTGAGGGAATAAGCAAGAGGAAACAAATCACATTTAAATAGCAACTGCCCATTAACACAAACACAAAGCACTTCAACAGACATCTTGTGCAACTGGTGTGGAAATCATCCCTGGGTGATCTATCTGCATAAGAAAAAAATATACAAATGCCCATCCAAAGACTGAACCACATACCCGGCAGAGAATGGATGAAGGCCCACACTTCATCAACTGTCCATATTGATGGTTCTGTTTGTGCCACTGGGAGCAAGTCACTGTTGTCGGGAATCTTCCGAAGTCGGCCCTCCCGGAGCTCACGCTCTCTCTCCCTCTCGCTCTGCCTGCGCAGACGAGTGGTCATAGCAGTTGGCACAGGCTCTTCATGAGGAGCCAAGCCTTCTTCTGCAGATGGATAAGTAATTGGAAGCTGGAAAATGCAGTACAAGTAAAATACAGCATTGTACTTTCCTCACATGTCTGAAAAGGGTATTGTAGAGGGAAGCAAATGTTCTACAGACCTGCCTAGGGAAGTGTTCTCGTGCTGTCCCATCAGGGCCACTGGGACGGCGACCGCGATGTCCAACACTCTGATTATCAGGCTTCCGATTCCAACGACTAAGTGCAAACTTCTTGGAACAGCTAACATTGTACCTAAGAAACCCAAGCAAGCAAAATATATTCAATGATCCAAAGTAAGAGCAGATGTTTTGTTGACAAATACGGCTTGGAAATTAAGTAAATGCTAATATTTAAGAACCATATACCTTTTTTTTTTGGGGGGGGGGGTGAGGCAATTGTGATTAAGTGACTTGCCCAGGGTCACACAGCTAGTAAGTGTTAAGTGTCTGAGGCTGGATTTGAACTCAGGTCCTCCTGACTCCAGGGCCGGTGCTCTATCCACTGAGCCACCTGGCTGCCCCCATATACTTTCGTTTTTTTGCAGGGCAATGAGGGTTAAGTGACTTGCCCAGGGTCACACAGCTAGTTAAGTGTCAAGTGTCTGAGGCTGGATTTGAACTCAGGGAGTCCTGAATCCAGGGCCGGTGCTTTATCCACTGCGCCACCTAGCTGCCCCCCCATATACTTTTTTTTTTTTTTTTTTAGTGAGGCAATTGGGGTTAAGTGACTTGCCCAGGGTCACACAGCTAGTAAGTGTTAAGTGTCTGAGGCTGGCTTTGAACTCAGGTACTCCTGAATCCAGGGCCGGTGCTCTATCCACTGCGCCACCTAGCTGCCCCAACCCCCATATACTTTTAATAAATACTGAGAACTCACTACAAATGACCTTGCCATTAAACAAACTTGTCTGTGTTCTTGGTAAAATCATGATACATCTTACTCTAACACATAAAGCATTTAACAACACTGTAATTCTTGTTTTCCCTAACACCATTAAAACAAAATTCCTACTGTGTATGTAATGGCTTAACTGATAGTAAATTCTGTTTTCCTCAGCTGGAAATTGCAAAAATGTTCGTGCAGAAGATTAAGATAATTATTATGAGATATTGTAATTTCCTTTAAAATATTAAATAATTGGGGCAAAAAGATACAAATAAGTCTTGAGAAACTTTTTCTTCTGCACGAACATTTGTTAGGGAAAACAAGTAAAATATGGGAATAGAGCATCAATTTTTCCCCAAAGGAAAAATGTACAACAGACCTGGTACTTTGATTGTAAATCTGTCCATCCCTAAAAACAGATAACCTGTTGTTGTTCATTCTACTCCTCTCTGGAAAGACCTCTATAAAAACTTCTAATTTTTATTATATGTATCCAAAGATGCTTACCTTTCCCTTAAGGGATTGAGAGAAAAAAGGGAAAAAAACAACCTCCTGGCTTTATTAGCCATCTGTGATTTTAGCCCATGGAAAAAAGCCACTAGAATAAACAGTGAGGGGGCAGCTAGTTGGTGCAGTGGATAAAGCACTGGCCCTGGATTCAGGAAGACCTGAGTTCAAATCCTGCCTCAGACACTTGACACTTACTAGCTTGTGACCCTGGGCAAGTCACTGAACCCTCAATGCCCTGCAAAAAAAGAACAAAAGCAAAAACCAAAAAAAAAAACACAACACGCACACAAAAGTAAGAATAAACAGTGAGCCCTAAGCAACAGAAACTTCCCTCACCTCTAAACTTCCCCATGGTGCCTCCAGCCCCAGTGGCTAGCAGTTTCAGGGAAGAGGACAGACAGAAAATGGGAAGGGTGAACATCCTGTACCTCAAATATCTTGAGGTGTGTGTAAAGGCCATTAAAGCAGGAGGCTTGTTTTATTCCCCCATTTTTAAATGACATTCTGAAATTATTCTTATCAAGATGAAAATATCTTTCTTATTTCTGTGGTATCTCCAAATTAGGAAGATCATAACTTAAAACCTCTAAGAACCAGAAATATAGGGGGGAAATATATTTAGATAATTTGAAAACTGATCATATTCACTGAACATTTTTAAATTTTAAAAATCCTTTTATAACTTCTTTCTGAAGATGGAACACAATCAATATTCACTGAACTTGCTTTTATCATTTCAGATTTAAATTTGTTGAAGCACACTTTAGTGGTCTAATATAAAGTAAAATATTCAAAAAGGAAATACCCTAAATAAATACCTTGTGTTTCTTGAAAAATTATTCTGGGATCCATCCCCCAATAGTGAAATATATATCTATTCACATGTTCATTATTAAATGCCAAAGCCATTCAAGATTTATAAAGGAAACCAAAGTTTTTCAACAAAGACTACCTAAGATTACCTTTAACTTAATACTAGAGGGAGTGAAAACTGCTCTATTTATTATTAAGAATAATGGTGGGGGTGGCTAGGTGGTGCAGTGGATAAAGCACTGGCCCTGGAGTCAGGAGTACCTGAGTTCAAATCCAGCCTCAGACACTTAACACTAGCTGTGTGACCCTAGGCAAGTAAGTCACTTAACCCCAATTGCCTCACCAAAAACAAAAAACAAAACAAAACAAAGAATAATGGTAAGCAAAATAGATCCTCTGGTTCCTTCATGATACGATGAAGTACAATTAACTGTTGAAGCGGCCTCACTTAATAGAATTATCATTTTTTAAAAAAACTATAAAAATAAACTATAAAAACAAACATCATGTGCTCTGGCACAGAGACTAAAACAAACACGGGAAAAATAAAGTTCAGCCAGGCTTCATTCAGTGTCTTAGTCGACTTCATAAACACTGTCTGGAGTACAGGGATGGGGGGGGGGGGGAACTGTCAATCATCCTTCAGCATAATCGCAGAAGATGTCCCTTTTAGGCACCTATCTTCTCACTAAGCTATGACAACAGAACATTTCATCTGCTGCTGCTCCAACAGAAGTCAGGATAAATACTACTGCTATCAACACAGCGTTGCTAAGTAGCAAATCTTATTTATGAACGTTTAAAGGGTCTCCAGAAAATGTCTAAATTGTGATTATCTTTCTATGCCTTCCTACTCTACCCTTGCATCACTATGAAACCTAAGCTCAGCTATTAAAACAATATTTCTGTAAATTTTTATTTTACATTTCAGTAAGTATTAAGACCCCCATACCTTTTGGCACATGACATGGTGCAGAACCGCTTTGAACGCAGGAACTCGTTAGCATACCCCATCTTCCCACAAAATTCGCACTTGAGCAACTCACTGTCCATTTCCTCTAATCCCTCTAAAAAAAAGAAAGAAAAAATTCCAAACCTTTACCTGCGTGTTGTGAAGCTTCTAGGGCAGGCTACCTCCAGTGCAGCTTGGGGGCCCTTGGCTTTCTCAGCCAGTATCCCCTTTTGAAAGGACAAATGGCTCCGTAAACCAAGCCCACCATCTCCCTCTTGCCAATGTACAAGAGTATATTTTTAATGGAATGTTCACTAACATGAAATTAATGTAAGACTTTTTTAAGCACATTTTTGTATAACTCGGATTTTAGACTAGCCCATAGACCACCCTATCTGGAAGACCTTCAAGGATCACCCCTGGGGACCACTCTTGGAGAAACACTCATCAATAGCAAACATGGCTGTATTTACTTAGGTATCTTAAGTCAAAAAAGAAAAGACATTAACAAAGATCATAAAATTGCTGTAACTTCCCTTTTACCTAGACTCTCTTCTCCCCAAACCAAATCCAATGATATTCTCCTTCAAGGCCTGACATGAGATTCATCTCCAACCCCGACCCAATACAGATCATTTTGTTCCAGCCGATAGTAATTCACACTGCTGATATTCATTCAAACAACTCTATATTTGTTGTATCCCTCAAGAACAACACTAGCTCTCCTTTATATAGGATTTTAAGGTTTACAAAGGAGTTCTTATACATTATCTCATTTGAGCTTCAAAACAGCCGTATTGAGTACTAATGGCAGTAACTGAACTCCAGTTCTTTCTGAACCACAATCTGTTTTTGTCTTTGTATGACCGGTTAGTAGCTACACGTGAGCATTTAATAAATGCTTGATGAAGTGAATCGAAATCCATGGCTTTTTAATTCCTATTTGCCTTAATCCATGAAGGAGACTTTTTGTGTGTGTTCTATGACATATTTAATACTGTGGGGCAAGCACACACTTAGGCATTCAATGGACACTGTTTAGTAAACTGGTCAATCACAAATAGTCCTTTTTTCTTGCATGTTCATATTCATAAACCACACAAATCTGCAATAAGATAATTTCTCTGGTTAAGAGGTTTTTGGTTGTGAATGCCAAATAGGTTCTTTCTGTGTTGTCCACTTTAACAAAGCTTTGTATAGAGACAAACTCTCATTTAGATATTTTAAGATGATATTGGGAAGCCTGAAATGTAGAGATAGGGATGATATGTACTCATTAAGAAGCTTGCCAGGCACTTACATCATGGTGTCACTGGTGAGACAGATGGTAAAATATTAATGCAAGTGAAAGATAGCAAGAATGGCTAAGAGAATATTGTGAAACAACATGCAGTTCCAAGAAACACTTTATCATGGATGAACAAACCAAAAGAAAATTATACTAAAAAGTATTTTAAGGTACATATAAAACTTATTGGTCTAATAGTAATGAGAAAATGATCTTCCTTCCATTAGTAAATCTGACAAAGAACTTTACCCAGGCCTACAGAGGGCCAAGCAGCCCAGACCAGATCTTTGTCATTTGTCCTGCTCCAGGTTACCAAGCTGTGTAGGCCTTGGGGCTTCCCCCTCAGCTGGGATGATGTGAGGTACCTTAGAGACTTGGAACTGAAAGTCAACCCCCACTCTACCCCACTCTACCCCTCTCAACCACCATCACCCAGGGTAACGTCAAGGGCAAATGAACTTTCTCTAACCTTCCCAGTGACCAGGTGGACACTATCAAAGGCCCTTTGTTCCCAGAATACTGGTTTACCACAGCACTGCTACACAGTCAACAGTTTAGAATAGAATTTTGTGATTGCCAAACTCTAATTTTTTAAAAATAGGGGGTGAAGAGGGGAAAATTAGCCAATAATTTTGACATTTAAAAAATAGCATCCTTCAAATTACCTTGAGTCAAAGAAAATGGGAAAAGCTAATGTCATTTTACAACTCATAACAGTTAATTAGCAATACTGGGTAAAAGACAAGAATTAAACTTCAAAAATAGGGAGAGGTTACAAGAGGCATTTTGTAACAAAGTCAAGGAAAGGTGGGCGAGGGTCTGAACTTGAGACATGCATTTCCCCCTTCGTGCCTAGTTAAAGCCAAGGCTGAAACCTAAGGCAGTAGCAGCAGATATGTGAATTTTAAGTGTGTGCCTGGAGGTCTATCAAGAAGTGTTCTGACACCTGAATGAACCAGAGATTTCACCAATGAGGACGCTCCCTTGCCTGATATGCATCATAATCTCTCTATACCGGATCTAACATTACTCTTGTTCCTGTTTCCTAATAAATCCTCCATAAATGATGTTCTACTTGACACGCTGAAGCCCACCCTTGCTCCTTCATATCACAGGCTACAAATGCTGAGGCAATGTAACAAAGGAGAAGAAAACTGGGTGTCAATTGGAGATTGCATGTCCTGGGTGAGTCCTGGCTCTGCTACTTCCTACCTGTGTGACCCGGGGAAAGTCACTAAAGCTCTTGGGGCCTCCGTCAGCTCACCAGGACTAAAGGGCCTAAGAAGATCCATTTCACCTTCTCCTCTTCAGTCCATGGAGCACAGACATTCTAGTAAGATGCTACAGATACTGATCATTTTAGTTCTTTTGAGATCTTGGCCTGTTCAAGAGAGGGGCTTCTGAAGGAATCACTAACACCACTGTGCCCTGTCCCATGGTTTTCCATTCCATTCTACTCTCCCCCCACCCCCCAATGGGCACAGTTCATGGCCCATCAGCAGGGCCTCTCCAGCAGGCTGGCCCTTCTCAGCTGGACAGCATCTAGGCCATCCATGTTTTGATCTGCTGTCCTAGCAAAGTTAAACCAGATTCTCTGCTCTTACGGTGGATTTCACCACATCTTTATCCTATACCGGGGCTGGATGTAATTAATACAGTAAGTCAGCAGGGTGTAGCTGAGAGTGGAACTTCAGGTTCATACTGTGTGACCACAGACCCCTTGTAACACCTCTCTCAGAAGCTGTTGTGATGAAAGCACGCTGTGAGCCTCAAAGCCATATATTCACAAGGGCTTCCACTACCACCCAGTGAATAAAAGCACTGGGAGGACCTTATTAAAACAGTGTATGGGGGCAGCTAGGTGGCCCAGTGGATAAAGCACCGGCCCTGGATTCAGAAGGACCTGAGTTCTAATCTGGCTCAGACACTTAACACTTACTAGCTGTGTGACCCTGGGCAAGTCACTTAACCCTCACTGCCCCACAAAGGGGGGTGGGGGGGGTGGGGGAGAATGTGTGTGTGTGTGTGTGTGTGTGTGTGTGTGTGTGTGTGTGTGTACACATACATACTCACATATATACATACACACAAAGAGTATATGTCTCTCCTGTTCAGTCATTAGGCAGCACATCTGCCATCGCACTAGCCAACACTATCAGTTGCTCACATGGTATTTTTTTCTTTCTGAGAAAGGAAAGCAAAACTTAGATCTGAAGACTGGTTCAGAAAAGTTGTCACAGGCACAAACTGTACAACACAATCACCAAGACCATGACAAGATGCAGCTTCAGAGAGAAATCTGTTCAACAGGCTGAGCACGGGCATCGAGCCAAGCATGGCAGACGGCTCACAGCGGTGTTCGCTAATGATACAAAAGACGCCTCGCATGGACCAGGAGGTACTGCCCAAAGAAAAGCAGATCCCACCCAACAAAACTAAAGAGGAGAGGCAATGTTGTTGTCTCTTTGGTCACAATCACAGCGTCACAGATCTAAAGCTGGAAAGGGCCTTAGAGACCACACAGGTGGGGAGAGGAAGGTCCATGGGAGGGGGAGCATCTTAACACAAAAAAAGATCCGTGGTTTAATTTCTCATCAAAAGTAGGTCTAAAATGCCTTTTCCAGCACCTGAATGGTATTGACCAAACTGATGTGCTACTTGCTATGAGAAACTAAATGACCCCACAGGCCTAACATCCGCCCCACTGTAGATAAGGGGTGCTCAATCATTTTGGGGTAAGTACCTATTTTTCATTTCTCTTAGTGACAAAGGTATGTGATGCACAAGGAGTAGGTTAATAGAAAAATAGAAAGTGATAATTGTTTATAAAACTAACTGAGAATTGCCTAAACATCATGTATGTTCCTAAGTAAATACTGCTCCATTATCAAGTTGCTCATGTTTGAAGATTTCTATCCACACTTGATGCATCCTGAGTAGGGGATTCTTCTTTCTCAGTGACACTCTTGCACACCCACCATAATCCTATATTTGATATGAACTGTTTCACAAATATGTTGAGCAAAAATAATAATAAATCGATCAATCATTTCCACCTTCTTCCTACTTGTGTACACAAGAGGGCACATCAGAAACACAATCTAACAGGAAAATGTGTATATAAAGTAGTTACTTGCAGGCACAGAAAGAACACATGAAGTATGTTAGATCTCAAACTGTTTCAGCACATTTATTTTTCCTATTTTTAATTCAAAATAAAAACTTCCTTAGCTAAAGCGTTGTGCTTGACCCAAAGAGGGCATCCTAGTGATCAAAATAAAAACATCTTAAACTAAATCCATAAGAAAAAAAATTTCAAAGATTTTAATAATACTAAGAAACCAAACTAGCACAATATCAACAAGAAACAAAATAAGACATTACTTATACATCTTTTCCAAGATTTATAAAGGTGTGAAATGCTCATTCTTGCCTGACATATAGATGCATAACCACAAACTGATGATGCTTTGGATGAAACTAAAAAAAGTGAGCAATTCCAAGCATGAAGGCAAAAGGCTGTTTGTCACATGTGGCACGCAAGTCACCTCTTAGTAATGTGCTGTAATCTGTTTGTGCCCGGTGAGGATCTATGGGAGCACATGGGCAGAATGAAGAAGGAAGGAGCATGTTCATTGCAATGATGGATGGAGTGACCCCACCAACGAAAGCACAGATTCTTCTAAGCAACAACAGAGAGCAAAGCAAAAATCTGAGCTGGAATAGACAAGGGTCAAAAATCAAAATGATCCAGTCCCAAGCATTAAAGGTCAAAAGGAGAAAAAAAACCCAACGTAATGCAAGCTACAAACCTTCAGGAGCCATGTCTTCCATCTCGGTGTCTGATGAATTCTCAGCGTGCTTTGAATTATTCTGAAGCTCCGCCTGGACACACATGCCACTCATGACTGGGCTATCCAAAAGGGGCCGTTTTTTCACAGGCTGTTCTACTAGCAGAGATGAACGACTTACCTAAGATGAGGGAGAAAGAAAGAAGTAAGTTATCTTTTGGAGAAATAAGTAATTTCCCCAAATGTTGAATTAGGTGAGAAAAATTATTTAACTGTTCCTACCCTTTGATCCAGAGATCCCACCACTACATTTACACCCTGAGAAGGTTAAGGACAGAACAGAAAGGTCCAATAGTACAATATTTGTAGCACAATTATCTGTATTAGCAAAAATATAAAAACAGTATGGGAGCGGGGCGCTAGGTGGCGCAGTGGATAAAGCACCGGCCCTGGATTCAGGAGTACCTGAGTTCAAATCCGGCCTCAGACACTTACTGGCTGTGTGACACTGGGCAAGTCACTTAACCCCCATTACCCCACCAAAAAAAAAAAAAAAAAAGAATCGATTTGGGGCAGCTAGGTGGCGCAGTGGATAGAGCACCAGCCCTGGAGTCAGGAGAACCTGAGTTCAAATCCTGCCTCGACACTTAACACTTACTAGCTGTGTGACCCTGGGCAAGTCACTTAACCCCCATTGCCTCACTAAAAAAAAAAAAAAAAAAAAGAAAAGAAATAGTATGGGGGCAGCTAGGTGGTGCAGTGAATAAAGCACCAGCCCTGGATTCAGGAGGACCTGAAAGAAATAGCACTAGCCCTCACAAGGTGAGTAATGGCCAAATAAATGGTGGTATATGGATGGAATGGAAAATTACTGTCCCAAGGAAGGCCAAGTATGAATTATGAGAAACACAGGAAGGTTTGTATGAACTGATAAACAGTAAAGAAAGCAAGACTAAAAGGACAATATACAGACTACTATAGCTCTCTAAATGAGGATGAAAACACCAAAACAGTGGAATTCAAGTCAAATTCAGTGGTTTAAAGTAAGTGTGAGCTCCAGGTGACAGGTCTGACCCCCACACCTTCCTTTATGTTGAGAAAACTAGAAGAGCTCGAATTACACGCCCTGTGCAAAGAAAGGAGAGGGCGAGGGCTATGTACTGATAAACACTCTAGCAAAATGAAAATGAATCCATTAAAAAAGAATTTCCTCATTTCTTGTCTAAGACATTGATTTGTAGTTTTATAATTTGTTGTAACTGGCCAGAAGTATTCACTAAATAATTGATTTCTTGGGAAGATGGGTCATTTGGAAGTTCTCCAATGTATCAAGGTAAATTATCACCTTTCAGGCTTAATTTGCTCTGAAGAGAATTTGAGAATTTTCTTGGATAATCTAGTCAAAATGTCAAGACTTGGATTTACAATTCTGCACTTCCTAATATTCCAATTTAGGAGCAGTGTATGCTTCTTCATCTTGAAGCACAACACACAAAAAAAGGATAGCAATTATTTTAATGCTTAGTATTTATTTCAGAACCTTAAAATGACTCAGTAAAATCTTTCATCAATTGCATTTTAATGATGTTACCTTATTTTTTAATAAAATAATTTTCCTTCTAAAACTTAACAATTTGCTACTCTATGAACATAATATACATAAAACCATTTCTAACAAAACTGATTAACCAGCGCCTTCAATTAATTCTTTTTTCTATCATGAACTTTCAGAAAAGAGAAACAAGTAGAAAACAAGCTAAAAGGGATTTAGGGTAGTAGAGAGCCCACCAAAATTTCTGGAAACTATCCTGGGATCAGCATCTTTTGGGGGGGGGGCAGGACAATAGGGGTTAAGTGACTTGCCCAGGGTCACACAGCTAGTAAGTATATCCACTGCACCACCTAGCTGCTGCCAGCATCTATTTTTTAACCTCACCTGACATTTATACAATATTTTAGTGAGGTTTATAAAGAGATCCTGCATGTACTATTTGGTCATCATCACACCCTGTAGCTTTAACACCTATTCTATAGTATAATGAAGCAGACAACGTCTCTGTTTTACCTGGTTCAAGAAAGGAGGCAAAGTTCTAAGGGTTTCCAGTGGAGAGGCCTTGGGCCCTCACTCACCCCACCCAGGGCTGATAAGAAGCCAAGAGTATGAAGCCCTGCTGGTTTTTCATTCTCTGTTGTGACTATTCTCCCTGCTTTTAGTTCAAGATGGCTAGGGACCTATGACCTTTAAAAGGTCAGAAGAGTGATCACTCGCAGCATCCATGTGCCTGAGAAAGACCTGCTGCAGGAAACACGAGATCTCGTTCACCCATCAACTATACTTTCTTTGGAAGTGGATTGAGACAATGCTGTGTACAGACAAATATACAAATGTTCCGGACAAACAGGTCTGGGGGAATGGAGGTAGGGACTGGGAATGTTCACACTTCTCTTCTTGCTACATCTTCACAGCAAATGTTTCTCTGAAAAACTGAAGTGATCTGTTTCAATCAAACTGGGTCACCGTAACTGGTGCTTGATATTAGGGAGAACACTCCAGAACGGGAGCTCCAGCCCCCAACCCCACCCCAAACACTAAAAGGGAGATGGAGTCTTGCTCTAGGAGCCCAACTAGGTTGTGCTCATGTGGGTGGGAAGAGTGAATTCTGCCCTGGCTTTCCCAGCATGCTGGAGAAGAGGCCCTGCGGACTAAGGACGAGAGCCAATCTTGGCAGGGTTGCACTTTTGCCAGTGCCAAGCCCAAGGCTGCTTCAGAAGCCACACGACCAGAATATGGGAGAATACTTTAAAATCTATTTTCTTTAAGAGCTTCTCTGACTTAAAAGACAAGAATCCTGAGAAAATGGCTTGTTGGAGAGGAACTAGAAATCAAAGCATTCATCTGTGGAATAAAGTGTCAGAGTGTTTAGAAAACTACATTGTTGGGGCAGCTAGGTGGTGCAGTGGGTAGAGCACTGACCCTGGAGTCAGGAGGACCTGAGTTCAAATCTGACCTCAGACAGGTAACACTTACTAGCTGTGTGACCCTGGGCAAGTCACTTGACCCCAATTGCCCCCCCCCCAAAAGGAAAGAAAACTACATTGTTTATAATGCAAACACTTCTTAACCATCACTTCAGGTACCTTAAGGTATAATAGGGGAAAGAGTTCAGTTAATATGGGTACATTTCTGGTTATTTCTTCCTGAACATTAGCAAATATAAAGGAATATTCATTTTCAAGGCAGAAAATTTCTGAATTTGTTTCTGTGTCGGTTCAGTTCAACAAAATGACTACGTTTAATGACCATAACTTTATTGGCATAAAAAGATCCTATGTAGACTAGATTCTTCTCACCAATACAACGGTACAAGAAAGTTCCAAAGGACTCACGATGGAAAAGGCTCTCTAAATCCAGGAGAAAAAAAAAGAACTGTGGAATATGGATGCTGATTGAACCATACTATTTCTTTTGTTTTTGGTGCTGTTTTCTTTTTTGAGGTTTTTCCTTTTTGCTCTGATTCTTCTCTTATAACATGACTAATGCAGAAATATGTTTAATGTTATTATATATATAAACCTATATCAGATTACCTGCTGTCTAGGGGAGAGGAGAGGGAGAAAAATTTGAAATCTGAAATCTTATAAAAACAAATGTTGAAAACTTTCTCTACATGTAACTGGAAAACAATAAAACACTTTTATTTTTAAAAAAAGATCCTATGTAAATGCTTGAAAAAATGTAATTTCAGAATTCTTAGAAGAACGGTATAAGAGGGATTTTTTGTCTATGAAATTATCACTACATTTGACTATATTATGCTACATACTATAATACCGCTACATTATGACTGTATTTGGCATGACAAATAAGTAAACTTATCTGGCACTTACGGGAAACGGTTCCAAGCCCTCCTGAATCACAAAGCCTTCAATAACATGGGTCAGGATCTGTGGTTTAACAATAGCCTGCGGAGGCTTGTTCTCTACGTTAGGAAGGCTGCTGGGCAGAGATGTGCCGTTACTCCTCGTGGCTGCGGCTGGAAGCAGAAGCGGAGGAGGGGGGACGGAGGCGTGGGGAGGGTCTGTCGGAGACTTAATTACTGATGCGCTGACTGACGCCACTGCAGGGAGTTCCACTTGGTCTGAAAAAATCGTGGTCAGTTGTGCCTGTGTTTTGTGGTCAGACAATTTTTAAAGACGACGGGTTACAACATGTGGCCCCGGGGTCTAGTCTGGAGGGAATTGCCAGGTAGTTGCTGTTTTTCTGAAGCTCTAGGAGACATATAAGGCTGCCCATGCTCCACATGCTTCACATGGAGCCACCAAGTGACTAAAGCAGCTTGGAAGTATTGTTATTCCCCATCGTGTAAAACACAGGAGGGGAAGGAAGCTGGGTGGGGGGGGGGGGGGAGATCACTCGAGGTCCGCCCGTGGGCCAGCCAGAGCTTCTTCTGTTTGAGTTTGCCATCACCCACCTAACCCCCTCAGACAGAGGAGCCCCTGTCCTCTCCTCCTCCCCGGGAATGCCAGTCTTTCATTCTTAGCTCTGGGGGCAAAGAAGCCAGAGCATAAGAAAAAGAGCGGCGACAATGTCTCCAGGAATGCAGCCCGCAGAAGGCGAGCATCACGTGAGACTGGTATGGAGAGAAAAGGCATCTCCGATGGGGAATGGGCTGTGCCCCGTGCCAGGTCCTCCTGAAGAGAACCAATCCAATGCTGCATTTGTTCAGTCCTCATTCAGCCTTTCCCAGGCTGCCGTACTTAATATTCCTAACATCCCTCAGTCTTTTTCCTCCCTCAGGCTCAAAGAAATCTGACCCTCTGGCTTCTTCCTTTATTTTGATAACTCTTCTTTGTCTCACTCCTTTATCAACTCCCTTTTCATTTCCACGGCTTTCACAACTAATCTCTATGCAAATGACTGCAAAATCCCAAGCCCAAGACTTAAGTTTCCAGCCTCCTTAAAGACCATCCCCACCCAAATGATACCGCCACCTCCAACTCCACAGGCTCCCCCTAAACCTGGCTCCTTCTCCTGACTGTCCCCATTATTCACCCAGTTTCTCAAGATCAAATCCCCGGGCATTGTTGCTTCTGTCATCTCCCTCAATACTCAAATGCAACTGACTGCCAAGCCCTATAAACCCGACCTCTCCAGTACCTCTGACGCTTCTCCCTCCCTCCTATTCCCACCAGCCTAGAGCAGACCTTCACCGTGTCACCTGCTCAGACTAGTAGGCCTCACTCTCTAATCTATCCTTTATCTGGTTACTCAAATCAACTACTTATCCTTAGATCCAGTCATCTTCATCTTCTTAAACATCTCCACCAGCCCACCACTACAGCCACCAATTACTGCCAACTCCCCTTCCAGACATTCAAAGCCATCTCCCATGGAGCACAACTGTGACCTTCCAGATGTATCTCATTCGCTTTCTACATTCCTGCCACCTGTGTTTCCTATGCTGCTCTGGGGTCTTTGCTGTTTCTTATGCCAGTACAGAATGCCTGCCCTTCCTCCTACTGGACCTCTATCCTGTGTTAGATGTATTTATTGCATGCTCTAGCACGCGCTCTCTCTCTCTCTCTCTCTCTCTCTCTCTCTCTCTCTCTCTCTTATTTTGGGTGGGGGAGGGGGCAGGGCAATGAGGGTTAAGTGACTTGCCCAGGGACACTAGTGTCAAGTGTCTTTGGCCGGATTTGAACTCAGGTCCTTCTGAATCTAGGGCCGGTGTTCTAGCCACTGTGCCACCTAGCTGCCCCGGCATGCCCTTTTAAAACAAGTGCAAAGGATTAATGCAGAAATAGGATTAATGTTATTATGTGTATATATATATATGTGTGTGTGTATATATATATGTATATGTATAGAGATATATAGATATAACCTCTATCAGATTACCTGCTGTCTAGGGGAGGGGGGAGGGAGGGGTGGGAGGGAGAAAAATCTGAAATTGTAAAGCATGTATAAACAAAAGTTGAGAACTATCTTTACATGTAATGGACAAAATAAAATACCTCATACATTAAAAAAAAAAGTAAAAAAAAATATAATGATTGCCATCTCTAATGTAGATTTATTTCTTGTCATTCAGATACATAATAAATAAAAAGAAAAAATGTTCCATATATCTGAAAAAAAAAAAAACAAGTGCAAATTCTGCCTCAGAGACTTAACAGATGTGTGATACCTGGGCAAGTTGCTTCACCTTTGTCCACCTGTTTCTTCATTTAAAAGATGAGAGGGCTAGACTAGTGGGCCTTTAAGGTACCCTGACTAGGATCCCATGATCTTATATAACTTGGTATTATCATTATCTCTATATGTGGTGCAGACTTCTTCCAGAATTCAAATTTCATATGATATAAGACCATAAACATTTATTAAGCACCAACCATGTGCCAAGAAGTGTGCAAGCCCTTATGGATTAGGAACCATGCTGAGTACTAGGGGTGCAAGTAAGAAAAAGTAAGGACAGTCCCTGTCCTTAAGGAGCTTACAATCCAAGGGGGGAAAGACAATAATCAAAAGGAAACTGAAGGGAGGAGAGGGGACACACCAGTGGTTTCCAGGCCAGAGGGCATGGTAGAGATGAGAGAGGAATCTAAACCCAGCAGATCAGGAAGGGAATGGGTAGTTTCTTATTTGCTCTTTTAACTTCTCCCTAGCAAAATGATATGTACACGTTAGGTGATTGGTAATTGTTTATTGACTTTAATAAGGGAGTCTAGCTGTCTCAAAAAGAAAAGAAAAGAAAAGAAAAGAGAGGTCAGAAATTATCTCTGGGTAATTTCCAACTAGCTAAATGCTGGAAACCACCAATAGAAAGAACAAGCTAGATTCCTCCATTTCTGAAAGCAGCTGATTCATTCTAGTATTTTCTGAAAATTTTGGGTCCTGGATTGCCATAAAATCCTACTCTACTTACGCAAATTCATGTAATATAGTAGGGGGGAACAATGTTTTTTTCCCATCCTAATCCTTTCTTTAAAGAAGAGACAGATGTAAAATTTCCTTAACTATTGAAAAATAGAGAAAACACAGAAGTTTTCTCATTTCTCTCCTAAGGCAGGAAAAACAATACATATGTACATATATACATACATATACATGTGCGTGTGTGTGTGTGTACAAAAGAAAATGAACACGTTACTTTTTCATGTCCTATAAAGACCTGAGATCATTTCATATTATGTAAAACTTGACTTGCTCATGAAATCGTCATGTTTTAGGGGGCAGCTGGGTGGCGCAGTGCATAAAGCACCAGCCCTGGATTCAGGAGGACCTGAGTTCAAATTTGACCTCAGACACTTGACACTTACTAGCTGTGTGACCCTGGGCAAGTCACTTGACCCTTACTGCCCTGGAAAAAAAAAAAAGAAATGTTCATGTTTAGTATATTAAGAAATCATTTCTTCAAAGAACAGTTGATAATTTACTAATCTGATTTACCTAAAAAAAATGCTTCATTGGGGCTACAAATGATTGTTGGGCTTCAAGGGACCTTGCAGGCAAAGATTTAAGAACAGAAGAAGCCAAAGGAATAACAGACAAACAAATGAACTGTAGCTATATTTTCTCCTGGCATCATTCCCATTACCAAGTGCACAGAAAACACTTAAGAAAAGGAACCAAAGAACAACTAAAGGAGAGTAAGGAATCCCCCAAGTCAATGGCATCAGTTTTTGTCACTGAGTTGGCAGCAAAGTATGGTGGAAAGAGAAACAAAAAACCTGCGCTTTGTGTTGAATGAACTCACAAAAGTCGCCCTTTCTTTAGGCCTGTTTCTTTATCTATTAAATGGTGCGTTGGCCTGGACAATTTGTAAGGCTCCTTCTAGTCCTAATATTCTAGTCAACAAGTCCACAAGGATATTTATTAAAAGCATCCTGGGGAACAGGCATGATTTTAATTCCATATATGGAAAAGTTATTCCACAGTGGAAGTGAATGCTTCAAATGCAAAGATTTCAATTACTGGAGGTCTTCAGGCAAAGATCGGGCAAACATTTGATGGGGGTCTTGTCATAGAGAGAACTGGTACAAGATGAACTAGCTGGAATTATCAACCAATAACACTGATTAAGCACCTACTATGTGCCAGAAGCTGGGGATTCAAAGACTACGGCGTCAGTCCCTGACCTTATGGAGCTTCGTTCTCAATGACTCACCCTACCTTTTAATTCATTTCAATAAACATCTGAGTGCCTGTTATGTACCTGGCAACATGTTAAGCACCGGGGATACAAAAAGAGGCCATAGTTCCTGCCCTCAAGGAGCTTACAATCTAACAGAGGAGACATGAAAACCCAACATACAGAACAGGTGCTATACAGGACAAAAGGGAAAGAATTAAACAAGGGGAAGTACTGGCATTAAGATGGAGTAAGGAAGGCTTCCTGGAGAAGATGGAATTTTAGCTGGGATTTAAAGGAAGCAGGAAGGTCGGCAGTGGGAGCAGAGGAGAGGGAGCATTTCGGGCAGAGAGGGCGACGAGGAAAAGAAATGGAGTGTCTTATTTGTGGAAGAGCGAGGAGGCCGGCGTCAATGGATCAAAGAGAACGTGTCAGGAAGTCAGGAGTGAGGAGACCAGAAAGGCAGGAGAGGTTTCGGTTGTGAAAGGCTTTGGGTGTCATGGAGGTGATAAGGAGTCACGGGGGTTTACTGAGAGGGAAGGGGGTGGCACAACCAGACCTACACTCTAGGAAAATCACGTTAGTGGCTAAAGAGAGGATGGACCCACCCGTAACTATTGCAATGGTCCAGATGTGTGGTGATGAGGGCACCAGGGTGGGGTCAGTGTCAGAGGAGAGATACTGAAGAGCTGAAATCAACAGGCCTTTGTAACAGGTCAGGTATGGACAGTGGCAGATAGTGAGGAATCCAGGAGGGTTCCTAGGTTGGTGAGGTACTGGAAGATCATGTTTTGGGTGTACTGAATGACAGCCAGTGTGAGATGTCTGAAAAGCAGTGAGAGGTGCAAGATTGGAATTCGGCACAGTTTAGGGCAGGAAAGGTACATTTGAGAATCTGAGCACAAAGATGGGAACATGGGGGCTGATGAGATCACCAAATGAAGTAGTACAAAAGGTAAACATTTTTTAAAGGAGTGAGAAGAGGGACCAGGACAGAACGCAAGGGAGGGAAAGATTTGGGAAAAGCTCCAGCAAAGGAGACAGAAGAATGATCATCTCAGTAGGAGGAAAGCCAGGCAAGAGTGATGTCCTGAAACTGAGAGAAGTATGAGAAGGAGAGAGTGATCAACAGTGGTCAAAGAGCTGCAGAGAGAAGGAGGACCGAGAAAAGGCACCTAAAAGACCACTGGTAACTGTGGGCAGAGCAGTTGTGGTGGAGAGGGAAAGGAGAGACAGTGGAGGGACCTACAAAGGGCAGAAGTCCTCCCGTGTAACATGGCTCCAACCTATCTTCCCAGCCTCATTCTAACTATGCCCCTTTCCCCTTCTCTCTGTCCCTCAAAGATGGTCCTGCATCTCCCACCTCTCAGGGACAGAGTGAGAATGTGACCTCAAGTCTCCAGAGAACTACATTGAGTAAGCTCCCACTATCCCTGGGGAACACTTGCACATGCCCCCATGCCTTCCCTAGCCTTAGACCTTCTGTGTTCTGTTTCTATATAACACCTAACCTGGCTTAGGGCTGGTGCAGGGATCCATTACACCAAGCTCTGGGTCTCCTGAGTAAGCTGGCCCGGGCCCCCCTTTCTTCGGTTTCTCAGTATCGTCTGCGTCCCTACAATTGGTACCTCAGGACAGAACAGATCGGCCCTCTTACATCTGGTCTTGTAATGGGTATGGCTGGCAGGATGGTCTGCCCCCTACAAATCTCATGGCTTTACATCTGGGCATGTGGACTGGCTGCTCTCTATGCTGGGAATGTACACTCCCCTCACCTCTGCGTCACAGAATCCCTCCCTTTCTTTGATATACAATGTGAACACCTGTTTCTACATGAGGCCTTTACTGACTCGATCTTTTCTATTACTGACATGTATTCTGTAAACATTCCATCTTTATTTTTATATAGATTTGGCTTCCCTCCCTCACTGCCCCCCCCCAAGCAATGTAAAAACTGGAGAGCTCAGATTATCTTCTTTGGGGGGGAGGGGGGGAAGAATCTTTGTACCCCTAGCACCTAGTAAAGTGCCTGGCACCTAGAAGGTGGTTAATAAATACAGGTTCACTGATGGATGATCACCCCATCAGCAGCACCTGACAACATATGCCACCACCAACATCTACCAAGAGAGGAGTGTAAACCTGGCTCTCTGTCCTTTCACATCATGATTTCCCTTTATACTACTGGCAGTCACCGTACTCGCTATTTGAGAGGCAATTGTGACCTCAGAACTTCTCCCTGAAATTCCCACCCCCAACTTGTAGTTCTGCTTTCAAGGGCCATGAAATAAGCCCAACCTCTCCTTGGCATCATCAGAAATGGCTCCAATTCATCTTCTCTTCTCCTTCCACCACATTTTAAGGGGTTTAGCCTTCCAAGGCCCCAAATGGACAAGAAGACTGCCTTCCATAGCTATAAAATGAAAAGGTGGTCTCCAAGGTCCCTTCCAATTCTAAATCTATGGTCCTATGACCTTTCTCATGTTAAGCCCTAGCCTGGCTCCTGGTTTTGTCCCACATCGTAGTGTTTTATTGTTACTATTTAGTAATTTCAGTCATATCGGACTTTGTGACCCCTTTCGGGAGTTTTCTTGGCATCGATAATGGAGCAGCTTGCCATTTCCTTCTCCAGCTCATTTTACAGAGGAAGAAACTGAAGCAAAGAGGGAAAAATGACTTGACCAGAGTCACACAGCTAGTAAGCATCTGAGACTGGATTTGAACTCAGATCTTTCCAACTCTGGGCCTGGCAGTCTTTCTACTTCATCACCAAAGTGCTACTTAGCTAAACAATCAAATTAAATTTTTTTTTTAAGTTTGGAGCCAAGAAATTTGCTTAAATATCTATTCTTTAATATTAAATTTGATCTTGTACATAAAAATCATGTTACTCAATAGTTTTAAAAAGCAGTTTAACATTTAGAGGGTTGGGCAAGTAGAGTAAAACCCAGAAATATATAAATCATAACTTAAAATATTCTAACGAACATCCTTCAAGGAGTAACAAATAGGCCAGTGTAGTTAGACCACAGAGTACATGGAGGAGAATAAGATGTTACAAGACTCAAAATGTAGGAAGGCACCAAAGCTTTAAATTCCAAAGAATCTGGAACTTACCTGGGGTAAAAGGGTGTGGAGGGTAACACCCCAAGACCGAGTGAGGATTTTTTTGAGGATAGAGGAGACATGGCCCTGTTTGCAAGCAGCAGGAAAGGAGCCAGTAGGGAGAAATTTAAAATTAGGGAGTCAGGGGTATAGTGAGGGCAATCTACCATGGAATACTGAATGGGAAAGGGGGGCAGGAAGGAGAGAAAGGCAAGCAGAAAGAGGGAGGGAATGGGATCAAAGGTGCATATAAAGTGGTAGGCCTTGGCAAGAAGAGATTCTTTCGTCGAGAGTGAAGAAAGAGACAGTGGGAGAATATGCCTGAGTGATGTGAGATGAAGAAGTGGGGAGAAGATGGAGCTCCTAGTCAATGGCCCACTTTTTTACAGTGCAATGAGTCAAAGACTTCTCAAAGGAGTTCCTCAGCAAAAGCTCTTGCCTCACACTACCTTCACTTGCTAACCTGGCTACAGACTAACATGTTCCAACCCTCAGTGGTCCTGTTACCACGGCACCCATTCATCCAGGCAGGGTGATGCCAGACTCAAACACAGAGCCTTCCCCCACTGAGCCACCCATCACTGCTCCCTCCTGGAAGCTGGGAGGTCTGAGGGTCAGCAACTATCCTGAGGCACAGGCCCAGAGTCCCTATGGGACAGACTCCTCCTCCCCTTAGCAGAATGGTACCCAAACCCGAGGAACCCCCCAAAAGTCCCCATGGGGTAATGCGGGGATATGCCACACAAGATGGCCCCCTAAGGCCTCCCTACACATCATAGGTGAGTTCCAACTTGGCCACACCCAACCTCACTTTCTCACACAGTAGTAGAACCTCCCCCCCTTCCCCACTAGGCTCAGAGTATTTCTGAGAACTGTCTTCCCCCATTTCATGGGTCAGTGTTCCAGGGTCTTTCCTCAAGAGTCCTTTCCACTCTCAGGCACTTAAACTGCTAGTTATGGCTCAGATAAAGAGTAACTTTTTTGATAGAAAATTACGTCAATGTCTTTATGGTTCGTGACAGCTATGATCCACTGAAAAAGGTCACGGGGAACAGTCGTGTCAAACTCAAACAGAAATGAGGGGCACTTTTGTACATAAGTTCTCTATGGGCTGCATACTGACAGTTCTAAAAAGTAATGTTTTCTAATGTTTCATTTTATTTTTATTTACTTTGTCAACTATTTCCCAATCACATTTCAATCTGGTTTGGGCCCCACCCGGAAGTGTGGAGGGCCCCATGTTTGACACCTCTTAGGAAGGCCATAAGAACTAAAAATGAAGAAAACACAAAAAGTTGAGGTTAATCTTGTCCTAATGAATGCATGACCTTTTTACAAAGAAACTGACTATACATTCTAACTAGACGGTAGTGATTTCACAGAACAAAGGAGAGGAGAAAACACTCTAGGGTTTGGGAACCAGAAGACTTGGGTCCAGACCCTGGCTATGTGACTTTACCTGAGGTTCAGGGTCTTCACTGATAAAACGAAAGAAGGCTGGACCAGATTTCTACTATCTCTTTTAATTCTGATAGTCTACAAGTCCACATAAATTAATTCTCTCACAATCATGACCAACTTAAAATTGCTTTTAACAATTACACCTTACTGAAGAATATGTTGCAAGAAGGCTTTTTAAAAAAATTTTGGTCAAAATCACTGAACATCTCCTGTTCTCCGAAGAGTTTGTGATTTGTGTTTCTGATTCTACTTTGAGTTTTTTGGTTTTGCTGCAATTTGCAAGTTAATAATTTTTAACAATTTAGTAATGATTAGTTAAGACTTGCTTGAGCGGAAAAATACAATTTTTCCCCCATCAGAACTAATGCACACAGATATCAAACTGACAAACTTCAGAAAATTTCCTTCTTCTTCTTACCTAACAAAGGATGTTCAGAAGACAAATCCTCTCCTCTGCTCACAGTTATAGCTGCTGGAGACAGAGTAGGTGGTGGTGGGGTTCTGTCCATGCGAACACATTCATCTGTTTCCTCAGGCATTTCTTCCTCACACACATCCTCTACTTGGTAAACCTATGAAAAGTAGAACAATGGTTTAGCCTGACTTCTTCTAGCTTATATTTCTATCATATAATTTGAAAGATTGATTAGCTTTATTAAAATAAAGCTACCAATATTCAATCTAATTTGCTATTTTCAAAATTGTGAAAATAATTGAATGGAATTACTTGAGTTACTGCACAATAATTCACTAAAAGCAGGTGGTGGACTGATAGCCATGCTAAAATGCATTGTGGTTTCAGAAAAGATGATGGTCAAGGCAGCAGATTATTTTTCAATTTGAAAATAATTTTTTTTTGAGGATCTCCAAATCCAGGGGGAAAAAAAAAAGAACTGTGGAGTATAGATGCTGAATGAACCATACTATTTCTTTTGTTTTTGGTGCAAATGCGTTTCTATTTTGAGGTTTTTCATCATTGCTCTGATTTTTCTCTTATAACATGACTAATGCAGAAATATGTTTAATGTTATTATGTGTATATATATATATACATATATATATATATATATATATATATATATATATATATATATATATATATATATATAAATAAACCTATATCAGATTACCTGCTGTCTAGGGGAGGGGGGAGGGAGGGGAAGGGGGAAAAAAATCTGAAATTGGAGAGCTTGTATGAACAAAAGTTGATAACTATCTTTACATGTAACAGGAAAAAAATAAAATACTTTATTAATTTTAAAAATAATAATAATAATTTTTCCCCTAATGAGAAGTGAAATCATACAGAATCCTTTAAAAAGAAAAAAAAAAAGGAAAGGAAAAAAACACCCTACCATTACCAAACCCAATACTCAAGATATCTAAACGTGGTTACCTGGCAAAGATACACTGCATCTGAAATCCACATTTGAAATCTAGAATAAATATTTCAGCAATTTTTCTACTTTTAACTCAGAATATAAGTTTGTGCTTGGCTCATACAAAAAGTGCTTAATAATATCTGTGGATTCATGGACAATTGTTGGGTTTCAAAATAGAGCTTCTAAATAGTTTGGGGTTTTTTGGTTTGCTTTTTGAAATGTCAATATAAGTTAGCCATTGTGATACGGGTTATGTGGGAAAGCAAAAAACAACTGTACTCCAAAGTAGAGGACGAACAGGAAGATGGGGCATAAGCTAAGAACCATTTCATTATCTCTTCTTCCTAATGATTCTGTAAACTAAAACATAAACCAATGTCAGAGGTTCTGAAAATACGTCAGTGTCAATAAAAAGTTATTCATAGCTGAAAAAATGCTTCCATTCCTTTTTATTCTTTCATGTCCTCAAGGGTCCAATTAACAAAACTTATTGCATCTGTTAAGAAAACAGCTGTTCTTGAAGTCATAGAGAAATGTCTAATCTATATGGTTCATCATATTTACATTTTTAAATACTTTATTACAGACAGAAAAAAGCTTTAAAGAATTAAACTACTATGTTATAAAATTATAAAAACCTTACTGTTAAGGGATGGGAATGAATAAGAATCACTGAGAACAAATAAAAGTGTAATTGTAGGGGCAGCTAGGTGGTGCAGTGGATAGAGCACCAGCCCTGGAGTCAGGAGGACCTGAGTTCAAATCCAGCCTCAGACACTTAACACTTACTAGCTGTGTGACTCAAGGCAAGTCACTTAACCCCAATTGCCTCACAAAAAAAAAAAAAAGAAGAAAGAAAGAAAAAGTGCAATTGTAGATAATCTTTATTTTCAGAGAATTCCCTTAGACTAAGAAAATTTAGTTTTTTCATTTAAAGCAAAATTTTATTTTACCTGTTTAACATTATAGCAGTGAATTCTTTTTTTAAGTTACAAGACTTAGCCTGATTGTATCAATGAAAAAAAAGAGCACTGAATGTGGAGTCAAGGGCATAGGTTCAAATTTCAACTCTGCTACTTAATGTATACATGGGTGACCTTCAGCAAGTCACTTTCCCCTATGGGCCTCAGTTTCCATATCTGTAAATGAGGTGGCTGACCTACATAACCCCTAGGGTTCTTTCAAGTTCTAAATCCAGTGATCCTAAAGCAATTCTCTCTTGTACCCAGACAACTTTTTAAAATTTAGCTTAGAAACAAATATAGTGAGGTTTTCTGAACAGCACTCACTCCCTTAAAACCTTCAAATTTCTCCAGATTTTTTTTATTAAACCACACATAAAATTTTAAAATCCACTCACATGAAAAACACAAATGACATACAAATTACACCTTCAAATCAACTTGTTAAAATGCTGTCATGTAAAATATAAAATTAAGTGTAAAAATGTCCCATGATGTTCCAAAACTTAAGTATAACTTAGACCTACTTAGTGATAGAGGTTATAAAATTTAATTTATAATGATATATTTAACTGTCACTTTGATGGACTGAAAAATCTTCAAATAAGCTGACCTAAGATTTAAGATGTCTCACATCTTGCTTTTTTTCTAGATAAATTAAATCAATATGATCAATTTGTATACTATAATCTAGAATTAAGATAAAAACTCAGTTATTATCAAATACATCTGAAATCAAAGTAGAACCAAACACCACCTAACACACTGTCTCCAAGTGAAACATTAGTTCCATAAATTTAAATGCCCCTTTTATGTGAAAAATTGTCATGTATCTGGTTATATTCAAGCCTATATTTAGAACCCTATTTTGTGAACTGAATCAAAGAGGGCATAGACCAGACTGCCCTGGAGGGGATGGTCACCTAGGTGGTCAAGTAAGGAACAACATGGAGCTTAAAATTAACATAATGATTTAACACAAAAAAGAAAATCCTCCATGAATGGGAATAAGGCAACACATGTCATGGGATAGTAGTTAATTCACCAGGGAGTCACAAATTCCAAATCAATTCGATTTGCACTCCCCAAACTTCTGAGTCAATAGTAGATCAATATTAGTAGTAAAGCATTTGCTAAATTTAATCTATTTTCAACTCACTAATTTTACACTTTTGTATTTATTTGTTTTTTCTTCCCATGACCATGATCTTTTTTAAACTGCAGAAACGTTCTCTTCAGTCCCTCGGCATGCTATTCGAGCAGCTGTTGAGTGAGCTTTTTATTGAAGAGTTCCAAATGTAAAAGTCAGGTCATGCACATCTCATTTTAACACATGTTGAAAGGGAGGGAATGGAAGGAGCCAAATTGAGAACATCCCACAGCCCAAAGAACATATTCTGAATTAACCCAACAAAAAAATGAACATTTTCTTATTTTGCACTAAGCTACCTATACTTTCTTTTGAACCTCATGGAAAGGCAAGATAAGTTACTGGCCAATCAGAATGAAGGAGTGTTAGGAAGGTCACAAACATTGGGCACAGTTTCAGAAACCAAAGCAAAGAAAACTGTCAGAAACACTATTTGTGCAAAATTTACAGAGCCATACAAAAGAAAATATGGTAGTTTTCCTTCTAGGTTAATGAAGGAAAAGCTAGACTTCCGGTAGGCCAGTAATTTAAATGTTTCTCTTAAGAAGATACTGAGGACTGCTAGGACTGCTAACGTTCTCCAATAAAATGGACCTCCCCCTTCAGTCTTTCTAGATAAGCTAGAAATATTTGTTTATTAAGTCTAAATTGTGTACCTCCCCACATCTTATTGCACCCGATGAAAAAGAAAACCTTTACTTATTTTCTAAGTAAACCCTTTCAACAAGCATATTGCATTTATTTTTATTAAACACTCCTTACCTTTTCATTTTTTCATACCCTGTATGATGTAAATGTACCTCTCCAGTTAAATATTTTGAAACAATCAGAAAAATGTACTCCAGGTAGACATGTGCATTTTAGGGGGAGGAGGTGGTAGAGGTGGTAGAAGACAAAAGAGAAATTAAGTATAGGAATAAAATAAACAAATTACGGGACTCAAGGGAAATTGACAATTAAAAAGATACTCCATGAAAATCCATAGCAACATAAGACTATACCAAAGATAATAGAAAGGCCTATTATTTTCATGGAAAAAAATAACTAGATCATGAGAAAATGAGGTGACATAAAATATGACAAACAATGGTGATCAGGTCAGGAATTTTTTAAAGTAAAAAACTTTTAGAAATGATGGTGCCAAAAGGAAATGCTTTTGTTTTGTTTTTTAAAGCACCTGATTTTTAAATTTTTGTTTTTTTGCTGTGGGGCCATTTTTTAGAACAAGGAACAATTCTTTGCCTCATCTTTACTCCTGAACTACTAAGACTTGACACTTCTGCCCTGAATTTACTACCCTGGGATTTACCATAACAAAAACAGGTGATCATAAAGAATACAAGGAAATTTTATTTTTAAATTGAAAAGTTGAATTAGATATGCCAAATAAGGGGAAAGAAGGCTGTATTAAAATTTATTCACATCTTTGTGACAATATATATCTTTTGGTTCCTTTCTAGATTTTTCTCCTATTAGACTGTACTTCAACTTAAAATTTTTTAAAGTGAGGAGCTGTGTATAAAGCAAGGCAAGAAAATGACCAGTTACCTGCTCAAGGCAACTAAGATCAGTGCAAGTGAGACCCTAGTTAAGTGTCTCTCAATTTTGGTCCTAGAAACCAGAAGTAGAATGTTCTCCTGCAAAGAACTGAGTCTGCAACCCCCCCCTTTGTTTTCTGATGAATTTGTTTCCAGAAAAAAATTATCTATTTTTACATTTTAGTTTAATCTAATAAAAGAAGCTTCCTTTTTTCTACTGTTGGAATTTAATTGTATATTTTGATGATTCTGTATATGAATCCAGAGGCCTCATAATGTGCAAACTTATGAAATGAAAAACAAAAAACAAACCTCATGTAGAGAATTTGCTAAAGAAATCAGTGCCTAAAGTCAACATCCTTTTTGTTAAACATCAAACTTTAAAATATTTTAAAGTTTTGTTTGAATTATTTTCATCTATTAACAATCACTCAAAAGTTCAGGCTTCACAATGAATGGCTCTCTCCCCAATCTTTACTGTTTAATTTACTAAAATTTATGAGATTTTTAATACTGTGTTTTTACTTTTAATGAGAAATAGAAAAAAAAAGTTATGTAGGTCATTACAAAGTTGGGATCTTTTCCAGACCTTCAGAACCCCTGCCTTACAATATCCACTTTACAAAATTAGGCCACAGACACAAACGTACTGACTGTACCCCCAGAACAAGTGCTCTACAAGGTGAGACTGCAGAATGTGTACAACTAATAGTTAGCTACACGAATCATACGTTTAAGGACATACAAGCCAACAGAAGGGATCTATGAAGGATAATCACCTTAAGAGAAAAAACTTTGTGCAGATGACACTGGTTCAAATGCATTCCCTTGGGGAAAAAAAATCAACTCTGTAAAGATAGCAGATGGATTTGTTTAAATAGTAATAAAATTAATGATGGACTTCAATAACCACCACAAATCATTAGGCATGCAACCGTTCTACAACAAACAACAGCATTGTTTCCTACAGTATGCCTGCAGACAGTCGGTGACATCTAGGGACTGCAAGTTGTTTTGGGTTTGGTTTGGTTTCAAGCTCTTGGGATATGAGAAGGCAGGAGAGGCAACTCCTAGTGTAAGTTCTGTGAGAAAGTGAAAGAGCTTCCGAGGGCTTACCACTGGCGGCTCAACAGGGGCGGGCGGCTGCACTTGGAGGTTGACCGCAACTGTCTGAGGCGGGGGAAGAGTCTGAAAGGGCAGCTGGACCAGGGCTTCGGCCGCGGGAAGCTCCTCTCCAGACACCAAAGCATTCTGCACCAACACCTGGCCCTGGGATAGAATTTCAGGCTGCACTTGTACAGACTGCACAGACTGCAGGGGCAGTGCCGGGACCTGTGCCGGAGGAGACGGCGGCAGCTGGGGAGGGGCTGTGAGTGGGATCGGAGGAGACTGCAGTGCGGAGTACGGCGGATGGGCTGCGGGAGAGACAATCTGAGGCCCTGGGGACACCAGAGAAGACTGCTGGACGGCCCCCAGGTGCACCACAGGGGAAGCTGGGAGGGGGAGATGAGATGGAAGGCTCAGCGGCTGGGTGGCTGGCTGTGCTTGGTTGGTGGGGGGCTGCTGCAAGCTTGGCCCTGGCTGGAGAGCTGATGACACAAGAGGATGGGGTTGAATAAGTGCTTGTGGATGAATAATGATTGCAGGAGACGGACTGGGAGAATGCGGTGGGGGCGGGGACACCACAACTGATTGCTGTGCTGCCTGTGACTGGGGGGGAGACACGGTTAGCGGGGGTGGGTGGCTCTGAAGGGGTGAACAATGCTGGGCCTGGGCACTACTTGGTGCTGCAGCAAGACCGTGGCTCTGGACAGGGACACAGTGTTGGGATGTGGGGGGGTCCTGGCTTGGACTCTGAAGGGTGAGTGGCTGCACTTGCTGCTGCTGCTGCTGCTGCTGTTGCTGCTGCTGTTGCAATATCAGCTGATGATGGGACACCTTGGAAGGTGGTGAATGAAGAGGAATCTGCTGATGTTTTATTAGAGAATGAGGCTGAATTGGAGAATATGAAGCTGTGAGAGAAAGAAATGACAATTAGTATTTATTTCTAAAATATCTCGGAATACTACAAAAAAATCTAAAGGAATCCTTCTAGTTTTCATACCACAAAGTCAAAGTGAAAAAACAACAATAATAATAACAACTGTAATAAAACTCCCAGATAAGAGTGATATGGAAATATCACTTTAAAAAATTAATAAGTGAAGACTACAATGCAGAGAACTCCATTTTAGTAAATTTCAAAGCAAAATTGAAAAAGACAAATGTTTCAAAATGCAAATCAACAGATGGACTGGGTTTACACTCGTCAAATCCTACACAAGGTCACTGAAATAGTTACACTAAATTTGGGCAGGTTTTAGAACACTGTATTTTTCTGCTACCGTTGAATCAACGCAAGATATATAAAATAGTTTCAAAGTCAGCAAAGATACTGTACTCCCACATACCATCTTAAGAAATATTATCATGATACTTCCTAATCCATTTCTAAATAACTCTAGCTATTATTCAAGCCACCTAATATGTGGCTTCCCAATTTGCCAATGTAAAGGGTCCCTATTCTTTGAGCCATGAAAGAAAATCCAATTAAGAAAAAAATTTAAAAAATTAATTTTTCAAAAACAATTATGAACCTAGTATGAATACTAGGGGAAAGATCGGCAACATAAATGAAATAAATGTAGGTTTTTAAGGTGTTTCATAATCTCTATTTCAGGTCTAGGAAAACAGTGGAAGAGATAATGAAGTAGAGGGGCAGCTAGGTGGCGCAGTAGATAGAGCACCGGCCCTGGAGTCAGGAGTACCTGAGTTCAAATCCAGCCTCAGACACTTAACACTTACTAGCTGTGTGACCCTGGGCAAGTCACTTAACCCCAATTGCCTCACTTAAAAAAAATGATAATGAAGTAGAAACCCATGTTTTTGTTTTTGTTTTTAAACCAACACTTAGCACAGATAGTGGGCATTAATGAGTATTTGTTGGTTTGATGTGAATTTTTGTGTAGATTCCTGCCACTGGGAAAAATAAGAATCAGTTTTTATGTGGCTCCTTTTTTCCCCAAAAACAAGCTACCCAGAATCTAACTGAGGACTGACCTCACCTGAGGGCTCCTTCCCATTCTGCCTCTTTGGCAAAGTACCTGTCACACAAAATGGATTTTAAATACAATCCTCCCCATCTAAAAATTAAAGAAGTGATACATAGCTTTCAGTGGAAAAGAATTTAAATGTTAGCTTAATTATAGATAAGTATCACAAAATAAGACCTTATCTAAAATGTTAGTGTATAATTGATACAACTCTATGAATGTTATTTTCCTCTTGAATTATGCTTATAATAATGAAAATTCTAAACACTTTCATGTTTATAATTTATTCCATTTTGTTTCTGGCATAATTTAAATCTTTTGATAATTTCTGAATAACTAACATCTTGAGAAAGAGGCATTTAGAAGGTCCAACAAAAACCTAATTACCTTTAAAAAAAACGTGACACCTACCATTGAAAGAAAACTTCCATGTGGCCACCAAACAAGGATTTAAAGCTAAGTGAGACAACATGACTAATGCAGAAATATGTTTAATGTGATTGTACATATATAACCTATATCAGATTGCTTGCTGTCTTGGGGAGGGGGGAGGGAAGGAAGTGAGGGAGAAAAATTTGGAACTCAAATCTTATAAAAACAAATGTTGAAAACTATCTTTATGTGTAACTAGAAAATAATAAAATACTTTCATGATATTAAAAAAAAGCTAAGTGAGAGGGTCTAGACCTGTAATTTCATTAGTATGCGGAACCATCAAATGAGGAAACTCTCTCTCCCAATGCAGGTATCTTCTCTACAACTTTAAGAGTATCAGAAAGCTGCCTGGGGTCATAGGTAGTCTATGCCAGATACTAGGACTGGAACTACAGCTCTTCCTGTCTCCTCACTATGCTACACTGTCTCGATGCATACTAAGGCTTTAAAAAGTCTATTTTCTACAAAAAAAAAGTCTTTTTTGACATAGGCCATCACAGGAGGTCAGCGTTCGAACAGATCTCAGAAACCGTCAAATCAATGGTTCTAGATTTATACCTCGAAGAATCCCTTTGAGAACAACCAATTCAATGTGACCACTTTCATAAACATGCACAAGATTGGATGAAAATCCTATGTTCCACTACTTAAGAATTCCAACAGGCATTAATTAGGACTTACTTTTACAAGTTAATACAAACAAAATGAGAGGTACTTAAATGCTTAGGAAAACGAATCTTTTCAAGCAAATATTTACAAAGAAACTATGTCTAGATCAATAATCATTTTTTCTCTTCATTAAAGCTTTTCCCACAGGAGCACTAGTTAAGACTATACCATATTGGACTATAACTTAAACTTTTAATGTAAAAATAGTCTCTAAGAATAAGCCATATGCAGGGTAAAAGGAGGAACATTTATTTTGGGTTTCTAAAGAAATTCTCACCCTCCAATCAGTTTCCCACCAGTAATGGGTGGTAGCCAAATCAGAAGGACACAGCTGCTGCCCAAGTAGAAGTGAAGCGTCCATCAGTGACTCAGTTTGCTATGAATGACAGTTGTGTAAACCCTTCATTCTGAATGAATATGCGGTGATAACTTTGGCTCAGCGTATTTATCAATACACTGTGGCAGGAAATAAGAGGTTCCTATAAACCTCTGCTGCCAATCAAAAACCATGGCTGGCATCTGACTTCAAGCTGTTACCTATCTCTCCTGTCTCATGTTCTTAGCTCTCCTCAAGGTATAGATGATCACCCCAATGGGATATGTAGCCTGTAACTTATGGTGTCACCCATTTATGAACGGAGAAAGGAAACAAAGGGGTACCACTCTTTCCACATTCTAAATCAGATGGCTTTCTTTTCTTGAAAATAACTCTTCTCCATGCCCAGCCTCCCTCCATTGGCTGCTTTCCCTGATGATGATATGGGGGAGAGAGGCGACACAAAATTAATCTAAATGCTATTCCCTTTACTGAGATTCCAATTGAAATGTTGACAAAGCAGTCACTGAGAGAGTACACTGTCTCCCTGTTACTGGCATTTAATGTCTGGGCGACAGCCATTTTCCCCATCAGTTTCTTGACTGCCTTCACCAGGGGAAACTCATTTGTCCTTGAGACCATTTGGGGGAGGAAGCAGGCAAAGAGGGGGCAGGAAGGCAGGGAACAGTAGCCTATACAGAAAGGAGAGACTGAAACCTATTTCTGAACAGAAGTCATGTCTAATTATACTACAGGTCAACTTACTTAAACAGTCAAATGGACCTGTGATCTCATCGATGTGGGTATTCCCTCCAATTCTGGGCAACTCTTGTACATGTCCTCCCACAAGTTATGAATATTACAGAAGTGATGCCCTACTAATATGGGGCAACCAAATATTATAGTTGTTAGTAAAATATTGATAATGAAAAATATCAACTTTATTGTTCTAGTATTCTGATTTTAATTGCTGGACTTCTAAGTTCCCTTTTTCAAGATGCCATATTAAGATGTTTTCAATCTAGGAAACTGATATACAAAGGAAATAGATTTTAAAAGTACCATTTTTATTCAAAGAATGAATGTACTTTTTGCTAACTGCTAAGAATTATGTCAGGAACTGAAAGCACTTAAGCTAAAACCAGGAAATGGAGGGATTTTTCTTTAACACTAACAAATAGAAGTTGCAGAATAAAAGGTTCAGTTATGATTAATGTCCATTAAAAAAAAAAAGAACTGATTTAGAAACTGTCTTCACTGACATTGAGTGAAATTCTGTGCAAAATGTGTTTGTTGTATCAGATACAAGTGAAAAGCTTAAAATGAAAAAGTGAAATGGAACAATTCCTGACAAAACTTAAAACATTTCACATCACTTCTGACAGTCCATTAACAACTTCACTTTACATAAATAGCCATTTTAACCAAAAGTCTCGTCCTACCTGGGGCTATTAACTGGTGGATACTTGATGTCCGCGTAGCCGCTGTACTTCGAGATTCCAAACTGGGGCTCTCCCCTTTCTTATTACTTTCTGGAGAAGCATCTCGTTGACTGGTTTTGGAACTGGTTACTGTTGTTTTATTATGACAAATGGTCAATGACTGAGCTTGACTACTGTTTTTTGGTGGGCCATTCTGCGAACTAGATAATACACCCAACTTCTGGCTGCGTAATGTTAAATTCTGAACCTAAGAGTCACATAACAGCAAGTTCAGATAAAAGAATATTGAAAACACCGAGACAGTAATAATTACTAGTAAAACAGTAATGACTAAATATTTATACTCTCTGCTTTTCATCCAGATAGTTTTGTGTTTAAAAAATGTGATAAGCCACAAAGGAAGTATAACAAAACAGCCACTTCTAAAATGACACGGATGGTTTTTCAGAAACAGGTGGAAGGAAAAAAATTTATCAAGATGAATTTGGTGAAAATAGCATAATTTCTAAATTAGAAAATAATGAATTTAACAACAATTCCATATGCTGTACTTTATTATAATCAAGCACAAACAGCTGTAATGTTTATAGGGTAAGACTGCTTTTATTCTATATTTTCTAACACACCCTGGGTAGTAGTTTCTATTATTATCCCCATTTTATAGATGAGGAAACTTAGACAAACAGAAGTTAAGTGACTTGCCCAGGGTCACACAGCTAGTAAAGTGTCTGAAGACAGACTCGCACTCAGACCTTCCTGACTCCAGGCCCAGAGCTCTATCCACTGCAATACCTTCTTCTAATAACTGCCTTAATAAGTTGAAAATATAATTAAACTTATCAAAATAACTTTCAACTAACTACCTTTTAATATGTTTTTTAAATGAAGGAACTAATTTGACAACTCCAGGAGGTATACTTTCACTCTGGGAAGTAACTTTGATAAGCTGAGCAGTTATATTCCCAAGGTAGGAAAACTCAGTTCTTGCGCTCATCCTCACCTCACTGAGACAGAGCAGGCTGGATGACAGGTCTTGAGGCCTCTGACACTGCTAGCAGCAAAAACATAGACACATACTCAGGAACACCCCCACCCCCACCCCCAGGCAGGCCTGCTACATACAACTGTTGTTTGTTGTTGTTTAGTAATTTTTTCAGTTGTGTCTGACTCTCCATGACCCCATTTGGCGTTTTCTCAGCAAAGATAATGAGGTGGTTTACCATTTCCTTCTCCAGCTCATTTTATAGATGAGAGAGACAAACAGGGTTAAATGACCTGCCCAGGGTCACAAAGTTATTAAGGGTCTGAGACCAGATCTGAATCCTTACTCTAGACCCAACACTGTCCACTACACCTAGCTGGCCCTCAGTACAACTGTAACCCATGGCATTTCTGGTAGCATTGGCCCTCAGGGGAACAGAGGCAGTAAATAATAATGAGCTGCTTTACAAATAGGTTCTCGGGGCAGCTAGGTGGCACAGTGGATAAAGCATGGGCTCTGGATTCAGGAGTACCTGAGTTCAAATCTGACCTCGGACGCTTGACACTTACTAGCTGTGTGACCCTGGGCAAGTCACTTAACCCCCACTGCCCCGCAAAAAAAAAAAACTTAACTAGCTGTGTGACCCTGGGCAAGTCACCTAACCCCAATTGCCTCACTAGAAACAAAACAAAACAAAACAAAAACAAATATGTTCTCCTCTGGTTTCTTATATATGATCTCTCTCTCCTTAACCAAATCATATACTCATGGGCAAGGAATTCATCTTTTAATTCCCTTGCATCCATTCAAAGTATCTACTTTGTATGGGCGTCTAACATGGTGCCCAGCAACACAAAAGGCATGCTAACTAGCACGGTTCACTGTGTGTCTAATCAGCACTAGAGTGTGTGCAGAGAATCTGCTCTTTAAATCGGCTCTTACAGAGAATCTTTTCCGACACATACATTTTCTAAAAATTATTTTAGCATTCAACACATACAATAAATGAACCGATAATTAACTGTATCTGTATTAATGGCCTTGACTTTAGAATATACTTATTGGCCTTTTAGTTTCCCATAGCAGACTTACATGTTAATAATGGTCTCTTTCATTTAACATCAAAATTAGTTCATATCCCCCTTTCTCCTATTATGTATGTATGTATCTGTGTTATATATGGATGTGTAGAAGCACTCAGAAATATACTTGGGAGGAATATCTAAGGAAAGGCAATACCTCTGAAGTTGTTTTCTATAAGCTAGTTACTCTAGAACAGATGATCAAGAGATGGCTATATCTGAAAAATCGAATAAAGCAAAATGTTTTCCACCAATCTATAGGCAAACCAGATAACTAAATTAGAATGTTAATTACATTATATTAATTGTGGATAATTTATACATGCCCATTTCCACAGGACAGCCAATTTTTCTCATTTTTCCTTTTTCCCTATTTAGCTTTCCAATTTTATTTATATTTTTAATTTTTAAAATGTCTTTAGAATGTATATTTACATGTGCTTATATAACATTTGTGTTATTTCTGGCTTAGAGATATATGTATATAAAAATAAGATGTATTTTAAGCATGGCTTCTAAACTACGTGACAAATGGATTTCATCATGTTAATATGGCAATCCGATTTTTGTGGTATAACTTCATTTCTGGAGGAAAAAAGTCTGCTTTACTCAGATAAAGAAGAAATCCTCCCCCACAAATGGACTATCAGCATTACTGAATTTTAAGATTCTCTTTATTTCTGCAAAATTCTTTGTTTTTGGGGGGGGGGGGGGTGGGGTTGGGGGTTGAGGGGGTTGTGTTAGTTAATAATACCACCTTACATAACACAATATATTTTTTTAGACTTTAATACTTTTTAAATAACTTGCATATTCATTCCTTTGCTTGATTCTAACAAACTAGTGAAAGTTCACAGGTAATGGTGTCCTTTCCCCATCCCCCTCTAGATTAAAAATAAAAGATACCATGAGATAATTAGTGATAGGCTAGACCCCAGCTTCTTAAACTGTGGGTCTCCACCCCATATGGGGTTGTGTAACTAAATATGGGGGTCGAAAAATTTGACAACTGTAAAAGGTTTCTCTATACCTATTTTATATACCTAGATGCCTGGTGTCACATAAAAATTTCTTAGGTGAAAAAGGGTTACAAGTGGGAAGTTTAAGAAGCCCTGGCCTAGGCAAGATCTCAGGTCTCCTGATTCTTAATGAAATACTCTTTCTTCCCAATGACACATTCTCTTTGATGTCTTGCCATGGTCTTGCCACAGTCTCAAAAACTGTATAAAGGTGGTCTCTGGATTCCTAATGAAATGCCTCTAATGTTCATTCTTTTGCTCAGCCCTAAGCCTCAGTACCTGGGCCCCGTCTCCTACACATATGCTGCTTCTTACTAAAGCTGTTCTCTCATAATTTTTTTTGGCCAAAATAGCAACCAAGGCTCCATGACTCCCAACTCCTCATTGTTTTACACCGATGTGCTAGTTCTAAAGGAGAATGATGAGGAAAACCCTTTCACATCATTAATGAAACCTTATGCTAGAAAATCTTCAAGTAACTTGACACTGAACGTTTCCTGAATTATTCCAAACACCCCGTGACTTCTAGCTCACTGTGGTATCTTGAAGTAATTACACAATTTACATATGGAATTATGATTATGCCATAACTAATTTCTTAAGTACAAAAAGTGTCTTCTTGTTACTATGGTGACATCTATAAAGTTAGAATGATAAACATATAACTAGTTATCCCTCATCAAATCTGTAGGTGCTGATAAAATGAGGCCCTAAGTCACGTTAAAGAGCCTGAACAATTCTGAGCCAGAGTTCCTGAGGGATGAGACAGGACCATCTATGGCTGCAGTTACTGGATGGTTATCAAATACTATGAAATGCCATAAATACACAGAGCAGAAGAGATCCAAACAAGCTCCATGGATATAACAGAATTATATCGATAGCTAGCATTGATACACTGTCTACTACATGCCAGGCACTGGGTTAAGAGCTTTGCAAATTATTGCATCTGATCCTCACAACCACCCTGGGAGGTAGGTGCCATCATTATCCACACTTTACCGATGAGGAAACATAGGCAAACAGAGGTCAAGTGACTTGCTCAAGGTCCCACTGATAGCCGATGTCTAAGGTCAAATTTGAATACAGGTCTCCCTAACTCCAGGCTCTATCCACTTTCCCAGAAGGAGACGTGGAGATCATCTCATGATTGAACTGGTTTCATACAGAAGGAAAATGAGAACCAGAGAAGGCGAGTAAATTGCACAAGGTCACATGGTGAGCCGTGTAGCTTAAATTTAATCTGACCGCCATCTTTAAAACTCTTTTGCCAAAAGTTTCCAACTATGTCTACTGGCAGTTTTTCCCTGAGAAAATAGCTCAGGTTTGTAAGAAAAGCTGCTGGAAAGCAGTTATTTCATGTAAAGTGAGTGATACCCACGCTGGCAATACCTCTAACGACTAATAAATGGAATCAAGGAGTAATGGGTTGTAAAACGCTCCCCAAATGCTACTACCTTCTCTACAGGCTCTTTCTTAGCACAGTAGACTTATGGACTCAGCCCTGAGAAGTGCTCATTGACCATCTAGTCCACACAAGCAGCATTAACGATGACTCAAACATCTATCTGTACCGTAGTTATTTTCAAATACTAGCCGAGGCAGAACATACAGCTAGTATCTTAAATGGCATCTTTCACTCCTACACGTCTTTTTCTAAACATCCTTTACTAAGAAGTATCCAAAAGAACAAATGTTACACTAATCAAAGAATGAGTCTATTGCACAAAAAATTAAAATGTGATGGAAGCCTAAAAAATAATTGCTAAAGACACTTGCCTTTGTATTCAAGCACTGAGGTGAATTAAACTCCTCTTCTGAACACTTACTTAAGATACATATCCTTGGTCACACAAGACAGAAGTTTATGTGACTGGTGCTCGATGATCTCCTCAATCTAAATTATTTATCACTGCAGAACATGTGACTGCCTATTCTGCCTCTTCCTAGACCTATTCATTCACTCATCCTGCAAATGCCAATTACCCCAACCATCTCCCGAGTGGCTGGAAACAGAAGCATGGCTATTTTAACTCCCTAGGCGTATCTGCTCTGACCGGAGAGCCAATGATGTCACCCAGCTCACCTGAGTAGCTGCCGACTGACAGGAAGATGACGATGACGACGAGACAACAGGAATGTCAGACTGTACAGCAGCCACAGTAGTAGCAGGTGTGAAAATCAGCTGTACAGACAGAAAGTAAAAACAAAAAACAAAAAACAGCCCTGAAGACAAAAGAACATGCCCCACACACATGGAAAGCAAGTAAGAGAGGCTGGAGTTTGTGGTAGAAAGATAATACCATTTAGAAGCATTCCCTAATCAAAAATTTACTATGCTTGAATCTAACCATTAAATGGTTTTTATGTGCAAAAAGGAAGAATCTAAACATCTTTAACACAGCAGAAATATATTTCATATAAAACAGACTAGTTCAAAAAAGTTCTTTGTTCACAGGAATTCCTCAGAACAAGTGTTTCCAAAAGCTCACAATTGTATATTTAAAATACATATACCTAGAAGGAATCAATATATTGATTCTGGGTCCGAACTAAATCTGAGCAAGAAATCGAGGAAAAAATCCCCCCAAAAACCTCTTTTTGCAGTTGCCTCTTCTAAAAAGGACAACAGCCCACTTCCCTACCCTAAAGCTCTGGGGGTGGGAAGAGATGGGGCCCTCCCTGCGACCACAGATGTAGAACCCTACTGTCCAAACCTTCCATTCTGAGATGAGAAAACTGAGGGCCAGAGAGGAAAAGTCATAGGCCCCAGGTCACATAACTTAAAAATGTTGGCAGGCCAGGCCAGGATTTGAACGGTGGAACCAATCTAGGAAGAACTGACTTTAAAAGAATAGACAAGCAGAAAAAGTCACTACTGAACTATGTACCACAATGAAACATTAAAATGATACAACAGCATAGCCTGAGAAGGCTTCATTTAAAAAAAAAAAGTAACAAGATAATGACAAATGTAAATTTCTTATCACCGTCCCTCTTCACTAGGGAACTTAATTCAATGTTATGGCAGTCCCCATTAATATTCACACCATACTATAACCTATTTATAAGTATTAGATACAATGTATTGACATGACAAGTTATTTCAAGGTTTATGTCAATATTTTACTTTACAATTTATATTTAAATAAACATAAAATACTTCAAAAACATTTTTGTTTATATTAAATTATCAATAAAGTATGTTGCTAGTTCTGTACTAGGTTGAATTAAAGGAAATTTTAACATTAACGTATAATTCTCACAAGTAAAATTAAAATTCCATCATGTATATGAAAATCACATATGACTATGAACAGCCTAAAAGCCATAAACTTAATGTTCCTAGAAAGAATAATACGCATCTATAAAACATAGTGAAATCCTAACACTAGACACCTAATAAATCCATGGTGATAAGCTATGAAAAATAAAGACAGAGAACATTGTTTCTTGTTAGAAATTTGACTGGAAGTTTCTCGTGGCCTCTGGGACCTGATCCACATGAGGGTCAAGGGAGGGGGTGTTGGCCTCGATACCTCTGGCCCCAAATCCCACACCATAAATGCCACTAGGCCTACGGCAGTTTGCCAGCAGTCCAGTTTCTCAATTCCTCAGTGGAACGATCAAATTTGGCAAAGGAAGGAAGGAAGCCTTACAAGAGGACTCTCTCCTTACTGATGATGGGTCGGCATAGTCTCAGTACCATGAATACGTCTGAAGCAACAATAGCTGCTAAGTAAACGTTTATGGAATAAAATCTTTAGCTACCCAAACAAACGGGCAGAATATGAAATGGGGAATAATCAACTACAAGTATTATCAAGGGAAACCCCAACCTGGACTGCAGGTTTACAGTAAGGGACAGGGCAAAAAATATTTGCAAATCCCAAATTAGACACCTCATTTTCAGCTCCAAACTTCCAACCAAATTTGTAGTGATTGTATTCCCTGAAAAAGATCCACATTTCTGTCGGAAGGGTAACTTCTCTACCTTCAATAACTTGATGAGTTTAATTATTTAACAAACAAAAAATAGATATACAAAGTCTAAACACTATTTTATTGATTAAAACATTTTTAAAATATTAAAGCTTCCTGACATCTGTCATCATCTAGAACAGAAGAGGACCACTGCCCCACCAATCATTTTAGAAATGACTTTAATCTAAGAAAACGGACACTGAACATGTTGGCAGCTCATATCTTACCATTTGAGCTCGTAGATACATTTGAGCTTGGCTTGCCGTTAAGGTAGGGGATGTACTCCCTAGTAACATAGTCTGTTGGGTAATACTGCTGCTGGTAGTACTGGAAGCCTGGGAACGGCTTATTAACTGTGCAGGTGTAGGAGAAGTAGAGAGGTTGATCTAAGGAAAAAAAAATATTTGGTCACAGGCCAAATCTTTTGCTTTAAAGTGATAAAACTAGACCAAGCTACAGCCAGGCAATCGATAACATAAGTTTAAACCGTGGGTCCCCCCTTACCCTTTGCTAAATACAAAATAAAACTACTTCTAGTGAAAGGGGGTGCCAACCTTTTTGTAGTCCCCCAGATTAGGTAATACTTGCACCTAGGTAAGTAATAATAGCATGTACTGGGTAGTAACTAGATCAGTTTTTAAGGAAAATAATAGTATGTTTAAAGAAAATGTCTAACCTTCAAGATTAAAGTATCATTTCTCCTGCTTTTATAAACAATGATACATCATTATTTCAACATTCCACTTAATAACTAGTACCTCCTGGTAATTTAGTTAATATTACTTTTGCATAGTCTATCAAACTGAAGGGATTCTGAAGTAGAGAAGGAAAAAACATCATGAACTGCTGTAGAACCACTTGAGAACGAGAGAGAGAGAGAGAGAGAGAGAGAGAGAGAGAGAGAGAGAGAGAGAGAGAGAGAGAGAGAGAGAGGGGGGGGGGGGGGGAAGCCTTTGGCCACATCCATGCCTGGACACACATGTCTGTGCGAGGCAGTCGCCAACTATGGCATGATGTCTAAGAAAGCTTCTGCATAGTCCAGCTCATTCCAGAGGAAGAGGAAACCCTGTGCAGGGTTAGAGGACAGATTCACAGCCAAAACTGGGCAATAAAAAACCCTGAGGGGGCAGCTAGATGGCGCAGTGGATAGAGCACCGGCCCTGGAATCAGGAGTACCTGAGTTCAAATCCGGCCTCAGACACTTAACACTTACTAGCTGTGTGACCCTGGGCAAGTCACTTAACCCCAATTGCCTCACTAAAAAAAAAACAACAAAAAAAACCCTGAGGAGAGAGAACTGAGAGCTGAAACCAGGACAGAGTGAGAAGGGCTGGGGCCACATCCCACGTCTTAACACACTTAACTTCTCAAAGATCCCAGGTATGTGTGGAAGAATTAAAGGTGCAGACAAGCAGGATGATTTCAGAAAGGCCTGGAAAAACCTGTATGAACTGATATATAGTGAAGTGAGCAGAACCAGGAGAACATTGTGCAGTAACAGCAATATCGCTGGATGAAGAACTGTGAAGGACTGAACTGCTCTCAGCAATACAATGATCCAAGATAATCCCAAAAGACTAATGAAAAAGCATACTATCAGGGCAGCTAGGTGGCGCAGTGGATAGAGCACCGGCCCTGGAGTCAGGAGGACCTGAGTTCAAATCCAGCCTCAGACACTTAACACTTACTAGCTGTGTGACCCTGGGCAAGTCACTTAACCCCAATTGCCTCACTAAAAAAATTAAAAAATTTAAAAAAAAAAAGAAAAAGCATACTATCCACCTCCAAAGAAAGAATTTTCTTATACAAAATGACTAATATGGTAATGTTTTATATAACTGTACATACATAACATATATCTGATTGCTTATCACCTCAGGGAGTGGGGAGAGGAAGGGAGAGACAGAAGGAGGGATAGAATTTGGAACCCAAAGCTTTAAATAAAAATATTATTATTTTTAAAATAATATAAAATACAAAAAAGATACTAAAATAAAAATAATAAATTGAGTACCAATATATAAATTCCTCAGCTCTGCTAGTTTTATTCAAACTTGGGCACTTTTTAAAAAAGATTTTTTAAAATGGGGGCCAGCTAGGTGGCACAATGGATAAAGCACCAGCCCTTGATTCAGAAGGATATGAGTTCAAATGTGGCCTACGATACTTGACACTTACTAGCTGTGTGACCCTGGGTAAGTCACTTAATCCTCATTGCCCCACCAAAACAAAAAATTTTTTTCAAATGTAGTTAGGGTCTAAGGAATGATGTCAGATGCCTAGTGGCTTTTGAAGTTACATAAATTTTCTGATTAAGGAAGATTACAATGGTTGTACAACAATAAAAATGGTGATGTTATTTTGTATTTGAAATTTAAAAAAAAGAATCAAAGGTGCAAAATGAATGACAGTCTGCACTGAGAGAATGAGCATCCTCATCAGGTTGTTCAATCATGCCTGACTCTTCATGGCCATACTTGGGGTTTTCTTGACAAAGATACTGGAGTGGTTTGCTGTTTCCTTCACCAGCTCATTTTATAAATGAGAAAATTGAGGTCATTCGGGTAAAGTGACTTGCCCAGGGTCACACAGCTAATTAAGTGTCTGAGGATGGATTTTAACTCCGGTCTTCCCGATGCCAGGCCCAGAGCTCTGTCCACTGCACTACCTAGCTGCCCCTCCTCACTAGGGGATCCCCACAAAATATGAAATCAATTTCAGAACAAAAATAACCAAGAGATCAGTGATTAAAGGTATGATTAAGAGGCAGCTGCCACAGGAAAAAACCGAGGAATCCCTGACGTGCCTGTGTGCATGAGGAGGCCACAGCTACTGACAGGGAGGAGTCAACTCTCACTGACCCAGCAGGACGACACCTTGCTTAGGAGGGCCCCCAGGCAGTTACAGACTGTAGGAGACGCAGGAAACCAGAAAGCACGTTGGTCCAAGATGACAGAGAGTCTGTCAAACCCACCCAGCCTGCTGGCCACCATTCAATTATGGCTATCCGAGCAGGGAAGTAGGCTCCATCTGCAAAGCATCTGCACAGACCACGCAGCTCTGGGTGAGAAAGTGAAAGCCTGGGGGAGGCAGGGAAGAGCAGCACCCAAAAGGGGAGGGTGCAAGAAAGGCGTTTTAGTCTAGATGAAGTTCCTGCTTTTAGTCGACAGCCTAGGACCTTGGCTGGAAAGGCAGCACGCCTCCCAAGACCTAGAGAGAGGCCTGTCAACCTAATCATGGGGGGGACAGTGGGAAGGAGAGAGATCCAAAAATAAATGCGGCGCACAAACAAGAAGAATCTAGTTTTTAAAGGGCGTACAGCTGAAGGAAATGACACAGACCTGAAGCACAGTAGAGAGCATCTGGGCAAAGACTCACCCCAAAACCCCAGAGGGCTGTGACTGCGGCCATGGCTGTGGGAGAATCCCAGACTAGCCAGATGAAGGAAATGAAGCTCAGATGCAGACAAAGGCAAACAGAGTAGCAGTGAATGGCATAAACTGCCTAGCCACGTACTCTGAGTCCACTCAATGAGAGCACAGTATCTCCATGGTATTCTTGATCTGGGGGTGTCACTTTTCAGAAGACAAGGACCTTGGTATACCCAAACTCAAGTGTCATTCAGCAAAAGGCAAACTCAACTGGATGCACAAAATTAGCAGGAGGGTGGCGAGACTCAAAAGCATGTAACACATCCCAAATTAAAGAGGCTGGGGAGATTTAACTGTGAAAAGAGAAGATTTGGGGAAAATGGAGATAAAACTCTCCTGGGGGATCTCCCCAACCTAAAGCCCATCCCCAGCTGGGAATGTCACAAAGGCCCTTCTAAGCAAAGCAGCCTGGATCACTTAGGGAAGTGGTATCAAGCAGAAGCCCCGGAAAAAAGGATGCCTGCATCAGGAGGGCCAGCAAGTCAGCACAGGATAGAAGAAAGAACACTGGATGTGGAGTCACAGGGCCCGAGTGCAAATGCTGGCTCTGCAACTCAATTCCCAATTTGGCCACAAATCCCTTCGTCTCTCTGGCCTGTTTCCTCATCTGTCAAATTAAGAGGTTGAACTAGATATCTCCAAGATCCCATCCAGCTCAAAATTTAATTCTATGATTTCTAAGGTCCTCTCCAACACTAAGATTCCAAGACTTTCAAAGCCACTCACGTACAAAAATATACACATGGATGTGATCAGTAAAAAATTCAGATCCAAAAACCCAGCAGAAAATGAAATCGCTACTTCTCAGAGAGAAAAAACAGAACTGAATACAATCAAGAAAATTAATTAGTCCCCAACGGATTACTGTCCAAAGGCAGTTTTTAATTATGATTTTTTTAAATGGCTTAGTGCTATTTAAGAAAAATGGTTCCAAGTACTTTGTGTTGTCAATTATATAGATTTGATGAATAAATTCATAATACAGTAACACAGATATAAGAAAAGAATTAGGGCAGCTAGGCGGCACAGTGGACAGAGCACCAGCCCTGGAGTCAGGAGGACCTGAGTTCAAATCTGGCCTCAGACACTTAACACTCACTAGCTGTGTGACCCTGGGCAAGTCACTTAACCCCAATTGCCTCACCCAAAAAAAAAAAAAAAAGAATTAGGAACTGAAAATTTCCAGTATACTCTAAATACGTGAAAAGGCTGCTATGATGCTCTATAGACTGTCAAGAGTGGAAAAAAATGACGCTGTGGCTCATCAACCAGGCACTAAAGGACGAAAGGGCTTTGGTTGTGTCACAATGAAGACAATGGCAAGTCTCACTATACCAGCCCTGGCACTTTAGGGCCACTGTGCCACATCGCTGCCCTCCTTCTAGAGAAACACTCTCAAATAGCTGTATTTTAGAAAAAACAGTGAAGGAGAAAGTGAAGGAAAAAATAAGATGAGGTGCTGGAGAAAAGAAAATGGCCTGGAACATGTCCAAAATGTCATCAATAAGTTAAGAAACGTACAAGGTTCAACAGAGAAAACTTGAAATTAAAAAAAAATCCCCATTGTGCTGAACAACAGGGACGGCCAGCAGTCACATCGCACTTTCAGGCTGGTACAGAACTTTCCCTGTTCTCTCATTTGATCCTCCCAACAACCCTGTTATTATTACCCCCATTTCATGAAGGAGGAAACTGAGAAAGAGAAGTTAAGGGGACACACCCAGAGTCTGTGTGTAAACTCAGGTCTTTCTGACTCCAGACCCAGCACTGCTACCCAGGACTGACTTAACAGATCTTTCCTGCCTTTAAGATTTAACTGAACAACTTTTTTACAAGGACCCTCCACTGAAAATTAGGCTGTAAGAAAGGCTCACCTGCTTATAATCAAGTCAACTGCTTAACCAAAAAGAAGTCCTGGGGAGTCCACCCGCCCACAATTCTGACATCAAGCATAATAATGATTTTAAAAACATTCTTCAGTTCACTAAAAAACAAAACCACCTCAGACATGTGAGCTAGAAGAACTAAGTGGTAGAGGATGCAGAGATGCAACTTATTGACACAAAAGGAGCTGTGCTTAGGAGGGCAGCATCAAGTTTGAGGAACCCCCACCTCAAGCTGTCTCCTCAGCTAGGCCCGTCAGGATGACAGCCTCAATTCCAGTAACAGAATGCCACCGAGCCATTCCTGGCTTTCTTCTTGCCCCCCAACTGCCTGGCCTCCAATGTCTCCCAACTCAAACCGCTCTCTCCCAAGTGGCCAAATCCTGAGGCCTTTGCTCAGTCTTCATGCTCTGCGACCTCTCTGCCGCCTTTGACTCTTGATCACTCTCTCGTTGGTCCTCTCTTCTCGCTAGGTTTTTGGGACAACTCCCCCTCTCCTGGTCCCCCTCCTTTGTATCTGATCGCTCCTCCTCTGTCTCCTTTGCTGGATCCTCCTCCAGATCACACCCTCTAACTGTTGATATCCTTCAGGGGTCTGCCCCATCCCCTCTTCTCTTCCTCCCTCTCTACTACTTCGTTTGGGGATCTCATCAGCTCCCAAGATGATTCTGAGATCTATGGATCCAGCCCTAACCTCCCTGCTGACCTCCAGTTTCATCTCCAACAGCCTACTGAACATCCTGAACTACACAGCCTGTGGACATCTTCAACTCACCATGTCCAAAACTGGACACGAGCTCATCATTATCTCTTCCTGTGGGTACCGCCATCCTCCTAGTCACCCACACTTACACAGACCTGGGTGTCATCCTCGAATCCTTACTCTCTTACTCCCACCCTGACCCCAACAGTCAATCTGCTGCTAGAGTCTAAAAATTGTCCTAACAGTTCTTGACTTCCAGAGTCAGATATAAAGTTCTGTCTGATGTTCAAAGCCGTTCACAGCTGGCCCACGCCTCCCTTTTCATCACTCCATGTACTCTGTATGCAGTGACATGGGCAGATACGTCATCTCCCAGCCATCAGAGTTCTGAACGAGCTGCCTCTCATACCTGGAACACCCTCCCTCCTCCTCTACCGGCTCTGCCTTTCCTGGCACCCTCCCTCCAAGTCTCCGCTAGACTCTTAGCTTCTCTAAGAAGCCTCGCCCAATCCCCTTCATTTTAGTGCCTTCCCAATCGATCCTGTCTGTGCCTCGTCTGCCTCTGCCGATACACAGGGAGCCCCTCAAAAGCGTCTGCTGTCTCTTACCTTCCTTCGTACCCCTAGAGCTGAACACGATGCCTGGCACACAGCAGGCACTTCATGTTTACTGACTACTAACACACACGAATACAAAATAGACACAAAGTAGTATAAAACAAGGGGCTGAGAGGGGAGAGAGCAGCCCCTGCAGGGGCTGCCATATGCTTTCAATGAATGACTCACTCAAAGGCCCACCAGGTGCTGCTGTTTCTTATACTATCTTCTGTTTCTCCTCAAATGGATCAATCTTTGGCGGGCAGGGACTTTGCACTAAGCACTATTCATGTCCCTCAAAGCATTTCACAGAGTGATGGGCAGTAACAAATAGCCCACAAAACTTGCTGCTAGATTTCTAGGGGCATCCCAGAAGGGCCGCCACTAGAAGCTGGCCCCAAAGCTGCACCTGTGACTCCATTCTGGGCAATAGGAAAACACCTCTCAAACCTTGCATAAACAAACAGCTCTAAATCTGACTCCCTGTTTTGGTGAAGCAAAGATTATGAACAAAGAATAAAGAAATGACGTAAGTGAATTTTCTAGTTGACAGGCTATATAACTCAGCATCACATGGTTTGTTCCACAAAAACTGTTCAATGAACACTCAAATAATCAAAAACGTTTTAGTTGGAATGGATGTGAGAGGTGATTTAGTTCAACCTTCACATTTTACAAATGAAGTAATCAAAAGCCAAAGATGCCCAAAGAGCTGCCCAAGGTCACACATCCAGCTATTATAGCTTCTAATTAAGTCACTATATAGTATCAGAAACCAAGTATCATGAAATGAAGTGTCATATAATGACCTGAAGGAATCCTCTGCCTTCCTTCTCTGATTAACATGAAGAAGAACCTTCAACCATTCCTAGCTGCATTAAATTAGCTAGACACCCCCACCGCCCACAGTTCAACTCAGAGAGGCTTATCCACAAGACTAGGGAATGAATTTTGGAGGGCCTCATTAATGAAAGACTTATTCTGTTGGTGGAGAAAGTTGATAAGACCACAGATCTTTGGAAACAATAAAAGCATGCCATGATCAGAGACTGCTTTTCTAGTGACGTTACTGATTTCCCCTTTATATGTAACCCAGTCTGTCCTGGGGCCCAAACACCGCCCATCTCAGGAGCAGCTAGGGATTGAACTCCACTGACTCAGCCCTGGTGTGGCCAGGTGATGTCGACACACCAAGATACGGCATCGAGGCGGTACTCTGATGGCAGACTGGGATGGAGCGCTATCTCAGCCGGGTGGACACTCCCTTCCAGGGTACAGATCACAAACATCCATGAGCTTTCATTCTGGACAACTCTCATCCAATGTGCTCCCATAAAGCATCTACAGGCCAGGGGCCTTCTCTCATTCTCTTGACATTAAATGAACAAGAGTTGGGCTTACACACTATCTGCTCTTGCCACACAACCAACCCATCTTTCTTTCTAGTTATTTATCGGTGGTGACATCCTGTACACTAGTTTTATTGGGCAATTTTTGGTCAAGATTAATCAAGCCCACTACATAACTGTTTATTGCCTTCTGGGTAACCTTCAACTATAATTCTTCTAAGATAGTGGTTTTCTATGACTCAAAGCCTGACAGCATATCACCAGAAGAATACAAGGCTTGTACTTTCATTTTAGGGAGAGCCAAGAAAATGCTTAAAATCACTGTACGAGAAAAACAAAAAAATAAGGTCTCCTTTCAATTTTATCCTATGATACATATGGTCTTGATACTTAAACCAGGGATAGACAGAGAGAAAACTAAAAGCCTTATCCCTAATGAGTACTGTTGCAAACATTTTAAATAAAATATTAGCAAGTAGCTACAACAACTTATTAGAAAGACTATACACTATGACCGGGACAAATTTATACCAAGAATGTCAGGACTGGTTTAACTTATAGCTTATAAATATAATAAATTATGTTAATAATGTAAACAATAAAAACTATATGATTAGATCAAAAGGTGCTGGGAAAGCTTCTGACACCCATTTCTATTAAAAACTCTAGAAAGCTTAAGAATAAACTGACTCTTCTTTAACATAGTATGTAATAACTACCGTAAGAGTAAACAATATAAGTAAAGGAAAAAGAGACCTTTCTAATAAGACTGAGGTAAAATAAGGATGCCCATTATCATTATTATTATTATTATTAATAAACTGCTAAAAATGATAGCTACAGCAACAAGAAAAAGAAACAGGGGATACAAACAGAGGTGAAGAGGAAACAAAATTATCACGTTTTGCAAATGATAAGATTTATTTAGAAAAACTTAAGAGAGTCAACTGAAAAGTGAAACAATAACTTCAGCAAAGTTGCAGGATAGAAAATAAAATCCACACAAATAATCACCATTCCTGTATAACACCAACAAAACCCAACAATAAGAGCTAAAAAGAGATTTTCCATTTGAAATAACTACGTAAGACATAAAATATTTGGGAGTATATATACCACTAGGAACTATGTGATTCCAACTATAAAATGTACTTTGCAGAAATATAGATTGAAATAACTGGAGACATTACAATCTTACCTAAATTAATTTACTTATTCAGTGCCAAAGCAATCAAACAAATCAAAAGGAATGTTATAGAAAAATGATAAAGAAAAAATAGAAAAGGAAAAACAATAACAAAATTCATATAGAGGAATAACAGGTCAATAATCTCAAGGGTAATCGTTAAAAATGGGGTCGGGGGAGAGTGTCTATCAGTACCAGATCTCAAACTGTACTACAAAGCAACGATCATTAAAACAATTTGGTGCTAGCTAAAAAGGAGAAGTCAATCAGTGGAGCAGACTCAGTATGCAACATGCAGAAGCAAACAAACATAGTTAAGCAGCACAGTGCTAAATAAACCTACAGACCAAAGTTACTCAGGAAAGGATTACTTGAACAAAATTGCTGAGGAACTGGACGGCAGTCTGGCAAAAGCAAGGGTTTACACTACTGTGCTATATACATCACACTTTATATCAAGAAAAGCTCCAAATGGATAATGAACTGGATATAAAAGGTGACATCATAAACAAATCAGAGAAGCAAGAAAGAGATTACTTTTTGGAGCTTTGGATGGGGAAGAGTTCATAGTTATACAAGTGAAAGAGGATCACAAGGTAAAAGGGACAATTTTGATTATTCTAAAACTTAAAAGGTTTTGCACAAAGAAATCTAATACAGTTAAAATTAGAAATGAAACAGTACCTGGAAAAAACCTTTGAAGCAAGTTTCATTAACAAAGATCTCATTTTCAAGATATATAAGGAACAGATTCAAATCTAGAAGTTTTTCCTCAAAAGATAAAAATGGTGAGTTCTCAAAGAAGAAATCCCTCCATATATACACACAAATTCATTCTATTATGCAGTTTCACAGGACAATAAACTTGTAATTTTCCTTTTTCTAGTTCAAAGTAATGTCCTTTCCATAGTTCCCAATGACACATTATAGATACATCAATAATCAAAGCCCTAGTAGTGCTTAAGAATGAATTTTCCATTTTATTTAAAATTCTTGTTTTCTCAACAAGACTACATATCTTTCATTCATAACTAACTTTTTAATACCATAAGGCAATAATTTCATGGTAATTGCTGATCTCTTGCTACCCTAAAGAAACAGAATTTTCAGCTAGAAAATATCAGACTAATGGCCAGTATCAGTTCAGCATTTGGTGAAGGCAGAATGTTTTGTCAGCTTAGGGCATATCCTTACAAAACTATAGACCTGAATTCTTTTATAGCTTATTACTGTAACCTACTTAAGTCAATCTTAAAAAAAAACAAACACCTGCTACTAGCTCCATAAGTTTTTACCTAACCCAAAGTTATGTATTTAAATAGTAAAGTAAAACCACTTTCTTTACTATTCTTTTGTTTATTGTTATTTCATAAATTCACTTGTAATGAATTAGAATTCATTTACGAAATGAATTATAGCTTTCTCAGGCACAGTATACAAGAAGATATTTGCAAGCCTAGGTCAAATTATTTAACTAGGTTAGAAAATGAAAAGCGTACTTTAAAAATCATATCAATTGCACAGTTAGATAAGTGTATTTACTTACACAGAACATAATGACACATAGTTAATAAACAACAGCAGGGCATTATTGCCTAATATGGTGTTCTGTATACAATGGGCTCTCCATAAATCCGGACTAATTAGTTTTAACACATGGAATCAAGAAGTAGTCAGCAAAAAGGGGTAACAATCCAAAAATACAGATTTCTGTGTCATATGAGAAATAATCACCTGCAGAAATTTTTTTTTTTACATTTTGAGACTGAGGTCTCAGAAAATATTAGTTATCAACTTCTGGCAGGTGTGTTATTCCTTCTAAAGTTTGTTATTGTGCATCTATACCTCAAAGAGCTTTCACTAAGCTCTTTAAGGGTTAAACAGTGTTTTATTTTTGGAAAATTTAATAATCAAAATATTCAATGCCAGGAAACAATTAACGACACTTACAGATGTCTGGGACATGCTTGACTGTTGTGTGACACTCCCTGTAGGGGATGTAGATGGTCTCCCACTGGACAGACTTGCCTAAAAGAGCAAGTAAAATGTTTCTTATAAACTGAAGTTAAACCCTCATTGGCACTGAGTTTATGATGCAAAACAAAAAGACATAAGCAAGTCTGAGGCTCCACGGATTGCCTTGATGGCTAGCATAGTTCAAGCTTCTGACTAACGGAACAAGAAACTGACGAGGGAAGGAGCTTCTTTTCGCCTCCACTGGACCAATGTCGGCATGGTCACTTCCCTGCTTTCAGCTCAGCTCTGGGACACACAACTCTTCTGCTACGTCACTGACTTGAAAGAGAATCGGGAGCTGTTCTAGCAAGCCAAGGTTTCAGTTTCCTCACTTATACCCGGGACAGTTTGTGATTTAAAGAAATCCTACCAAGAAGCGGCAGCACCTGGGGATCTGCTGATATGCGAAGCAAAGACATTTTCAGATGTTTCAGCAGCCGAGCTCTTTTACATGCACCTAGTGAGACGGTTTAGGGTTATATGCAAAATTATTTTTAGTAAAACAGATCGTTGGGCTCTAGCCTAATAATAATAATAATAATATATGCCAAATATAATAATGCCAAATGATGTTGTGACTGCTAACGTACCCTGCTGAAGCCCAAGGTCTGCTACATGACCCTATGGCACTGATAGAATAATGCCACTCAAACAGAAATATTAAGCAAGGCAAAGTCTCTCTCTCTCTCTCTCTCTCACACTCACACACACACACACACACAGAGGATGTGTCCATCCTATCGTAAAATTTCACAGGATTTGCTATCGATTGATTTTTATTAGGAGAAAGAGTCACAGGATACTTGAAAACTTCGCATTCCTAACATTCAGGTCTGCCTCACCTGCACGGCCGCCAAACTCTGGAGCTGGGAGCTGCTCAGGTGCTGCTGCTGTAGTGCCGCTGTGTGCAGCATCAGGTGCTGCTGCTGGGCCGCATACATCTGTTGGAGGTACTGCGCTGCTGAGCTAGGGGGGCGGTGCAAGGCCTGTTGAATGACCTGGGAATTGAGAGGTAATAGAGAGAAGTCAAACCACAAAAGAGCGGTCTTAAACTAACACGTAAAATGTCCAGAAATGCATTTTGGCTATTGAGACATGCAGTCCTCCAGTAGTTTCCCAGTGCTTACACAGCAACAAGGCTCATCAATTTCTACAATTACAGATGCGTTTGTTGTTAAAAAAAACATTCCCTCTCTTGCAGCTAGTCAGACTTAGAGCAAAATATTTCACTAAAATACTATAGGCAAATTCGGAGAGGAAGGAATAGTTTACCTGTCAGATCTATGGAGAAGGGAAGAATTTATGACTAAGCAAGAGAGAGGACATTATGAAATACAAAATGGATCACTCTGATTACATTAAATTAAAAAGGTTTTGCACAAACAAAAGCAACGCGACTAAGATTAGAAGGAAAGCAGAAAGACAGGAAGCAATTTTTACAGCAAGTGTTTCTGATAAAGGCCTCATTTCTCAAATATATAGAGAACTGAGTCAAATGTATAATACAAGTCATTTCCCAATTGATAAATGGTCAAAGGATATGAATAGGCAGTTTTCAGATAAAGAAATTAAAGCTACCTACAGTCATATGAAAAAAAAAATGCTCTAACTCATTACTGATTAGGGAAATACAAATTAAAACAACTCTGAGGTGCCACCTCACACCTATATGATTGGCTAATAAGACAGAAAAGGAAAATAACATGTTGGAGAATATGAGAAAAAACTGGGACATGAATGCATTATTGGTGGAGTTTTGAACTGATCTAACCATCCTGAAGAGTAATTGGAACTATGTCCAAAGGGCAAACTGTACATACCCTTTTTGACCCAGCAATACCACCGCTAGGTCTGTATCCCAAAGAGATCATAAAAAAGGGAAAAGGACCCACATGTACAAAAATATTTCTAGCAGCTCTCTTTGTGATGGCAAAGAATTGGAAACTGAGGAAATACCCATCAATTGGGGAATGACTGAACAACTTGTAGTATCTGAATGTAATGGAATACTATTGTGCTGTAAGAAATGATGAACAGGCAGATTTCAGAAAAACCTGGAAAGACCAACTGATACTGAGCGAAGTGAGAAAAACCAGGAGAACATTGTACACAGTAACAGCAACATTGTACAACGATCCACTACAGCAGACTTAGCTCTTCTCAAGCAATACAATGATCCAAGACAATTCCCAAAGACTCATGATGGAAAATGCTCTCTCCACATCCAGAGAAAGAGCTATAGAGACTGCATGCAGATCGCGGCATACTATTTTCACTTGTTTTGGGTTTTTGTGGCTTTTCCTTTAGTTCTGTTTCTTCTTTCACAACAAGACTAATTGTGGAAATATGTTCACATGTATAACCTCTACCAGTTTGCTTGTCATCTTGGTGTGGGGGATTGAGAAGGAGAAAAAATGTGTAACTCAAAGTCTTATTAAAAAAAATGAAGTTCCAAAGGACTCATGATGGAAAAGGATCTCCAAATCCAGAAAAAAACAAACAACTGTGGAGTATGGATGCTGACTGAACCATTTCTTTTGTGTCTGTTGCTGTTGTTTTTCTTTTTTGAGTTTTTTCCTTTTTGCTCTGATTCTTCTCTTATAACATGACTAATGCAGAAATATGTTTAATGTTATCATATACATATACATATACATATATATAAAACCTGTATTAGATTACCTGCTGTCTAGGGGAGAGGGAAGGGAGGGGGAGGGAGAAAAATTTGAAACTGGAAATCTTATAAAAACAAATGTTGAAAACTATCTCTACATGTAACTGGAAAATAATAAAATACAAAATAATAAAATTCAAAAAAAATGAATGCTGAAAACTACCTTTATGTGTAATTGGAAAAATTAAATACTATTTACAAAAAAAATCACCAAGACTGAAATTTAAAGATGACATGCTGAAAGGAAACATTCAGAAATTACTTTATTCATGACTACAAACATTTAATTCATTCCTTCATATACCTGACCACTGTTGAAGAAAAAAAAAATGTGAGAACTTCATATGATGAATGGATCAATGACACTGGCCATACATGAAAAGAGAATAAAGAAAATCCCACTTTTCTGCTCAAAGCAGGGAACAGCCAGGTTTTTAATGGTTTCTGACATCCACTGTTGCCATATGCCAAAGTCACTACGTACTCAAATGAATCCTTAAGCCACAGCAAGGCAACTTAAGAGTGCAAGATCACAACACAAAATGCTGACAAACTTTTAAAAAAACCACACACGCAAAACAAATGACAAAAAAAAAACAAAAACCCAGTGGTAGCAAAATCAAGTGAACTAGGAAGGTTTGGGCCCAGACAGAATTTCCTGAACTGTTGAGCCAGAAAACCTTTTTCACAAATTCTTAGGAAACAGAGACGGGAATCTATTCCCATTCCTCCGCATAAAGCCAAAACCTCTCCACTTAGGGTCAAGTCAAACGCACTTTACATCATGTGGCTCTTTACTCATTTGTGACGTTGTTCTTACTGTACTAATGACCCTTCTACCCACAGTTCATCTAACATGGTACTTTCCTGGAGTCGAAGGAGAACTTTCGGTCAGCTGTGTTTCCCAGAACAAGCTGGCAAAATGAAATGTCACATACCAGAGTCTGCTCCAACATGTGGATTCTTTTTTTCCTGAAGAACCTGCCCTGGCGAAAAATCAAGGCTTTACATGCCCACTCTGAAAATACATACAGCTGGGCTTTCAGAACGCTCTGAAGCAGCTTCAGAATCTCTGATGCTAAATCAGGGCAGGGATAAGTATCTTCAAACTGCCACACTGGACAGCCACTCTTAAGCCAAGACCAACTCTTCCTTCAGGGAAATGAGCTGGTTCCATAGTGCAATGTTATTAAGGAGATTCCATGAAGGAGACACCAGTGTTGAGATGGGGAAGAAAGCACCTTAATCCAGTCAAAACTCTATGAATCTCCCTAGAGATTATGAAATCTCCCTAAAAAGACCTGGAAAATCTTACTGGGGACTGAAAAGACCATTCCCCCAAGCAATGAATTTAGAGAACGGGTTAGTCCCAAGAGAATACCCCAAAGTAGCTGGGAATGTGTGAATTTATCACCCTTTAGGACTCACCTAACGCCCCTAAAATTACCCAGCAATGACTGAGAGCTCAGTTGGCCTTCTCAAGCCCTGACTTTTCTAGCGGATGTGTGAAAGCATCTCTTGCACCTGACAGGCAGCGACGGCCTTACCTAAACCTATTGTGAGTACTGATAAAACATTAGGCTCACCCTCTGTCCTACAGAGCTAAACCCAGCGGACAAGCTGTGCCCTGAGCTTAGCAGGACAACAGTCCTTTGCGATCACCCTCTAGAAGATCTCACCCTCTGGGCTGGGCACATGATTCACCAGGTGTTCTCTGATCAAAGACAAGCACTGGACAAACTCGCCAAGTCCTAAGGTGAATCAAGCTTGTCCTGCTTGCTGCTCTCTCACTGTCAGAGCTACAGCTTACTGGGCAGTCTCCCCCCACTAGGTGGTGAGCCCCAGCACCTGGGTCTATAGCTCCTCCTTGCTTGCAAGCCTTTTCCCTCCCTTTGAAAATAAAACTCCCCTCTAATTCCTGACTCACCTGTTTCTGGCCATTCAGATTAGAGGCTGGTTCCATCCAACTGACATAAGTGAAGAACTTTGTGAAGAGAGAAAATATGTCTTGCCTTCCCTGCCCCCAACCCTCCTCAAAGTAAAACAAGAGCGCCCTGCCTCCTCCTCCTCCTCCTCCTCCTCCTCCTCCTCCCCATTGCTGGCATACCTGGACAGCATGGCGGTCCGAGCCACTATAAACAGAGATCTGTGGCTGGGGGGTTCTGGAGGAGGAAGTGCTAAGAGTGGTGCTGGCCGTGCTGCTAGGAGCCGTAGACACCGACGATGTTCCTGGGTTTGCTTCATTATCCATACTTGTATGATGCTCCTTAAACCTAGTGAAGGATGGAAAGAATGGATGTCAGGCCAACACCTGATGCCATGCCAGGGCTTTAAAAACAATCTAATTTCTCCAAAAATATGATGCAAGGCCCCAAAAGAACAGAGGCATCGACCCATTCGACTCTGCATACAAAACTCTACCTGCAGGCACACTTCCATGACTCAGAATTTGTAGTCACTCAAAGAATGTACATTCATCTTTGCACTATCAATGAAGTTTTTTTTTTTAAAGCAAATTGACCCCTCATAAAAATCACAAAATTTTGGCCATAAAAAAGACTCAGAGATCATCAAATCTGATGTCAAACACAGCTGCAACACTCTGGAATGCAACCGGAAGAGGATTAAAATAGAACTGGGAAATATTTAACAAAATAGAATATAATGTCAACAGGTGCTTTTCTAAGTCTATATGTGGTCCAAAGGAATTCTTACATGAGGCTAAGTGACCCCTATTTTTATTTGACTTTGACAACAGTGCTCTAATCAACCCTCACATTAAACAAATGAAGAAACTGAGTGCAAGCAAGGTTACATCTTCCAGGAGTCACAGATAGCAGCAATGCTGGCATTTAGCAGCATTCATTTCAGCATAACAAATCTGCTCATCACAAATAAAAACTATTCTGATCAGTTCTTTGCTCAGAACTAGATTCCAGGTGGGTGCCCTAGACTCCATCTCCCTCAATCAAGCTGAATTTCTAAGTAACAAAGCACTCATTTCTTGCGTTAATTCCCATTTGCCTTCTTTCCAACTATTTCAAGTTAACCTTTATGTATAAAATTAAATTTAACTGTATTGTAATTAGCAATAAAGACATAGAGCAGATTTGGGGAAACTGTAAAATAGAGAAACTATTGTCAATAATTTCCCCCAGACCTTTTATAAAAAGTGATCTTTACAAGGCTTTTCCTGAAGAATTAGCACAAGCTAATTTTGTAAATAGTATCATTTATTGAATCTTCTCAGACCAAGAGTTCTTCATTTTTCCCAATGTAGTAAACTCCCTTCATTTGTTTTGAAGTCAAGATCTTGATAACTGACAGTATCTGGTCCCAATATTACAAACAACTCTAAACATTTTATTTCTAGTCAACTTTCAGGGCTTCCGTATTAGTAGAAAAAAGTACCACCAAAGCTACAGATTTCCAGAAAATCACCCCTTCACAGAGCAAATGTGAGATCAATCACCCACATAAGATTCTTTATCTGTCTTCAGCTCTCTTTTGTGACTGGGAGATAAACAAAATCTAAATCACTACACACCAATAGCACTGGTGAGAAGACAACAAGAGTTCTATTATATGATAAAAAAGAATGTGGCAGAATGATTTTAATGCCCTTTAAAAACTATCCATATGTTTGTTTCCTTTTATGCACCAATCTCACGTTTTATTATCGACGGTAAAAACCAGATTTCCATAAAGAAATTACATATGAAAGCTTTCACATGAATTATGCTCCAGTTTAAAGCAAAAAATGTTTGATTTGATAATAGAAAATTCTACACATGCTGATGATTAAAATGTTTTTCTTTACTAATCTTAAAACAGTTTATAAAATGTATTTTATATTCTTTGAGCACCTTTCATCAAAGATAAACTATTTCAAAGTCCTTCAATAATCATTCTCCCATGATACAAATTATTTTCTCCACTTTATTAGGAGCAAAACACAAAGGTGAAATGGCTTACCATGAGGGCCCACAACTAGACAATAATAATACATAGTATATACACTCCTAATAATTTCTAACATTCCTGTCAATTGTGAAACTCCCCCAAATCTCTAAACGACAGTGCCTATGCTGGCACCATCAGCCATGGTGGGGTCTCACTCTAAGCTACCTAGCACCGCTGATTCATTCATTTACTAAGCATTCTATTAAAAAGCAGAAACCGAGCTTAACCTAACCCCAAAGCCTTTGTTGAAGCCTGACTACACTGACTACAGAACTCTTTACTCATTTTCTTTTTTTTTTTTGGCGAGGCAATTGGGGTTAAGTGACTTGCCCAGGGTCACACAGCTAGTGTCAAGTGTCTGAGACTGGATTTGAACTCAGGTGCTCCTGACTCCAGGGTCAGTGTTCCATCCACTGCGCCACCTAGCTGCCCCTTTACTCATCTTCTAAACCAGCCTGGTGCAGTCCAAGCACCTGCCTTCAGATGGCACCTCTAATGCCACCTGCAAGTCACCTAGTATCCCTGGGTCTCAGTTTCTTCATCTGTAAAAATGAGTTGGTCAAGATGGTCCCTGAAGTTTATTCCAGCTCCATTAGAATGTTCCTAAAACACTTAGAGGTACAAAACACAGAGTCTCTGCCCTTAAGGAGGTGAGGGCTGGGCCTCCTGCTGGTGTGTCCCCATATCAGAACCACCTATTTAGCATGTATCTATTTTGGGGTTCACCCCTTTATTCACCGTCTCCCTTCCCCTCCCGCCACCCCAAGGTCCTCCTGGGCAGGGAATGTCTTCTTTTTCTATCTTTGAGCGTGGTTCCTAGCACGGACAGTCAGCAAAAACTTTGAGGGATTTTCGGGGGCCTTGAGTGGGGAGTACAATCAGGCATTAGGAAAGGTCTTTCTTTCAAAGTCTGCAAAGCGCTTCGCAAACGGTAGAAATGCAGGGGAAGGGGCATTCTGAAGACCTGGGTTTTAATCCTGCCATGCCCTCAGTTTCCTCCAGAGTCAACGGGTTCTCTGGGCCAAAGGACGGCAGGGACCGGACCACCATCGGCACTTAATAAATGCCGCCTGGCCGAGCCCTCTGGCTGGGGCTCCCCGGCCCTACTCAACCCACCAGAGTTTGTTTCCTTTCGTTGCACGAGTGGGCCGTGAGCTCCCCATGGGCAGGACCCGGCGTGCCCGGCACTCAGTGAGCGCCCCCCAATCCGTGCCGGTTCACGGCTGCCTGTGGCCTGCGTGGGGCCCGTCTCGCGTGGGCGCCCCCTCAGGGGCTCTTAGCGCGAGGCCCGTGAACGTGGTTTGGAAACAGAATCGCCGCAAAGTGGGATCTCCGTCATTTCTGGGTTCTGGGTTTCCTCGGTGACGGTGCAAACCAGACCCCGAGGTGGGGGGGGGGCGTCCCCAGGCATCGTGGGGGGACACCAGGGAGTGCCTCCCACGCACACACCCCAATGAAGCCACAGGCCCCGGGCGGACGCGGTCAGCTAAGGGGACGGGGAAGGGGCAGAAGCGCTGACATCGCGCCTCAGCAGATGGGGAAACTGAGGCAGCGCGGGGCGCCTGCAGCCCCCGGCCGGGGCCGCCAGGAGGGGCCCGCCCGGACAGGCCACGCGTAACCGCGGCCCGCCGTGGGCAGGGCGGGTCCCCCCCCCCGCCGCCCCGCCCCTTCCCGGCCCGCCCGGCCCGGCCCGAGCGCCTCCCGAGGAGGCCCGGCCCGCAGCCCACCCTCCGGGTCGCGCCGAGGAGACCCCGGGCCGGGGGCCCCCGGCGGAGCGCGCCCCCGCCAGCCGGCCAACCCGCGCGCGCCCCCGCCCCGGCCCCGCTCCCGCCCTCGCCCCGTGAGCCGCGGCCGCCGTCCCCAGCCAGTCACTCACTCCGCTTCCGCCATCTTCTCTCCTCCATCACTGACGCGGCCTGCACATGCGCGCCGAGGGCGCGGGGGCGGTGCCGGTGGGGTCACGTGGGCGGCACGACTCATGCTCCCCCGCCCTCCGCCGCCCCGGCCCGCTCCCACCTCCGGACGCGTGCGCCCCTGGGGCTGCTCTCTTACTCCGCCCCGCCCTCGCACGTGCCCTGCTGCCCCAAGAGGAGCACGCGGAGCGCTTTGGGCCGAGGAGCCCTGAGTCCTGGGTTCGAGTGCTTGCTGGGCCCCCCGTAGAGAATACCGCATACGCACACACCAAAAAAAAATGGTTTCTGTCTATGAGCAGCCAGGAGGCAGAAGGCAGGAAGACTCCTCTTCCCGAGGACCAGCCGTGTGACCCTGGGCTAGTCACGTCACCCCGTTTGCCTCAGTTTACTCATATATAAGATGGGCTAGAGAAGGCAATGGCAAAGCGCCCAATGGGGTCGGGAGGAGCGGGTGAGGCAGGCGAGGTGACGCGACTTGCCCAGCGCGCTCCCACAAAGGGGCGGGGGCGCGATTCCCAAGTCATCTTCCTGCCTGTGCCCCCACCGCCGCCCTCCTCTCCTCCTTAAGTACCCCCTGGTCAGTTAATGTGTGTCTTTTGGCTAAGTGACGCCGGGCACCAGTCACTGGCAACTGGCACTAGGGAGAACACGCCAATGGGGGCGTGAAGCGATGAACCCCAAACCCCTCAGGGGTACCCCTAGCACTAGGGAAGATGGTGACCGTGGGAACTGGGCTAACTCCCGGAATCTGGGGGATACGAGGTAAAACGTCAGTGTTGCCGATGCCAATCGGCTCGTGCCCGTCCAACCAGAGGGACCCTTGCCCACGCCCTCCCAAGAGATCATCACACGCTGGGCGTCTCCTGAGCCCATCGAAAACGCTGGCCATCCGACTGTGGTCCCTCCCCTTCACCGAGTGTCCCGACCATTTCTGGTCTCACTCATCCGCGTCTCTCTTGATGTTTGATTCCTGTTTTCCAAAGCTCTCCCTGCTCACACCCACCATTGGCCTCTTCATCGATAGCTCTCTGTATTCATTTATTCAGAGACTGTTGCATTCCCTTTCTCAAATCTGAGCCCCTCCTGCCTTTCCAGACCGGTTATACCCTTCTCCCCTCCATGGGTCCTATGGCCCAACTACTCTGACCTTGAACAGAATGCCCCATCTTCATCCTCATGCCTGGAAGGCTCTGCCCCCTCACCGCCAACTCACTCTCCTTGTCTTCCTTCAAGACTCAGCTTAGATCGAAGAATGAAATCCTTCATTTCTCTCCAGGCTGTTCTCCTGACTCTCCCATATTTTTCTACAATATCCCAGAAACCTCTTCACCTCAGAAGCTCATTCTACTGCTGGACTTCACCCCTGGACTTTACACACTGAAGAATCCTCTGCCCCTTCCACTTCTTCTGAATGGCTGATTCCTCCCAGAAATCCCATTTGTGTTTTTGTTTGTTTGTTTTTTGTTTCCCCCCATAACAGTTTGTGTTTTGTTTTGTTTTGGTTTCTTTGTGAGACAATTGGGGTTAAGTGACTTGCCCAGGGTCACATAGCTAGTAAGTGTTAAGTGTCTGAGGTTTTGATTTGAACTCAGGTCCTCCTGACTCCAGGGCCGGTGCTCTATCCACTGTGCCACCTAGCTGCCCCAGAAATTCCATTTGTAAGGAGAAAACCCAGGCCTCCCTTTGCTTCCTTCCTCTCTGGGGACTCTGCTAGACATTTTTTTTTAATGTATAAGGTATTTTATTTTTTCCGTTACATGTAAAGATAGTTCTCAACTTTTGTTTATACAAGCTTTACAATTTCAGATTTTTCTCCCTCCCTCCCCTCCCTCCCCCCTCCCCTAGACAGCAGGTAATCTGATATAGGTTATGTCTATATATCTCTATACATATAGATATAGATATAGATATATACACACACATATATATACACATAATAACATTAATCCTATTTCTGCATTAATCCTGTTACAAGAGAAAAAATCAGAGCAGTGATGCAAAACCTCAAAATAGAAAAAAAAAAAAAGCACCCAAAACAAAAGAAATAATATGGTTCAATCAGCATCTATACTCCACAGTTCTTTCTTTCTTTTTTTTTTCTTGGATTTGGAGATCCTCTTCTATCATGAGTTCCCTGGAACTCTTCTGTACCATTGCATTGGTGAGAAGAATATAGTCCATCACAGTAGGTCAACACTCAATGTTGATGATACTGTGTACAATGTTCTTCTGGTTCTGCTCATCTCACTCATCATCAGCTCACGTAAGACCCTCCAGGTTTCTCTGAACTCTTCCTGCTCATCATTTCTTACAGCACAATAGTATTCCATTGTATTCATATACCACAGCTTGTCCAGCCATTCCCCAATTGATGGGCACCCCCTCAACTTCCAATTCCTTGCTACCACGTAAAGAGCAGCTATAAATATTTTTGTACATGTGGGTCCCTTTCCCCCTTCCATGATTTCTTTGGGCAAAAGACCTAAAAGTGGGATTGCTGGGTCAAAGGGTATGCACATCTGCTAGACATTTTTGAAAATGACCTTGCACGGGGTACCTTTGGATCATCTTCCCCAATTAGAATGTAAGCCCCTTGAGGGCAGGAACTGGGTTTCTTTCCTTAATTTGTATTTCACAGCGTGGCACATTGAAATACTTGTTGATTTGACCTTCTTGGGAGACCTTTCCTAGTCCAACCTGCTAATAATGTCTCCTTTTCAGATTACATCCACTCCATAAATATCCCAGTTATTCACATGTTGTCTCCATGATTAGTCTGTACACTTCTTTTTTTTTTTTTTAATTTTTTTTTTTTTTAGTGAGGCAATTGGGGTTAAGTGACTTGCCCAGGGTCACACAGCTAGTAAGTGTTAAGTGTCTGAGGCTGGATTTGAACTCAGGTACTCCCAACTCCAAGACCAGTGCTCTATCCACTGTGCCACCTAGCTGCCCCAGTCTGTACACTTCTTGAAAGGAGGGAACATTTTTTGCCTTTCTTTGTATGCAGGCCTGGCCCTTAGTCCAGTGCCTGACAGGTAACAAGTGCTGAAATGCTCCTTGACTAACAAAACCATGTGATAACCTCCATAAAATAAGGGTAGTAAAAAGATTGGCTTTTGTTTCTCACAGAAGTTTGGGTTCAATTTGTACTTTCCTGAAGGTAATCTAACCTTCCTGTTGAAATCTGGACCCTACTCATCCATTTGTGCCATCTGTCTCAGATATACATAGCAATGGGCAGGCTCTATCATTTGTCCATCACCCAAACTGCATGTCATTATTGTCAATAGACTGAATCTTTCCTGTGGCAAAAATACAGGATGCCCTGCCATGTTCCAGATGTAGAGATACATCTGTTTGTACTTATTGTTTGTGAATTATGAAAAAAGCTTTGGGGGGGGGGAAGCCAAGTGGTGCAGTGGATAAAGCACCAGCCATGGATTCAGAAGGAACTGAGTTCAAGTCTGGTCTCAGACACTTGACACTTACTAGCTGTGTGACCCTGGGCAAGTCACTTAACCCTCATTGCCCCATCAAAAAAAAAGAAAGAAAATAAAGAAAGAAGGAAGGAAGGAAGGAAGGAAGGAAGGAAGGAAGGAAGGAAGGAAGGAAGGAAGGAAGGAAGAAAAGAAAAGAGCTCCAGGGGAGCAAAATTCCACCTAGAAGACTCACTTTCAACACGATCCCTCACTCATAAATCAAAATCATGTAAGATGCCTTGAAAGACATAGGAGAGAGAACCTTGCTCCACAACCCTCTGAACATTAACATCAGGTGCAGCATAAAGCTGGGTGGTCACACAGTGATGGAGCAGATCCAGCACAGAGACCTAGCTGATGAGGGGGGACACTTGGATGGCAAGTTCCCCAAGATGCTTCTGTTTGGTGCATATGATACCGGTGCTTTATTATTAATCATTATGGTGGCACTAACTCCTGCACTGTCTGGAGTGCACCAGGTTTCCATCTGAATGTAGATCAAGCAGGAGATACACGCCCTATCCTCAAGGAGGTTACAATCTAGTAACACAGTGTAAGCATCCAGTACAAACATTTTTAGCAGTCCATTTCCCACAAAAGCAGCAGAAAACCGCAGCTCTCTGGAAAATAACAGAGTAGAAAAGCACTGACTCTAGAGTCAGAAAGTCTGGGTCTAGAGTTCCTGATGTTTACTCAGTGTGTGACTCACCTTACCTCCATGGGTCTCAGTTTTCTCATCTGCAAAATGAGGAGGTTGGAACTAGATGACACTGGAGGTCTTCTATCTCTATATCAAGGGTTCTTAGCTTTTTGTATGTGCCATGGGCCCCTTTGGTAGTCTGGTAAAGCCCCTGGACCCCTATTCAGAATAATGCCTTTAAACGCATAAAATAAAATTCATGGGTACAAAGGAAACCCACTGCATTGGAGTAGTTATTAATATGTGTGTTTAAGTAATAAATATTTTCATAGTTTTGGGTTCCAATTTTTATCCCTCCTTTCCTCCCTCCCTTCTTCCTCCCTGAGGCAGTAAGCAGATATAGGTTATACATGTGGAATTATGTAAAACATTACCATATTAGTCATTTTGTATATAAAAACTTGAATAAAAGAAAAAAGTGAAAGAAAGTGAAAAATAGCATGCTTCGGTCTGTGTTCCATCAATATCAGGTCTTTCTCTGGAGGTGGATCGTATAGTATACTTCATTATTAGTCCTTTGGCATTGTCTTGGATCATTGTATCGTCAAGAATAGTTCAGTCTTTCACAGTTCTTCATCAAACAGTACAAAATATATTTTTTAAAAGTTCATAGAGCCCAAGGTAAAAACCCATGTTCCAGATGTATGCGCTCTTAAGTCAAAGACAGCTTTTTTTGTCCTTTAAAAATTTTTTATACCATATTCTCCACTACCACTCCAGACATAGAACTCTCCCTTGTCGAAGATCCCTTCTCACTTCCACATTGTGGAATCTCTGTCTTCTTCACAAGAATGGCTGGTAGCACTTCCTACGTGAAACCTTCCCAAGACCCTTCTGGTTATTCTCATTGGCCCTCTTGAAAGTCCTTTGGAAGGCTTGATTGCTAGGATAGAAAAGACAAGAACCTGGAAGAGCAGTAATCCACTCCGACTCAGTAGACTTTGTGACTGACAAAAGGAAATCTGGGTATAGTCTGGCATGCCCCCTAGATTTGGGGAAAGTAGATGTCAAAGGGCTCTGAGGACAATAAGCAGGAAGATCCCATTGTTTCAAGGATCCAGGATGATGAGCCCAGGAGGGATGGGAGATTCTCTTTTTTTCTTTCTTTTTTTTTTTTAAGTGAGGCAATTGGGGTTGAGTGACTTGCCCAGGGTCACACAGCTAGTAAGTGTTAAGTGTCTGAGGCTGGATTTGAACTCAGGTATTCCTGACTCCAGGGCCGGTACTCTATCCACTGCGCCACCTAGCTGCCCCTGTGATGGGAGATTCTCAACAATGAAATTCTTAAGACCCAAAGAGAAAAAATTCCAATGAGAAACAAAAAAATGGGCATTTTGTTTTTTCTGAGGAGAGCCATACTGATGCATGCAGCTAGGGGGCGCAATGGGTGAACCAGTAGACCTCCAAGCAAGAAAACCCAAGTTCAAATATAGCTTCAGACAATTACTAGCTGTGGTGACTCTGAGCAAGTCACTTAACCACTCTCTGCCTCAGTTTCCCTCATTTATAAAATGAGGATAATAACATCCCCCATCTCCCATGGCTATTATAAAGCTCAAATGAAATAATATTTGTAAAGTGCTTAGCACACCTTGATGCATCATCATTATTACATCAACTATTATTATTGTTATCATTGCCATTATTTCAAAAAGAAATTTATAGAAAATGGAGTCACGTCCAGGTAACAGCAGAGGACTATGAGAGTGTGGACAAGCCTGTAAAAATGCGATCAGGAATGCTAACGTCCAGAATGAGCTGAAACTGGAGAAGGAAGCTGAGGGCGACATAAGGGTTTTGTTGGTTTGGTTTTTAGGCTACATGGGGAGGAAAAGGAAGATCCAAGAAAGCAGAGGACTTCTGCTGGGGTGCGTGGGATCAAGACAAGTGACTATGGGGAGAAGGCAGAACTGCTCAACTTTTTTTGTTCCTCTGCAAAGAAGAATGACCTTTTTAAGGAAGTGCTGAATAAAAAATGACTAATAGGGAGTGGTGGCCAAGATGAGTCAGGAAGTGGGTACGAGAACACCTGATTGCCCCCGGGGAATTTGAGTCACCTGGCCTGGATGAACTACTTCTTTAGTACGGTTGTCCAAGATATGTGAAAAAAAACATGGGAAATGGGAGAGGGACCCTCTCAGGAAATAAGGGCACTTGGTGACCTGATTTTTCAAAAAGGCAAGAGAACCATCTGCAAATGATTGACCCAGTGAGCTCGCCTTTGATTCCTGGGGAAATTCTAGAAAGGACAGTCAAAAAGATGGTTGGCATGCTGGTGATTCCCAAAAGTCTGCATGGCTTCATCAGGAATGGGTCACGTCAGACCAACCTCATTTCCTTCTCTGATGGAATTATTAAACTCACAGATGATGAGGGGAATGCTGTGGCTATCATTTGCCTATAAAGGCAACTCAGTGGAGCTGGTGTCAGAAGACCCGAGTTCAAATTCAGCATCATACATTTATTAGCTGTGTGACCCTGAACAAGTCACTTAACTTGTTTGCCTTAGTTTCCTCATCTGTAAAATGGGGACATTAATAGCACCTGTCTTTCCAAAGTTGTTGTGAGGATCAAATGAGATAATAATTGTAAAGCAGTTAGCACACTGCCTGGCTTGTAGTAAGTGCTATGTAAGTGTTAGATAGTATTATTAATGGGAGCAGCTAGGTGGCACAGTGGATAAAGCATTGGCCCTGGATTCAGGAGGATCTGAGTTCAAATATGGCCTCAGACACTTGACACATACTAGCTGTGTGACCCTGGGCAAGTCACTTAACCCCCACTGCCCCAGAAAAAGAAAAAAGCAAAAACAAAAAGTAGTAGTGGCTCTGAAAAAGGTCTGGAGATTTCAGCAGACTTGCAAGCTCGATAAGAGGCAGCTGTGTGAAGTGACAACCCAAGAAGCTAATGAAATCTAGGACTTCCTTAAGAGGAGCCAGACTTCCAAGAGCAGGGAGGTGAGACCCCTCCTATAACTCTCCCTTGGTCCGGTGTCAGATGGAGTCTTGGGTGCAGTTCTGGGAGTCATACTTTAAGAAAGATATTGACATTGACAAGCTGAACAGTGTCCAGAGTGGGACAACAAGGAGAGTGAAAGTGTTTGGTCCATAACTGGAGGAACTAAGCATGTTTAGCTTCGAGGAAAACAGCCTCAGAAGAGATGTGGGGACTGTCTTCAGGTAGCAGATGGATTGCTACATGAAGAGAGACTGGATTTGTTCTATTTAGCCTAAGAGGACCAAACCAGGACCAATGGGTGGAAGTTACAAAGAGACAGATTTAGGTTTGAAGTCAGGAAAAAACAACAACACACCTGCAACTTTCTCCTGTGAAAGGGGGGAAACCTGTCCCTGAAAGTCCCCCTGTTCCCCTTCCCACTCCCCTCCCCCACCCCCAGGCTGAAGCAATCTCTCCCTCCACTGGACCTACTGTCTTCTATGACTCATTCGTTTGGCATTTCTGTTCCTCAGGTTCTTTCTCTGTTCCATGGAACTGTTATTTAAATCAGTGCTACTTAACTTATTATCAAATTAGGTCTTATCTTGTCTTGCCTCTACCCTGGGATTGTAACCTGTGGGAGGGGAAAGGCTGTGTCCCATCCATCTTCCCATCCTACCTCATGATGTAGAGTCCGGACCTGCACACAGCAGGCACTCACTAAATATTGGTTGATTCAAAATAGTGTCAAATTAATTAATGTGCCCACTGGATTAATTTCCCAAAAAATCTATTAAATGGTAATGATGAAGAAAAATTATTTGTGGGCAAAAGAGATACTCCCACAGGACAGCTAGATGGTGCAGTGGATAGAGCACTGGCCCTGGAGTCAGGAGGACCTGAGTTCAAATCCAGCCTCAGACACTTAACACTTACTGGCTGTGTGACCCTGGGCAAGTCACTTAACCCCAATTGCCTCACTAAAAAAAAAGAAAAGAAAAAGAGATACTCTCATGGAGCTGTGATCTCAGCTAAGGAGCGCCATGGTGCATTAGAGCCCTGACCCCAGCGTCAGTACTTACTAGCTTTGTGATTCTCGGCAAGCCACTTAACCTCTGCCTGTCTCAGTTTCCTCATCTGAAAAATGGGGATAATCATAGCACCTACCCACCAAGGTTGTTGTCAAGATCAAAAGGAATAGCATATGTATTATTACAATTATTTAACATATGTAAAATTCTTCACAGATGCAAAGAACTTTGGAAATAATCAAGTGCAAAATGTTAGCTATTAATATTGTTGTTGCTATTGGTTCATTGATGCACAGACTTCTTCAAAGATTGTAAACATTCATACTTGCCTGAATTGTGTCCCAGATTGACTTAGAAAACCACCAGTTAATGTTATCTACATTGTATTGCATCTTTATTCATTAGGTACCATTTCCCAATTACATTTAGGTCTGAAAGGGGCAGCTAGGCGGCGCAGTGGATAAAGCACTGACCCTGGATTCAGGAGGACCTGAGTTCAAATCCAGCCTCAGACACTTGACACTTACTAGCTGTGTGACCCTGGGCAAGTCACTTAAGCCCCATTGCCCTGCAAAAAAAACAAAAACAAAAACAAAACATTTAAGTCTGGCCCAGGCAGCACTGGGAGACTCAGAGAGCTGCTTGCAGCCTGGGAATCCTGAGTGTGATACCTCTGCTCTGCATCTCTTTACGGGCTTGCTCAGAGGTTTCCCAGATATTCCTTGCCCTTGGTGAATGACCAGTTCATTTCCTTTTCTGGTCCTGCATCTCTTCAGTGAAATCCCAACACTCCTTCTGCATAATTCTTCGTGGTTACATTGATGCAGCTCACTCATGTCTAACCTGCACCTCTCTACAGCCCTCTGGACGACATGAAACATTCATTCTCCTGAGACTATGCTGTTCTGTGACTCCCAGCTAGGCAGAAGCAACAGAAAAATATGGATGTTAGGAAAAGGAACCTTTGTTTCAGGGAAAGTGTCAGAACCATTAAAAGCACTTTGCCTCTCAGCCAGCTCACATCCTACTAATTCAATTTTGTCCCCAGCTCATTGTCCATCTGCAGTGTCTGTCCTAGATAGGTACATGGCTAGACAATCTCTATGGTAGCAGCTGGGGGGGGTGGGGCCAAGATGGCAGAGTCAAAGAAGCCCTATAGTTGAGCTCTCCCAACATTCCCCTCCAAACAACAATAAAACGGGGTAGCTAGGTGGTGCAGTGGATAAAGCACTGGCCTTGGAGTCAGGAGTACCTGAATTCAAATACGGCCTCAGACACTTGACACTTACTATCTGTGTGACCCTGGGCAAGTCACTTAACCCCCATTGTCCTGCAAAAAAAAAAGAAAAAAAAAGAGGCAAACAACAATAAAACAATGCCTCAAATAGAATTCTGAGATAGTAGAGCCAACAAAAGTTCAGGCTCTCAGTCCAGAGGATGGTAAGAGGACCAGACAACTGGTCAGAAATAGATTATAGAGTACCCCTTCTGCTAGCACTGAGCTTAAGACTGGGTGCTATTGGACAATTCCATACCCTGTGCCCACTTACAGGTTGAAGTTCCCAGGAGGGCAGAAATTGTGGTTATGAGAGATGAAAGGGCCCTTCCTGGGCTAGGACCAGAACTCAGACCAGAAGAGCAGTGACCACACCTCCTAGGAAGCACCAAAAACTTACAACCCACTCACCCCCCAATACCTCTGAAAACAGCAGATGAAAAAGTCTGAAAATTGGAACAGTATTCCTCCTCACCCTCAAGGAAAACAGAGCCCAATTTTAACATAAAGTCCAAAGTCAAGAAAGGTAAAAATGGCTGGAAAAACGAGCAAACAACAACCAAAAAAGGACCTGACTCTAAAAATCTACTATTTTGACAGGGAAGATCAAGACATGAACTCAGAAGAAGACAATATGAAAACTGCCACAGCCAAAGCCTCAAAGAAAAATGCAGATTAGACACAAAGCCCTAAAAGAATTTCTAGAAGAGCTAAAGAAAGAGCAAAAGAAAATAATTTAAAATTAAATAAAAGTGGTAGAGGAAAGAATGGGAAAAGAAATTAGAGCAATGCAAGAAAATTGTGAAAGGAATATTAACAGCTGGGTAAAAGAGGCACAAAAAATGTTGAAGAAAATAACTCCTTAACTCATGATAAAAATGCTATCTACCTCCAGAGAAAGAACTGATGGAATCTGAATGCAGTTTGAAATCTACTATTTTTCACTTTCTTTATGTTTTGTTCTGTTTTCTCTACAATATATTTGGCATGATTGCACATGTATAACCTATATCAAATTGCTTACCATCTCAGGGAGAGGGGAGTGGAGGGAGGGAAGGAGAGAGGGAGAGAATTTGGAACTCAAAATTTAAAAAAACCACAAATGTTAAAGATTGTTTTTATGTGTAAATGGAAAAAAAATGTTCAAAAAAGAAGAGAAAATAACTTCTTAGAAAGCAGAATTGGCCAAATGCTAAAAGAAGTATAAAACTTCTTTTAAAAAAAATTATCCTGTGGCAGTAACTTAACCTTTAAAGAATCTGTGGACAGATTTCAGGGCATCTGTGAACTTGAATGGGGGAAAAATCATATCTTTCTTTTCATTGACTTCTAATTGAAATTTAGCTTTTTATTCAATTATTTAAAAATATTATTCTGAGGATGATTCCATAGGCTTTAACAAAAGATCTAAGGGGCCTTGACAGAAAAAACCCTTGTTTGACTATCAAACATTATATTACAAGCCAGATAATTGTCATTTTTCATCCACTTAATTTGTCTTTATGGATTGTTATGCTAAACTCTTTAGCTGTGCCTAGGGGAGTTGAATAACAATGGTTATTAGATCAAATTATATGTGTGTAAAATGGTATATCAATTCAAATTGTTATTATCATTGTTATAGCTCCTTTAAATTCTTACTTTCTCTTTCCTCTCCCTGTCCCCACTTTTTCAATATTTTGGAACATGGCCAAAGCTAGGGGAAAAACCCATAATGTTCTGAGATCCCAGGATTTTTTTTTTAACTTATCTAACAACAGCAAAAAAAAATCGTTCAGATATTTCATTTTCTCACAATTAAAAAATTAATACTAAAGAAGGAAAAAGGGCCTCTGGGCAATATTAAAACCAGTGAGGGGCAGGGTTCAAAGTTAAGTGAAAGATCACTCCTGTAAGTGGCTGATTCAATTCAGAGCAGAGAGACTTTTGCCCAGCATGCTAGACTGACTTTTCTAAATCCCCATTTTGAAAGTTAAGCAGAAAACAATATGAAGATTTGTTCTTGTTTTTGTCTCTCATTTTTCTGCCCATTGCTCCAAGAACACTTGTGGTTTTAAAACAGATGCACACATGAATCAATTAAATATTTATAGACTACCCACAATGTCCTAAGTGTCTCGGTGGGTGAACTCGGACAACAAGGCTTCTGACCTTGAGACTGATAATGGCAAAGAGACTGCTGACCCCCAAAACTCTATGGATCCAGTCACTGCTACCCTATTGTAAATGGTTCATTGTTATTTCAGGAACAGGAAGTGGTATGAAATCAGTCACCTATCTTGAGCCCAGGAGGCATGGTGTCAGGTATTAGGAAGAAGTAGACAAACATTTTTATCTTGGACAAAGCTTTGCCCTTGAAATTGAGTGTGGATTTCATTGGGCAGAAATCATCCTATTTCACACAGCACAAGCAGAGCTTCCTGGGTTTTAAGCAGCCAAAAATAGATTATGGCTTAAACTCAAGGTCAGCAGAAATTCATTATGAAAATATTCGAGTCCAGCAGGAAGTTGTTGGGGGCGGCAGGGGAAATGAGACAGCCTTCTGGGGAGGGTAGAGCTGAGCCAGCTGCCAAGTAGGGGAGCATTGCTTCTAAGAGAGGGAATGGCCCAGGATCCTGGAAAGATCAGAGAGACGACCGACTGCAGTGTAGCACAAAAGGCTGATGGCTAATGAGGTGTTATGGAATGGGGTGTAAATTCTCAATTGTAAAGGTCTTCAAAACATGTCTTTTTTAGTCCTTCAAAATGGCAGGTTAGATTCCAATCGTGATTGACTTTGAGGGGGATGTGAAGGCCTATCAATCAATTAAAGTGAGTGGGTCGGAGTTCCCAGTAAAGCTTCTGTGTTTTATGATCTTTCAAGATGTCCTTGTTACCCAATACGATTTGTTTACCCCAGTCCGGTCATAAACATATAAATATGTTGTGCCGATTGTGAAAGCAAGTACACGTCCAGTGGAATTTCAGAGTCATAGAGTCACATCCCACCTAGTTCAAATGATGGCTGAAAAATGTCTCCTCTGCAGCACGTCCAACAGTGGCCATCTAGCCCCGGCTCGAAGGCTTCTGCTGTGGGGGCGTCCCCTCCGTTTCTGGGCAGATCTGGTTTGAGAAAGCTGGTCCCCCAACATCCTGCCTAAATCTGCTTCTTTGCAACCTGCATCCAACGTTCCTAGTTCTGCCCTAAGTGGCCAAAAGGGACAAAAATCTTCCCTAGGCTAAATAGCTTCAATTTCTTCAACCAAATCTTCATAAAACCCAAAGTCCAGGCCTTTCATCATCCTGATTGCCTTTATCTGGATCCTCTCCAGCTTATCGGTTTCCTTCCTAAACTGTGCTGCTCAGAACCGCCAGGTCTGACCAGGGCAGAGGAAAACGGGAATACCACCTTCCCAGTGCTAGACAAGATGCCTGTTTTAATTCAGTTTCAGACTGAATTAGCAGGGCAGCTAGGTGGTGCAGTGGATAGAGCACTGGCCCTGGAGTCAGGAGGACCTGAGTTCAAATCCAGCCTCAGACACTTAACACTTACAAGCTGTGTGACCCTGGGCAAGTCACTTAACCCCAATTGCCTCACTAAAAAAAAAAAAAAAAGACTGAATTAACCTCCTTAACTGACTTATCACTGTCTGCTAAAATTCCCAGGTGTTTTTCAAACTTCTGTCTAGCTGTGCCTCTCCAATCCTATACCTGTGAATGGATCTTTTTGAATCCAAGTGTAAGAGTTTATCCCCATTATATATATATTTTTTTAAATAAAATTTTATTTCATTTTCAATTGCAAATTATTTCTCACATCTTCCCCACCCATTAAGAAGGCAAGAAAAAAAGGGGCAGCTAGGTGGCGCAGTGGATAGAGCACCGGCCCTGGATTCAGGAGTACCTGAGTTCAAATCCTGCCTCAGACACTTGACACTTACTAGCTGTTTGACCCTGGGCAGGTCACTTAACCCTCAATGCCCAGCAAAAAACCAAAAAAAAAAAAAAAGAAGGCAAGAAAAGTAATACTCATTATAAATATGTAGTCAAGCAAAACAGATCACCACATTAGCCAGGTCCTATATATGCGTGTGTATATTTGTGTGTTTCTATATATCTATAGATATGCACATATACATATATATATACATATACACATGCACACACACACATATATATTATTTTTATTAATTATTATTATTATTATTTTTTAGTGAGGCAATTGGGATTAAGTGACTTGCCCAGGGTCACACAGCTAGTAAGTGTTAAGTGTCTGAGGCTGGATTTGAACTTAGGTACTCCTGAATCCAGGGCCGGTGCTCTTTCCACTGTGCCACCTAGCTGCCACACACACATATATATACATACATATATATGTATGTATTTAAGCCTTCTGAGTCCATCATCCCCTCTCTATCTAGAAGTAGTTAGCATGTTTTATTGTGTCTTCAGGAACTGTGTTTAGTTCCAATGGGTTGATCATGGCTCCTCAGTCAAATGAGGATAATAAGAGGACCTACTTAACAGGGTTGTTTTGAAGACCAATGCAGATAATACGGGAAGGGAATAAACATTTATAAAGCACTTACTATGTGCTGCAAGTATTATCTTAGCTCTCCTTTGTTGAAGCCATTCTTTTTACAATTCCCATTTTATACTTGAGGAAAAACAGAGGTTAAATGACTTGCCCAGGGTCACACAGCTAGTAAGTATCAAGTGTTTGATGCCGAATTTGAATTCTAGTCCTCCTGAATCCAGGGCTGGTGCTTTAATCACTGCGCCACCTAGCTGCCCCATTTTATAATTTCTTATGGAATAATAACATTCCATTATACTTATATACGAGAAATTGTTTAGCCATTTCCCAATAGATGGATACCTCTTCAATTTCCAGTTTTTTGATACTACAAAAAAGAGCTGCTATAAGTATTTTTGTATGGATGGATCCTTTTCTTCTTTTTTTGATCTCTTTGGGAGTATAGGATTCTATTCTATTTGTGATACTTGTCTTACTCCTCATTGGAATTTACCACAGGATAATTTATTTTGTATATCTTTTTATGTGCATATATACTTGATATGAGGACAGGAGCCATGGGGGGACGGGGTAAGGCATTAACTGCAGGGGATCAAGAAAAGCCTTATGTAGGACTCAGCACTTGAATTGAGTGTCATGGAGGCAATAGGAAAAACCCCTTGATCTGCTGGGCCTTGGGCCACTGCTGGAGAGACGTGTGCTTTAGTTCAGTGCAGAAGGACTTTCTCTTTGGGATGACCCAGAAAGCTCTTATTGATGCCTTGTCCTTGTTGTGGTACAGGGCTTCATCAAAGATTAGCCACTGAGCAAGAAGAGTGACCCACTCAAGGGACTTAAAAAGGGAAGAGAGCTTCTACTTTTTCTCCCTCTTTCTGTTGGGGACATCAGGACTTTTTAAGCCTTTCCTTCATGTTGAAATGAGTGGTAGAAGATATTTCTCTCCACCCTTACAGCCAAAGCACTGCTTCCTAATAGTAAGACAAGCACAGGATGTCTAGGCAAGTCCAGGGTTGGACCTCAGGTCTCTGACTGCCTCTTCTACTCGTGTTTCTCTCCTTAAACATTAGTGAGTGACCACACAGGGATCCTGACAGGGTTATTTCTACCCCTGGTGGCTTCCCCTGTGTGAACTGAAGAGGTCAGGAGCTCCTGGGTCCAGGAGATGGTTGCATGGCAGGCGGTGATGGCGGTGATCTCTGAAACAACTTTTTTTTTTTTTTTTAGTGAGGCAATTGGAGTTAAGTGACTTGCCCAGGGTCATACAGCTAGTAAGTGTTAAGTGTCTGAGGTCAGATTTGAACTCAGATACTCCTGACTCCAGGGCTGGTGCTCTATCCACTGCACCACCTAGCTGACTCCTGAAACAACTTTTCAGAGAAGAAAATGACGGCCACCAGGAGAATGAGCCCAAGCTATACCCTGGCTTGCTAAAAGATATGGAACTTGAGTGGATTGTTTAGACAGTGCAGAGCTGAGGTGAAGGTGATATGCCTGTTCTGCAGTACCACAAAGTGTTTCATGTGTCAGTGTTTGAAGTATCAACCAAGGGCAGCTAGATGGCACAGTAGACAGAGTGCTGGGCCTGGAGTCAGGAAGACTCATTTTCCTGAGTTCAAATCTGGCTTCAGATACTGTGTGGCCTTGGATGAATCACTTAACCCTGTTTGCCTCAGTTTCCTCTTCTGTAAAATGAGCCTGAGAAGGAAATGGTAAACCACGCCACTATCTTTGCCAAGAAAACCCCAAAAGGGGGTCGTAAAGAGTCAAAAATTACTAAACAGCAACCAAAAAGGCATTACTGTTTCAAATTTTAAGTATTTGTCCATGCATGCTTATTTATCTATTAAGCTGGGGCGGGGGGAGTGGAGTGGAGGGGAGAAATAAATAGCTGTCCTAAACCTGATCCATTTTGTATTTTTTTTTTAACATTTCTTTTTCTTTTCTTTTGTGAGAGGCAATAAGGGTTAAGTGACTTGCCCAGGGTCACACAGTAAGTGTCAAGTGTCTGAAGCTGGATTCGAACTCAGGTCCTCCTGAATCCAGGGCCAGTGCTTTTATCCACTTCACCACCTAGCTGTCGTTCCCCCCCCCCCCATTTTGTATTTTGAGTAACTTTCTAGAGGAGACCCTAGACACAACCCTGCTCTCCAGGGAGAGGAGGGTCTAATATATCAGAGGGCATGAAAAGAGCTTTACCCTCTTGGGGTCAAGCTTCCCTCAAACACTTGAGCCTAGAGCTGAGGCCTCCTAGTGGGAGAGGGTGGCCCTGCACCATGAGCCTACAGGTTTTAATTGAGCTTTGAACAGCTGAGGGTTCTAAAAAGATTCTTCACAATAATCATTTCTCCAAATGCAATTTCCCAACTTAAAACACACACACACACACAGAATTCTATTTCTTGGGCTTTTTCTTTTAATATACTTCCAAATCACTCTCCAAGTACTAATTAACTAAACCTCACCATTTCCCTACTAGGTGATGAGGTTTTATTATCTGTATTTAATAGATAAGATAACTGAAGCAGAGTGACTAAATGTTAATGCCCAAGGCAGAAGTTCAGCACAGCATCCAGAAATAAGGAGCTAAGCTTCCCTTTATCTCCTACCCTGGTCAGACCCCATCTGGAATACTGCATTAAAGTCAAACATTACAGAATTTTTGAGTTGAAAAGGATCTCAGGGGCCAGCTACTTCAACCCGTAGCTGAGAAAGAATCCTTGCTATGACATGACTGGTAAGTGGTCTGGGTAGCATGGTTCAGGAAGGACATTGATCATCTGGAAAACATCCCAAGCAGGGCAACCAGATGGCAAAAGGTCTTCAGCACATGCCTTATCAAGACTGGTTAAAGAAGCTGGTGATGATTAGCCTAGAGCTGAGTAAACTTTTCAAAGAAGTATCTATCTTTAAATGTTTGAAGAAGATTTGATTTATTATATTTGGCCTTAGAGGATTGAATATCCTCTTTTTTTGGGGGGGGCAATCAGGGTTCAGTGACTTGCCCAGGGTCACACAGCTAGCAAATGTCAAGTGTCTAAGGCTAGATTTGAACTCAGGTCGTCCTGAATCCAGGGCCAGTGCTTTACCCACTCCACCACCTAGCTGCCCCCGAAACCTCTTTTTTTTTTTTCCCCCAGCAGATTGCTCTTGTGATCATTCCCATCTATCCTGAATTTCCCATCTCTCTCTCTCTTTCTCTCTGGCTATAGCTCTTTCCCTGCTGCCTACAAAAGAAAAGTCCCAATTTTCCACTTTCTCCTTAAAAAACTGACATTAGTTTCTACCATCCCCAGGAGTTACCATCCTACATTTCTCCTCCCTTTCTTAGCCAAAATCTTTGAAAAAATTATCTGTAATCTTCTGCTTCTGTTTCTCTCACTTTTCAAGTCTTAGCAGTATCAACTGAAACCAGTCTCTCCAAAGTTACCAATTACCTCTTAATTGCTCAGTCTGATGGTCTTTTCTTGGTCTTCATCATGCTAGATCAGCTTTTGCTATGCAGCTTTTGACTCTGTTAACCACCCAGTTTTCCTGCAGACTGATTACTCTCTGGGTTTTCACTCTCTTCATTCTCCTACCTGTCTTACTCCTTCTTTTCAATGTCTTTTCTCCCCTTTTGGGGGAGACAATCAGGGTTCAGTGACTTGCACAGGGTCACACAGCTAGTAAGTGTCTGAGGTTGGATTTAATCTCAGGTCCTCTTGATTCCAGGACCGGTGCTCTCTATCCACTATACCACCTAGCCTCTTTTTTTTTTTTTTTTTTTGGTGAAGCAATCGGGGTTAAGTGACTTGCCTGGGGTCACACAGCCAGTAAGTGTCAAGTGTCTGAGGTTGGATTTAAACTCAGGTTCTCCTGAATCCAGGGCCGGTGCTCTATCCACTGCGCCACCTAGCTGCCCCTATTATTCATTTTCATCAACAACATCTCCCCCCTAGGTCCCCTTTCCTCTATTCCTATAAGCCCCACCCTACTTTAGTTTCCCATCCCTCTCACTTGGACTATTGCAATAGTGTCCTAATTGGTCTTCCTGCTTCAAAAACAATAATATGAATACAAATGACTGGCATTTATAAAATTTTTAGGGGCAGCTACATGGTGCACTGGATAGGATGCTGGACCTGGAGTCAGGAAGATTCATCTTTTTGAATTCAAATTTGGCCTCAGGTGCTTATTTTTTATTTTATTTTATTTTTTTTTGGTGAGGCAATTGGGGTTAAGTGACTTGTCCAGGGTCACACAGCTAGTAAGTGTGTAAAGTGTCTGAGGTCAGATTTGAACTCAGGTCCTCCTGACTTCAGGGCCGGTGCCCTATCCACTGCACCACCTAGCTGCCCCCTCAGGTGCTTATTCGCTGTGTGATCCTGGGCAAATCACTTCACCCTGTTTCCCTCAGTTTCTTCAACTCTAAAATGAGCTGGAGTAGGAAATGGCAAACCATGTCAGTATCTCTGCCAAGAAAGCCCCAAATGGGTTCATGGAAAGTTGGATACAACTGAAAAGTGACTTAAAAACAAAATTTATAAAAATGTATTTATAAAACTTAATTTTATTTATTAAAAAAAACCATTTGTTTCCAGAACTTTAAGGTTTGCAGAGTACTTTACACATGTTAGTTCATCAGGCCTCTCCCCACTCGATGCAGCCTCCACATTGATTCCAAAGGGATTTTCCTTGACCATAGTTCTGACCATGTCAGCCCCCGCTCAAACCATTTGCTCCCCATCACCTCTAGGAAAGACCGAAACTCCATTGTCCAGCTTTTAAAGCCCTTCACCACCTCCCTTTGAAGAGGCAGAGAGCTTTACTTCCCCTCTGCCCTCTGTAATCCAGCCAAAGTGGCCTTCATTCCATTCCTGGTCCGGGCCATTGCATCCTCCGTGTCTGGAATTCTCTCTGTCTGCATCTCTCTACCTCGTCAAAGCCCTGACTTACAAGGATGAGTTCACACTTCCCTGTGTGAAGCCTTTCCTCACTCTCCTTCCCTCTCTTTCTCCACTACCAGTAGCCTTCCTCCCAAACTGCCTAGTTATTTAACTATTTGTATTTATTCACTTTACATTTGCACTAGATATACCTCTTGCTTCCCTCCCTCCTGTCCCCCACCCCCAGTGTAATTTCCATGCAGGTAGGGATAGTTTCATTCTGTGCATATGTTCGGCACAGAGCCTGACTTGTGGATTATTGACTGATTGATACATTGAGATGTGACCAAGGTTACAGGAGAAACAGGTGTCAGAGTCATAGTCAAGCCATTTTAGGGACCCCAGAGCTTGGCTCATCCATAGCAGATGGATTACAGATGAATTCTTCCCACTCCAAACAGTTCTTTCCCCTCCCTGGGGACAAACCTTTCTGCAGACCCTAGGCAAAGGAACCCATGCCCTAGAATGCGTCCTTCACCAAGCACCATTCAATTTCTGACTGTAGGCACAGATTAAACATTTGCCTTTAAATTATACCCTTGACAGCAGTGGTTGATGACTTGTGCCAGAGGCAGCTCACCCACCTTTGTTGCCATCCCCATGACTAAGGTGGAGCATGAGTCTTGGAGATTCCATACTCATGAAAAAGAGGGCATAGTTTCCGGGTGAATGAATGGTGATAGAGAGTGGTACCTGAAATTCCTCCTTTTCCTGAACATGGTATAGTGATCATATGAGCAACATAAGCCCTTCAGGGAACTGAAGGAAAGGCAAGAACAAGTTTGGGCAAAGAGCAACGTCTTAGGCAAGTTTCAAGTTCCCACTGGAGAGTGAGGCAGGTGGGAGGCAGATATGTGCTGCTCACGGTTGGCCCTTTGCCTTGTTCCATCCGCTGCCCAGGAGAGCTGATGGCAACAGAGGAGGGGGCAGTGGGCTGAGGGGAAGAACAAGGGGGGCATTTCACCGGCTTAACTGACTGAACTTCAGGCTGAGAAGAAATCGAAAAACCTGCCTGCTTCCATTAGTCGAGGCAGCTCAGTTTGTTAAAAAGAAGCCAATTCGGGGCAGCTAGGTGGCGCAGTGGATAGAGCACTGGCCCTGGAGTCAGGAGGACCTGAGTTCAAATTCGGCCTCAGACACTTAACACTTACTAGCTGTGTGACCCTGGGCAAGTCACTTAACCGCAATTGCCTCACTAAAAAAAAAATAAAATAAAATAAAAAATAAGCACCCGAGGCCAAATTTGAATTAAAAAAGATGAATCTTCCTGACTCCATGTCCTCACTAAAAAAAAGAAGCCAATTTGAGTCATTTGGATTATTATGATGTAGGTAAATGGAAAATAAGCTCTCAAGGAAGCACTTCCTTTTTTATTTTTTTGGTCCCTGGCACTTTGCCCAGGGCAGGCCCTGCCTAATAAATGTTTGTCCAATGGAATGGGGTGGAAAGGGTATTAATTCAAGGTGGAAGAATTGGGTTCAAATTTTCACTTGGGGCACCTTAGAACAAGTTACCCCAGAATCAGGATCCCACAATCTGAGAGTTGGGAGGAACCTCCAAGGCTGTCTAGTCCAACCGGAATTGGACACACCTCTAAGCCTCCCTCAGTTTTATCTGTAAAGTGTGGGAGCAGAACTAATTCTTTCAACCCCAAGATCCACTGATAACATCACTTTTCTAGAGTGCTGCTGAAGAATATATCACTTCCTACTTCAAAGGCCTAATAGTTCTTTGACCTGAAGGTAGAATAGTTTGCAGCATTTTTCTTTTTTTTTTTTTATCATAAAAGTATTTTATTATTTTGCAGTTACATGTAAAGACAGTTTTCAACATTTGTTTTCATTAGATTTTTAGTTCCAAATTTGTTCCCCCTCCCTCCCTTTCCTCCCCCCTCCCCAAGACAGAAAGCAATCTGATATAGGTTATATATACAATCACATAAAACAGATTTCTGCATTAGTCATGTTGTGAAAGAAGAATCAGAACACAAGGGAAAAACCTCAAAAAAAGAAAAAAAACTCCAAAAAGTAGAAACAGTGTGGTTCAATCTGAATTCAGAATCCACAGTTCTTTTTTCTGGATGTGGAGAACATCTTCCATCATGAGTTCTTTAGAATTGTCTTGGATCATTGCACTGCCGAGAAGAGCCAAGTCTATCACAGTTGATCATCACACAATGTTGCTGTGTACAATGTTCTCCTGGTTCTGCTCATCTCACTCATCATCAGTTCATGTAAGTCCTTCCAGGTTTCTCTGAACTCCTCCTGCTCATCGTTTCTTACAGCACAATAGTATTCCATTACATTCATATATTACAACTTGTTCAGCCATTCCCCAATGGTGGGTATTCCCTCAAATTCCAATTCTTGCCACCACAAAGAGAGCTTGCAGCATTTTTCTGCTAAAACGCCATCTTACTTGTACCCTGACCAACCTATAATGCTCCACAATAGTTGTAAAAGATGGCACAGGGGATAGTAAAATAGGAAGCCGGAGGACTTTAGTTCAAATCCTGCTTCAGCCACTTACTGGCTGTGTGACCCTGGGTAGTCCCTTTACTTATCTCAGTCTCAGTTTCCTCATCTGAAATTGGGATGATAATAGCACCTATTTCCCAGAGCTGTTGTGAGAATAAATGAGACAAGGTAAAGTACCCAGTAAAAGCCGAAGGTGCTATTTTTATTATTCCATTGGTTGTAGTATCAATTGGGTTTTGACCAGATTCCTTTTGCCCTTCATGCACAACCGCAGCAAAACTGGTCTATATCCATGTGAGCTTCATATTATATCCACAGATGCTAGCGAGGTCGCATTCTCCCTCTTAAGGTGTCTCCTTTGGGGCAGCTAGGTGGCACAGTGGATAGAGTACCTGCTCTGGATTCAGGAGAACCTGAGTTCAAATCTGTCATCAGACACTTGACACTTACTAGCTGTGTGACCCTGGGCAAGTCACTTAACCCTCATTGTCCCACCAAAAAAAAGATGTCTCCTTCCCCAGAAACATAGGATTTCAGAGCAGGAAGGGAACTCAGAGACCACATGGTTCAACTTGTACCATAGTATGAGCAACCAGTGGTCCCCCAGCCTTTACCAAATGAGGGTAAACCCACCTCCCACTACACCTGGACAGAGGTGGCTGGGTGGTGCAGTGGATAGATTTCTGGGCCTAGAGTCAAGAAGACTGGAATTCAAACCCAGCCTCAGATGGTTACTTCCTGTGCCCCTGGACAAGTCACTCAATCTCTGTCTGCCTCTATTAAGAAAAAAACCCAACTCTAAAATGGAGACAGCAGCATCTACTTTGCAGGGTGGCTGTGAGGAACAAATGAAACAATATTTGTAAAGCACTTCGCCCAGTGTGCCAGGCACACAGTGGGCACTTCATCAGTGCTTATTTCCTTCCTTCTCAAACAGTTCGTGCCACTGGGGAGCAGCTCTCATTGTGAAGTTCTTCCTGAGTCAAGAGTAAATGCACTTCTTTATGCCTTCTACCCTTTGTTCCTTGGTTCTGGGACCAAGCCAAAAAAACATAATCTCTCTTCCAAAGAAATGCTTTTGACATTTTCCCCCTTTATATACTTCACAATTGGGCCATGGTCTCCCTCTCTGCCCTTCATGCACAAGTTAAAATGAGCACCAAAGGCAGCCTTCCAAGAAAAAGAAAAGGGAATTGGAAAGGGGGAGTCCCCCTGCTTTCCCTAGTGGTGATAAGAAAAGCTATGGGCTGATTGAATGCTCATAAGATCATAGGTCCAGGGCTGGAAGGGGCCCCTGTGGCCATGGAGTCCAGCTCCACAAATTTCCCCTTCCCTTTGTTTCATGCCTTCTTTAGACAACATTTAGTAAGTACCTACTACATGCCAGGCACAGTCTTCACTCTCAGGGAGCTTACATTATAATGGGGGGAAGAACGTGGACGCAAATGAGACAATATATGTCAGTTTCCATACAAACCTTAAGCACTTGTACATGCTAGCGGTGATTGGTGTGAATGCGTATTTATCTACATAAATATTAAGGACTTGCAATAGGAGATGCACTTGAATCAAGTCAACAAGCATTTATTAAGGTCTGCTATGTGCTAGGCACTGTGCTAAGTGCCTAAGAATATAAAGAAAGACAAAAACCAGTCCCTGATCTCAGGGCAGCTCACTGTCTGATGGGAAAGATGGCATGTAAAAACTGTGTACAAAGAAGCACTATACAGGATAACTGGAAATGATCAACTGAGGGAAGGCATGGGAATTAAGGGGAATAGAGAAAGACTCCTCTTCAGTGGTGGGACTTTGGCTGAGACAAAAAGGAGGCCAAGGAAGCCAATAGGCAGATGTGAAAAGGGAGAGCGTTCCAAACATGGAGGGCGAGCAGTGAAAATATCTGATCAGGAGATGAAGAGTAAGGTTTGAGGAACAGAAAGGAGGCCTGTGTCATGGGATCTCCAGGAAGCAAGGTGTAAGAAGCCTGGAGAAGTAGGAAGAGGCCGGGTTACAAGGGATTTTGAACAACAAACAGAGGATTTTATATTTGATATTTGATCCTGGAGGTAATTAGGAACTAGTGGCACTGATTGGATAAGGAGGGGGGAGTTGCCCGTGATCAGATTTAGGAAAATCTGCTTGTTATTGATGAGGAGGATGGATAGAAGAGGGGAAGAGACTATTGAAATAGTCCTGGTGAGAAGTGATAATGGCCTGAACTAGAATTGTGACTCCAGCAATTGAGGGAAGGCAGGAGGGGGAAAGGAAATTAGCAATTATTAAGCACCTAGTGGTATCAAATGAGCTGGAGAAGGAAATGGTAAAACAGGCCAGTATCTTTGCTGAGAAAACCCCAAATGTCACGAAGAGTAGGATACAACTGAACAACAACAAAAGCACCTACCATGTGCTGGGCACCATGCTAAGCATTTTACAAGTATGATCTCATTTGATCCTCACAAGGACCCTGGGAGGTAGGTACTATAATTATCCCCACTTTACAGATAAGGAAACTGGGAAAAACAGAGGTTAAGTGATTTGCTCATGTTCAAACATCTAGAAAGTGTCTGAGGATGATTTGAACTTGGGTTTTCCTGACTCCAAGCCCATTGATCTATCCACTGGGAAGGGAAGGAAATAAGCAATTACATAGCACCAACTATGCACCAGTCACTATGTTGAGCACTTTTTACAAATATTAGCTTATTTGATCCTTTCAACAACCCCGGGAGGTTGGTGCTATTCATATGCCTATTTTATAATTGAGGAAACAGAGGCAGAGGATTAAGTGACTTGCCCAGGGTCACAGTAGCTAGTAAATATCTGAGGCCAAATTTGAACTCATCTTCCTGATTTAAACTGAGCCTTCCATCCTTGGGCCATCTGAGAGATGTCTTGGGGTAGAATTGACAAATGTTGGCAGCTGGTTGAATATGGGGCACTTTGGGAGAGTGAATAGTTGTGTTGGTCTTTGAAATGATCAACCTGGGTGACCAGAAGGATGCAGAAATCCAGATGTTAGGAAGGTGGTTTGGGAGAGAAATAAAGTTCTGTTTCCTTCCTACTAAATTTGAGATGCCTATAGGACATTTCATCTAATTCCAAATGTCCAATTGGCTGTTGGTGACGTTGGCAGGAACACAGGGGAGAGACTGGGGCAGGACCTGCATAGAGATGATATTTGAACCAGTGGGAGTCAATGAGCTCACAAAAAAGGGGGTGGCATGCAGAGAAGAGGGCCTGAGGTGCCACCCTTAATCACTGCCAATCTGCATGGTCACAGAACCTCGGATTCCTACTGAGTCAATAAGTCAAGCAGCCTTTGTGAAGTGTTCTTCTCTGTGTAGACGCTGTGCTAAGGCCTAAGGAGGCAAAAACAGTCCCTGCCTTCGGGGGAACTGGCCAACCATGTGTCACTCCCATCTTATAGGGTGGAAGATATGGACATCTATGTCTTTATCTAAACCTATGGAAGGGGTCTTAGAAGTCATCTAGAAGATTGATGAGGAAGGCTTGTTCTTGTGCCTGGGGCTTCTGTCCTCTAGAAATTCTACAACCCTTGTGGATTATGGACATGAAACGACCCTCCTTTTTTTTTTTTTTTTTTGGTGAGGCAATGAGGGTTAAGTGACTTGCCCAGGGTCACACAGCTAGTAAGTGTTGTCTGAGGTCGCATTTGAACTCAGGTCCTCCTGACTCCAGGGCCGGTGCTCTATCCACGGCACCACCTAGCTGCCCCAGAGGTCATCTAGTAAGAGTCCCTCGTTTTACAAATGGGGAAACTGAGGCACAGAGCAGGTGAGTGAGTTGGCCAAGGGCACCCAGGAGACAGGACGCTACGGCTGCCCAGCATCTTTCTCCCTCCCCGTCCTTGTGTAGCAAAGGGACACTCCCCTCCTGCCACCCAGGAATGAACCGCAGCCCACAATCCTAGCATTCGGCAAATTCTCCAGCCCAAGGACGAGGGAGGGGCTGCGTGGGGCTGAGCCTGCCTTGGGCAAGAGGGAGGGACGAGGTCTGGAGCGGGAGAAATCACGCCCCGCCACCCCAAGTTGTTCATTACCCACTGAGGCAGCGAGAAGAAAGCACCTTCCCGGAGCCTGCACGTGGGACACCCTGAAAACCTCAATTCCCAGAATCCCCCCAACCAAAGAACTCCAAGTCCCAGAATCCCATTCGGGGACTCCAAGCCTGGCGGGCGCTTTGATTCCTTCGGACTCCAGCGGCTCCTGGCCCCCGCCCCCCACCTCCTCTAAGGATGAGTTGGACGGAACTATCAGGCCCAGACGGGGTGGCCTATTATTTCTGGGCTCTGCCGCCACCTCTTCCTAGCGGTTTCGGGGAGATCATGTGTGACAGGATATGGATAGAAGAATTTAGACTAGCTCCAGGTTGGGGTTGCTACGAGATTGCCTCTCCCTATGGACGAGGAGGAATGGCTCCTGCGTGGGGCCCCCCGCCTTGCGGGAGTGGTCCAGCCCAGAGGCGGCCCTTCCCGGCGGGGGCCGGAATGGTGGCTCCGGCGGCTCCGCCCCTCCCCGCCCCGCCCGGGAATGTGGAGGTTTGGAGGGAGCGCGGTGGGCGGGCCGGAGGGAGGCGCCGAGGCGCCGGGGCCGCGGCGGAGGAGGCGGAGGCGGAGGAGGCCGGCGGCGGCGGGAGTGCCCGGAGCGGCGGCGGTGGGGCAGCGGCGGCGGCGCTCGGCCAGGCTCCCCGCGGTGCGGCCGCTCCGGCGCGGGGCGGCGGGGAGATGCCCACGCAGCGGGACAGCAGCAGCATGTCCCACCCGGGCCCGGGCGGCGGCGGCGGCGGGGGAGGGGGCGGCGGCGGCGGCGGGGACCACGCGCACCAGGTCCGGGTGAAAGCCTACTACAAAGGGTGAGTGAGCGCGGGGGCCGGGGGCCGGGGGCCGGCCGGGGGGCGAGCCGAGCGAGTATCCCGGGGAGTGGAAGCCCCCCGAGGACAGGGGCCGCGGCTCCCTTGCGCCCCTCGAGACTAACGTGGTGTTTACGGAACAGGTTATGTACGACCGGGCCGAGGGGGCGTCCCGGGGAGTGGAAGGCCCCCCCCCAGGGCAGGGGCTGTTTTTGTCATTGCCCCCTCCCCCCCAACGTGGTGTTTACGAACAGGTTAAGTCTGACCCGGCAAAGGGGACATCCAGGGGAGTGGAAGCCCCCCGAGGGCAGCGGCCACTTTTGCCGCCGTGTCCCCCCCCCCCCCCCAGACTAACAGTGCCCTTCACAGAGTGTTGGCTGCTCGGGCCGAGGTCGGCCTGGGCAGAGGGACTTCAGGGGGAGTGGACGCCGCCGGAGGGCAGGGGCTGGCTTTGTCCTTGTGCCCCTCAGAACTTGGCACTTAGAAGTTTGTCTCATTTGGATCCGTTTGGAGGAGATAGAATGTCAATTTCTTGAGTCGATCACGTGACAGACATTTACTCAACACCCACTCTGCGCTTGGGTTAAGAACAGAGGCAAGAGAGGATCCTGCCCGCAAGGAGCTTACACCTCTATTGGGTGGGGGGGGCAACATGCAAAGAAGTATAAGCAAACTAGTTACAGACAGGTTAAATAGGTAATAATCATGGGGGGAAAGCTCTAGACTTAGGAGGGGTCAGGGAGGGCTTCCATAGAAGGGGGGGGTTAGTTTGGACTTAGAGGAGTGGAGAAGTTCTGTGTTCTGTCATTCTGTATCTCTTTGTCAAGAGGCCACGTGGTGTAGATGGTGGGTGGAGCAGGTGGTTACAATCCCCCTACGCCTGACCCATCTCCTTATCCAGATCCAAGAACTTCCTGACTTTTGTGGAATTGAGTGGTCCTCCAGGGATTTGGGGTCAGTGGCCCTGAGTTTGAAGCCAGTTCGTTTTTTTAGGAACTGTGTGACCTTGGTCAGGTCATGTGACCTCTGGGCCTCTAAAATGAAAGGGATTGGACTCCACACTTCTTCTCAGCTCTGGGTTTAGGATGCTGAATTCCCCAGTACCTGGGGTGGAAGTCCTTAATGAGTGTAGGCAGAGACCTCGAATGCTAGAATTTAAGCCTTTCAAGGGTTCGCTTTCCCCCCCTATTGCTGTTGATCCCCTGTGCCTGGCTTATAGGAGATGGACTTGGTCGAGTGATGGAATATGGGGGAACATCTAGAGGACCTTGGCTGCCCAGCCTGCTTCCCTTGGTCTTCCTTTGCTCTCCATATGGGCCCTTGATGAGTTCTTGTTGGGTTGGGTCAACTAAGTCCCAGCAGACAAAGAAAACTTCAGTCTACAGTTAAGGCTTCCCATGCTCCCAGTAAGCTGTTAGGTCCTGGAAGGTCAGCTTGGTCTCGCGTCCTCGGCATCTAGCAACCCTTGAGGGCATTAGAAGGCTCCATGAGTGCTGGTTGGTTTGTCTCCCCTTGGCCTGGCTGAGGGATGCCCTTTTGGGGGAGCTGGAGGTGGCTCTCAGAGGGTCCCCATGGGGCTGTGTGGCCTTGGGGATTGCCTGGATACAGTTGGTGCACAGATAGGCTTTGCTTTGGGCTGGCATGTGGCAGGAGGTTAGAACGAGCCCTGTGAGTTAGGCTGTTTTCCCTTGGCGATAGGCTGCAGGACCGATTGTGGTAAGCTGAAGCAGGCAGGCCTGAAGTCATAAGGAACAAAAGAAAAACCCACCAGGTTACGCAAGTGGCCCTTATCTGGGCACTGCCCATAGAACTTCATTACTGTTTGGGCTGCCAGGGATTTCAGACCAAGCAGTTAATGGTGGGATCTCCCCAAGTTTAGGAGAACGGTTATTTGTGGAGTCCCTCCCTTGCTGGGGTTCTGAGGACCTTGGTTTAGGATGGGAACCCTGCAAGATGAGAAGAAAGCCATCCCACACCTCCTGGCACCGAATGTAACATTCACTTGGGCTTTCCTCCTATCATCACCTTAGCTAATGTTGCCCCATCTCACCCCAGGCGAAAAGAGCTCAAGCCAAGATATTTGATTAAAGGATATTTTAATTTTAGAACTTTTCTTCTCCCCCAAATTGAAGACTTCCAGTTGTTCAGTTGAACAGCTTTCACTCAGTCTTTGTTTTGTGCGGTTGAATGCCCTCTGTGGTGCCGAGACCAGTTTGGGGGTCAGTACGAAGCCTAGGGTTTTCCAAACAAACACCTTAAGCGTGCTTGCTGCCTTACCCAGGCAGAAGTAAGTGGCTTTAGGGGAAAAAAAAAGTTAGACCGTGCTAATGCCTACATTCCTGAATGGATCAGTGAGGATTGTGAATGGTGAGCTTGTAAGGGAGTGGCTGAAGGTGCCTGCCCCTCTTCTCGCCTGTGTCCCCACAAATGGTGATTGCTGTTTTTAGTGATTCTTAATCGAATTACTGGGTTTGTCATTGTATTGGATTTGATGATTTCTTGCCTTTGGAGTTTGTAGGGCTTGGAGTAACTTAGGATCCCGCTGAACAATTCACATTATGCAGCTAGGGGTTTGTAGCTTTGGCCAGAAGTGTGGGTGTTATTTAATGGGCTCTTATTATTAGGGTAGTTTGTGTGATTTTGAGGGTTCTGCAGCCAGCCTTGGCTCCCACGGAGCCCTGTGGGAAAAACATTTTTGTGTGTACGTGTATCAAAATTGAGAAATTGATTTTAAGTGTTTTTATTTAATAAACAGTTATAAAACTCCAGGTTGTGTTTTTTTTTTCTTGGAGGCTTTTTTCCCTTTTTGAAAGAAACAGTGGTGGCTGTACTTAACAACTTAGGTGATTAGTATCCGGTTGGAATTATGATCCCTTATTTTTCTAATCATCAGGGTCAAGAAGGAAACAGCTTATTCGTTCAGGAATGTCTTTGTAAATTCCAGACAGGTTACAAATATGAGTTGTTATTATTAGCCTGTGACTTCCGGTTTTTTCTAAGAACCCCCAAATTGATGCTTTCCTCTTCATTTAAATAATGGTGACTTTTTGCCAAAGTAAGCCAGGAAACCTGGCGATGAACAGGTTTATCCCACCCCAGCTCTAATTGTCATGATTGAAAGCTTCACTCCTGAACATAAGAAGCGTCCTCTCAATTGATCATTTCTCTGCTTCCCGCCCTGACATCAGACCTACTGAGGACTTCATTTTTATTAGCAGTATTCTCAGCCGGAGGTTGTGCTGTGACAGAGCTGCTTGTTGTATTACAGATGAAACTACAATGAGTCACTAAAGGAGTTGGTTAGTAAACAGGTTGGCTAACTAGGACACCTTTGACCTGATTTTCATATTTTGAAAATCCTCTTTACCAGAAGACATTTTATCGGGAGGATGACTAACGCTCATTCTGAGCCCACAGGTTGAGAGATCAATGCCCCCCCCCCAGCCTTTCTTTGTAGCAGCTGGGGTCATTTTGTAAAAAAAGGACCAACAACTCCCCCCCCATGAGAACCCTTAAGTTCCTTTAAATTTGATCTTTGTGAAAATGTGCCCTCTCCAGATAAAGAAACTTAAACCACACACTTAATTTGATTAGTTGTTCTAGTATTTGGGTAGCAGATTGGCTTTTTCCTTTGTTTAAAAAACACTCTGGGAGCTTCTCTTTGGATTTCCTCAGTCATGACTTTGTTAGTTTATAGAAATGGAATAAAAAGTTCTGTGGGTTAGTGAGAGATTAACATCGTGTAAGCTTTTTTATGGTGAGCTCTGGTTTAGTGGGGCAGGGCTTATCAGTTAAATACTTAAGGAATCAAGTAGACTTCGTCATAAAATAAACGGGGGAGGGGGTTACAGAAATGTTTTCCAAAGTGACATTTCTCAGAGTACTATTTATTGAGCCGTCATAATTTTAGAGATTTTACTGTATAAACCAGCATCAAAGAATCAGTAAAACATTGTTGAGTCACTTATTTGTGTTTGAAACTAGCCTCATGGGGAAATATGTAGAATTTTTCTCATAGTTTGCAAGTCTTGGCAAGCCTGTTTTCTGCTGGTGCGTTTGTTTTCTGACTGCTTTAGTAATGGCATTAATGGACAAGAAGTTGTGTCTCTGCTGGGGGTCTCCCAGGCCCTTCTGGACCCTCTTCTGTCTCCCCCTCTCCTGGTGATCTTGATTCTTGGGGTTCCAGGGTGTCACCTCTTTGGACATGACTCTGAGCCTGGGATATCCAGCCTTTGATTCCTCCCTCGCTACTCTCCCTCAAGGTCTGATTCATGGGTAGCTCGAACTTGACATGGCCAGTGCCCCCCTCCTTTCTGCTTAGGGCATTCAGGTTAACCACCGCCGGGTAGCCTTGACTCTCTTAGCTGAACGCTTTCTGTCCTTGGCGAGCAGCTCTGATGGCTGGCCTGTCCGTGACATCGCCTCCCACCTTTCAAAATCACACTATGTTACTTTTAATATATGTATGTTTTGGAGTGCTTGACCCCTCAGTGACCCAAGCAGCCCACTTAGGAGAGAAGATGCCACCTGCATTTGGGGCTCCCCACAAGCTCCTGCCAGCTGGGAAATCATGAGTCTGGTAAAAAACAACAACGGGTCTGTGCTCCCCTCCCCTCCCTTCTCCTTCCAGGGTGTCAGCTCCTTGGGGCCTGGGGCTTGGCTTTGTATCTCTAGGACCTCCCACTGTGCCTTGTTCAGAGTTTGTGATGTTAAAAGAACACACCCAGCACTTAGCCTAGTGCCTGGCACATAGTAGGCACTTAATAACTATTTATCACCAGAACACAACTGAGAAGCAGCCTAACGAGCCATTGCAAAGCTCCCATGAAAGGCCCTCACTCAAAGCCTATTTACTCTTTTTTTTTAATGAGGCAATTGGGGTTAAGTGACTTGCCCAGGGTCACACAGCTAGTAAGTATTAAGTGTCTGAGGCTGGATTTGAACTCAGGTCCTCCTGACTCCAGGGCCGGTGCTCTATCCACTGTGCCACCTAGCTGCCCTACCTATTTACTTTTTTTCAGCCTCTGTTTTGTCCACAGGTTGTGGGTCTCATTCACACCAGACCCTCCATTGAGGGCTCAGCCCCCATGATTCTTATCTAAACTTGGTATCTCTTCCAGAAACTAACTCTCGGCTGTGACAAAAGAGAAATGCTTAATAGATGCTTATTGAATTGGATTTACAAATCCTTTTCCAAGCCTGTAATTAGAAGAAGGGAGTGAGATTCCTCTGTATGTAGGCACAGTGACAACCAAGGAGTAGATGGGAACAACCAACCAACCAACCTCTGGGGCAGAACTATGGGACTAACAGTAGAGAGGCCTAGAAGCCTTTAAAAAAAGTTAAACTGTCATGAAATGGACAAAAATCAATCACTGCATTACAAAAATGGGGCCTGTCGCCTTCAACCCCTGTAGATGCAAGGATGCCTTTGAATGAAGACCCAGTACAAATGTGAAGAGATGCAGAAAGCGGTCCGGCCCCCCCATCCCTCTGGTGGGAGCTCAGGACTCCTGGAATCATCAGAGGTGTGCGCCGGGCGCCTCTCCCATGCCAGGCCTGGTTTGTCCAGTGAGGTCTCTGCTTCTGACTGCCCCCTTACTGAGGAGCTTTGCTTAGGCGGGGGTCTGTGGGGACCCTCTAACCTAGAGCTTCCGAGGCCAGCCTGCTGCCCTTGGAGAGTATGCATCATTCTATACAGGGCGGCCTTGGAGATGGACAAAGTGTTGGTACCTCCCTGCCTGACCAAGGGTCCCTCAGGCCTGCGGAGAGTGGGAGGCCTGACTATGACAGAGCTTGTTCACAGCAGATCGACGGAACTGTATTCAGCACTTAACAAGCCGAGGGCTCGTCCCTGTCTGTGCCCTTCAAGGACCTCTAGCTTCTGATCTGACATGGGTTCCTACAATATACATGGATGGTCACCATCGATGTGGGGAAGTCATCTACTTGAGTGATACCCGGCCTTCCACCCTGCCCAGCACGGCTGTGCCTGAAGGGGGAACTGAGTGCAGGCCTCTCATTTTACAGAAGAGAAAACTGAGCCACTTGTGGTGTGAGTCAAGTCCCAACCAAAATTCTTCTGTTCTACCAGGACCCTCTCCAATCCCCCTTAATTCCAGGCCTTCCCTCTGATTGTTTCCAGTTTATCCTGTGTCTTTTTGTTTCCACTGTTAGACTGGGGGCTCTGAGACAGGGACTGTCTTTTGCCTTTCTCGCTATCCCCAGCACATAGTAAGTGCTTGATAAATGCTTATTGACTGACTGACTGACTGACTGACTGAAGTGACTAGCGGGAGGTTGCACAAGTAGCAGAGAGCAGATTCCACTCCAGGGGCTCTGAGTCCCAGTCCAGGGCCTTTGCACCTGTACCTGCTGCTTTGTGAGTGCTGACGACTCTGGAGAGCCATGGGGAATAGGCCTAGACCTGTAACTTCATGGGCCTATGGGCCACTCAGTGGAGAACACTCCCCCTCCCAGAACAGGCTGCCCCTTCTCCATAACCTCAGGTCTCAGGAGGATTGTCTGGCCCACAGAGCCAGCCCATACCCGGGTGGTGCCAGCTCTGAGGCTGCCCTCACTCTGCTGCCGTGGCAGTCGAAGCAGACCAGGGGCCCTTTAACTCTCGCTTTTCCTCAGCGGGCACAATGTTTGTGTTGGACACAGTTATCTTGGGTGTGGGAGCGGGAGTTCAAGACCAAGTACAGATTTGAAGTGGATCTTTTAAAGTTGAGATTTCAGGTCTGCCCCTGATGCAGACTGGCTGGTTCTTTGAGCTTGAAGGTCCTGAGAAGGTGCCAGCCCTCACTGGGGGGGGGGGGGCTTTCCTCACCTGGAATTTCCCCCCCCCCATGGCCCAGGGTTGGAGGGGGGTGGGTCTGGAGGGTGCTCAACTGGAGCCCTAAAGGAAGCTGGTAGAGAGAGGGGGGTGTTTCACACATGAGGGACCCTCTGTGTCCTTTCTGGGGACGGCAGAGAAGCTTGTTTGGTCAGAAGTAACTCCCAGACAGGTGGGCCTGAGGCTCGGTGAAGGGCTCTCCAAGGCCATCAGGCCCTGCAGCCGGTGTCAGGAGGGTGGGTCAGAGAGGAGAGGGCCTGGGGGCAGGGAGACCACCCACGGTCACATAGTCACATACATAGTGGGTGATTTCCCATTCAAAGAGCACCAGAACCCAAGGCGTGGCCATTAGCCAGGAGAGTGTGGCGACTCTCAGCTTGCCAGCCGTCCCGTCAATAAGAGTGAGAGAGAGGGATGAGGTGCGTCCCAGCTCATGGGGGTGTCCTCTCCCAAAGATGAGACAGCAGCAGTGTTTGGGGGGGAGGTAACAGGTTCTGTTAGGTTGTGGTGAGTCTGAGGTGCTTCCCACTGGGAATGGCCCCTGGGCAGTTAGTGATGCCCGTCTGGGAGTCACCCACATCAATATGAAGGGGGAGCTGAAGAGGTCATTGATTCAATGCCTGCTGTGGACCGGATCTCTGAGAGACAAAAGAGAAGAGGACCTAGGGCCCAAAGGCTTCAAGGCCTGGACCCCAAATAGCCCTGGTGCTCAAGCAGCCTCCCTCCTGCCCCCACGCCCCCTCCCCCACCGATCCGGAAGATCCGTGTAAAATTGTTTGGCCCTCCCTTCACACCATAGAAGAAGTCTTCCGGCTTCACAGAGTTTCTTCTCTTTTTCCTTGAGACCATACAATACTATTCATCTATTGTATGCATTTCTGAGTTTCTAAATTTTCTGTGTAGTCTGCTGGCTTTAGTCTGCCATCTGTGGCTTCCGCAGAGCTCCCCCAAATTTCCCATTCGGTTTCTTATGCTGACCTGCAGTCAAGATCTGGAAGGGATAACTGGAATAATTGCTTGGGTGCCAGGATGGGGAAAGAGACCCCATCCCGCTTTCCCCTCCTCGCTTCTGCATCTTTGTGTGGTTCTGGTGGGGGAGGGGAGGCAGCAGGTCAGCATGTTTGGACTGGAAAGGGTGATTGCTGTTGGGGGTAAGGTATAAAGAAGGCGGCCTTATCTCTCTTCTCTCTTTCTGCCAGCCTATGGTGTATGGAGGTCTTCATTAGATACAGGAAGTGGCCATTGGACCACCCAAGAAACCGGCACGTTCTGGACTTTGCATGGGGATGCTGAAATTGTGGGAGCACTTTTTGGAATGAATGGGGCAATGGGGAGGGAGGAGCTCAGTTTCTGGTTTTTCTACCTTCAACTGTGAGACTGACCCTCTTCAAAACATTTTGTGAATGAAATATTTCTCATTCAGGAGAGAAGTTAGACCATGTTTCAGTAGATCATTTTCACGGAGTTCTTTTTCAAAGAAGTAGCAGAAGAAGGAATGAATCCTTTTAAGGTCAAGAACACAGAACCTAAGCATGTGCCTCTTGAAGTATTTTGAGATTTAATGGGAAAGCTGAAGATTCCTAGTGTTTTGCTCCTTAAGATTGTATTGAGAGGGCTGCTAGGTGGTGCAGTAGATAAAGCACCGGCCCTGGGTTGAGGAAGACCTGAGTTCAAATCTAGCTTCAGATACCAGATACTTACTAGCTGTGTGACCTTGGGCAAGTCACTTAACCTTCATTGCCCCACACACCAAAAAAAGGGGAAAAAAAGATTGTATTGAAATGTGTAATTTTAGGGAGCTTTGTGGCTAAGCACATCTTGATCTGTTTAAGGCCATTGGGAGGCAAAAACATGCGACTGCAGAAGATGGAACCAGAAATCAAAACGGGGGCTTCTTAACCCAGGTAGGGGTTGTGACATTTTTAAATGAATCTTTTCAAACTTCTGGCAACTGTATTTCATTGTTGCTGTTTTTTCCATGAATCCCGAGTCTTTTATTTTCTGTAGATACAAGTACCTGACTCTTGAAAGGGTCCCCAGACTCCTGAAGGGGTGAGCCCCAAAGAAAGTGAAAACCTCGCTTCAGGCAAGCTGCTGGGCAGCTGGGCCTTCTGCCCTTTTGTTCTCATTAAGCCTTAGTTCTCCAACCAGGATCTGGAGATAGTGAAGTGTGTAAACACGGCCTTTTCCAATTACTCAGGGAAAATGTTTATATAAAACCGCCTTGCATGCTTTGGTTCCTGGGCCTTAAGGAACTTCTGGGAGGGAGGGAGGGAGAACACAATGCTGACCTTGTCTCCCCAGCCCTGTTAAGGATGCTGTGAGGAGTCCTTCTCAACCCTGTTTCCCAGCAAATGCATTCTGGCACTTAGATGGTGTTGTGACCCAAAGCATTTGTATACACATATCCTACCTAAGAATCATTTTAATAGCTCCTTTCTTTACACTTAGAAAAGGAAATGGTTGGTTCACGCGCAGTCGTGCTTTGTTTTCTTGGCTTGTAAATGAAAAACTTTAACAAAGAAAAGATTTTTTCTTTGCCCTATGTCCTCTACTGGGCTTCTTCTCTGGATTTTTTGTTTAAACAGGCAAATCATCTCACTCCCTTTTTAATGCCTCATATGAGGACAGGGATTCCTTTTTCCTCTTTCTTATTAAAGAGTCCATTCCTTTTCTCCTCTCTTTATGTGAAGGGTGATTGACAGTAGTTTCCCCTTAAGTGTAAAGAAAACTTAGGACCTTCAGAGCCTTTTTAAAGGGTGGACTACTTTGGGTTTTAGGACTGCAGTGAGATTTGATTTTTTAAAGGGGACCAGTTACAGTGTTTTCATGGGAGGGGGGACACTTCCCTCTCTTGTTCAGTATAAATTAGAGTTATTAATTAAATACCTGTGGTGTGCTTGCTAGTGCACTAGGCAATGGGACAGTGGAGACAAAATGGGAACGCTCATGGGTCACTAAGAGCTAATATTCTTCTTTTGTTTATGTTAATTAAAATTTTTTTGAGTTCCAAATTCTCTCCCTCCCTCCTGCCCGTCTCATACTCTTTGAGAATGCAAGCAGTTCAAAAGGGATACATGACCTAGATGTAAAAGAGAAGTATTACAAGAAGATTTGAAGAACGTGGAACATATCACTTTATCAGACTTATGGTTAGGTGAACAATTTATGAATAAACGAGAGAGAGAACAGTGAAGTATAAAATGGATAATTTAAATTACGTTAAATTAAAAAGTTTTCATACAAATAAAACAAATGTAGCCAAGATCAGAAGGAAAGTAGAAAATTGGGGGGGAAATCTTATGGACAATTTCTCAGATAAAGGTCTCAATCTCAAATATATAAAGAATTTTGTAAAAATCTCTGAGACTATGAGTCATTCCTCAATTGATAAATGGTCAAAGGAAATGAACAGGAAATTTTTGGAAAAAGAAATCAAAACAGTTTATAGTCATGAAAAAATTATATAAATCTAATTATTGATTAGAGAAATGCAAATTAAAACAACCTTGAAATATCATTTTATACCTAACAGATTGGCTAAAATGCTTGAAGGGGAAAGCAACAAATATCGGAGGGGATGTGGAAAAATTGGGGCACTAATTTATTGTTGGTGTAATTGTGAACTGATCCAACCATTTTGAAGAACAATCTGTAATTATGCCTTAGGAGTTATTAAACTGCCTATATACCCTTTAACCCAGTAATACCACTACTAGGTCTATTTCCAAAGATGATTGGGGGAAAAGGAAAACAACCATATGTTCTAAAATATTTATAGTAGCTCTCTTTGGGGTGGCAAAGAACTGGAAATGGGGATGTCTGTTAATTGGGGAATGGCCAAGCAAGTTGTGTATATGATTGTGATGAAATACTACTGTGCTATAAGAAATGACTAAAAAAAATTTAAAAAAATAATAAAAAAAAAAAAGAAATGACTAGCTCAGTGATCTTAGAAAAACATGGAAAGACCTGCATGAAACAATGAAGACCAAAATGAGCAGAACTATAAGAGACTTAACAATAGTTTTAAGAATAACTTTGATAGAATAAGTCATTTTGACTATTATAAATACCCAAACTAACTACAAGAGACATGAAAGAAGTTATCTGCCCTGGTTTCTTATCATGGCTCATAAGTCTACTGGTGGCAAGGTGCCCCGTAAGCAGCTGGCTACGAAGGTTGCCCATAAGAGCGCATTGGCTACTGGGGCTGTGATAGAAGCCTCACTGGTACTGTCCTGGTACCACAGCGCTGCGGGAGATCCAACGTTAGCAGAAGTCGACTGAGCTGCTGATCTGTAAGCTGCCCTTCTAGTGGCTGGTGCTAGAGAAAGAACTGGTAAATAGAAGTATGTATAGAATGATTGTACATCTTATACACATTTATGTCTAATGAATGATAGGCATCTCTAGGGTAGGGGGAGAGGAGGAAAGAAAAAGAAAAGAAATTTATATGATAACTTTATATTTCCAAGGAATAGCAAGTTGCATATAATAGATTTGCAGTTTCATATACATTCATCTTTTAAAAAATTATATTATGGGGGGGCAGCTAGGTGGCGCAGGGGATAGAGTACTGGCCCTGAAGTAAGGAGGACCTGAGTTCAAATGTGACCTCAGACACTTAACACGTACTAGCTGTGTGACCCTAGGCAAGTCACTTAACCCCAATTGCCTCACCCCCCCCAAAAAAAGTTATATTATGGGAATGCTTGTTTTATTCCATAAATTAAAAAATACATAAGTAAAAAAAGAGAAGGCAAGCAATATCAGTTATACATGTGATGTTTTGAAAAATGTTTCCATATTATTCGTGTTGCAAGGAAAAACAATAAAAAGCAAGAAACAAGGTGAAAAAGTGTGTTTCAATCTTTCTCAGAGTTCATCAGTTCTCGCTTCGGAAGTGAATAGCATTTTTCATAGTGGGCCCTTTGGAACTGACTTGGATCATTGTCTTGATCAGAGTAGCTAAGTCTTTCACAATTGATCATCCTTACAATATTGCTTTTATTCTGTACAATATTTTGCTGGTTCTGCTCACTTCACTTCATATGCGTTCATATAAAGCTTGGGTTTTTCTGAAATCATATTGCTTGTCATTTTTTTGTACCATAATGGTATTCCATGACTTATTTGGGCATTCCCTTAGATTTCCAATTTTTCGCCACCACAAAAAAAAAGCTGCTATAAATATTTTTGTCATATAGGTCCATTTCCCTTTTCTTTGATCTCTTTGGAGTACAGAACTAGGAGTGGTATTGCTGGGTTAAAGGTTATGCACAGTTTTATAGCTCTTTAGGCCTATTTCCAAATTGTTCTCCAGAATGGTTGGGCTACGTCTCAACTCTACCAACAGTGCATTACTGTCCCCATTTTTCCATATCCCCTCCAGCATTTATCATTTTCCTTTACTGTCATGTTAGCCAGTCTCATAGGAATCAGGTGGCACCTCAGAGTTGTCTTAATTTTCCTCTGATAAATAGTGATTTAGAGTATTTTTTATGTGACTATTGATAGCTTTGATTTCTTCTTCTGAAAACTTCCCTGTTCACATCCTTTGACCATTTATCATTTGGGGAATGGCTGTTATCTTTATAAATTTTGTGCCATTCCCTATGTACTTGGGTAATGAAGACTTTCTCAGAGACTTGCAGTTTCCTTCTAATTTTGGCTGCATTGGTTTTGTTTCTGCAAAAACTTTTAAATTTCATGTAATCGGAATTATCCATTTTTACTTCGTGATTCTATCTCTTTTGGGGGGGGGCAGGGCAATAAGTGTTAAGTGACTTGCCCAGGGGCACACAGCTAGTAAGTGTCAAGTGTCAGGCTGGATTTGAACTCAGGTCCTCCAGGACTGGGGGTTTATCCACTGTGCCACCTAGCTGCCCTGATCCTATCTCTTGTTTAAACAGATTATAAACTCTTCCCTTATCCATAGATCTGATGGGCAAACTATTCCCTGCTCCACTAATTTACTTGTGATATCAGCCTTTCTGTCTAAATTATGTACCCATTTTGATCCTATCTTGGTATACATTGTGAGATATTGGTTTATAGCTAGTTTCTGCCAGACTTTTCCAGTTTTCCCAGCAGTTTTTGTCAAATAATGGATTTTTGTTCCAAAAGTTTGGACCTTTTGGGTTGATTAAACACTAGATTACTATGGTCATTTGCTACTGTGTGTTGTGTTCCTAATCTATTCCACTGATCCACTACTCTTTTTCAGGCAGTACTAGATTGTTTCAATGATTACCACTTTGTAATACAGTTTGAGATTTGGTATGGCTAGGCCGCTTTCCTTCACATTCTTTTCCATTAATTCCCTTGATTTCTTGACCTTTTGTTAAGAATTTTGTAATTGTTTTCTAGCTCTTTAACATAATTTTTTTTTTTTTGGCGGGGCAATGGGGGTTAAGTGACTTGCCCAGGGTCACACAGCTAGTAAGTGTCAAGTGTCTGAGGCCAGATTTGAACTCAGGTCCTCCTGAATCCAGGGCTGGTGCTTTATCCACTGCGCCACTTAGCTGCCCCAACATAATTTTTTAATAGTTTGATTAGCATGGCACTGAGTAAGTAAATTAAATTAGGTAGAATTGTCATTTTTATTATATTGGCTCAGCCTATCCATGAGCAATTAATATTCCTCCAGTTGTTTAGATGTCTTTATTTGTGTGAAAAGCAATTGTGTTCATAGAGTTACTGGGTTTATCTTGGCAGATAGACTGCCAAGTATTTTATACTCTGCAGTTATTTTAAATGGAATTTCTCTTTCCATCTCTTCCTGCTGGACTTTGTTGGTAACATGTGGAAATGCTGATGATTTATGTGGGTTTATTTTGTATTCTGCAACCAGTTTTTTAGTCGATTCCTTATAGTTCTCTCAGTATACCATTGTATCATCTGCAAAAAGTGATAGTTTTGTTTTCTCATCACCTATTTTTAGTCATTCAGTTTCTTTTTCTTGTCTTATTGCTATAGCTAGCATTTCTAATATGATGTTGAATATTTGTGGTGATCATGGACACCTTTGCTTCACCCCCCGCCCCCGTCTTCATGGGAAGACCTCTATAGGAGCTTACGTTCTTACAGGGGATTTGACATGCACACATATGGCCAGGGACAGAACACGGGTACATGCAAGGCAATCTGGCTGGAGATGGCACTGACCGCTGGGCTGAGGTGGGGAGGTCTCGGAGAGGCCCAGGGAGGAGGTGCTGCTTGAGCTGTGTCCTGAAGACCAGAGGGTCCAGGGTGAGGAGAGGGAGGTGGGAGCCTTTTGTTTGGGGAGGAGGGGTCTGTGCATCGTGCAGAAAGGGGCTGAGTTCTGGCAAGTTCTCAGTGTGAGAAGAGCTTACGTGTGTGTGATGCTTCCGGTGGAGGGCTGAGGTGGCCAGACCTGTGCCTCAGGATCGGGACTCGGATGGATGATTGTGTCATAATATTCTTTTAAGTACCTACTCCGGGGTGCTGGGGATAGACCAAGCCCAAAGAAGTCGTCCCACCCTCAAGGAGCTCTCTTTCAATTTTTATTGACATAAAACCAAAAGACAGCACCGTCATTTCTCAACAGATCCCTCCCCTTCTCCCACTGAAAGAACTCTCCTTATAACAAAGAAGAACAGAACCCAGTACAGCCAAACTGACGGACACATCAGTCAGATCCAGCAATATCTGCGGTGTCCATCCCTTTAGTCCTTCACCTCTGCAAAGAAGAGAAGGAGGAAGATGCCACCCCATTATCTTTGCTGGGTCTTATGATGACACAATGTTCAGTTTTGGGTTCTGTTGCTGTTGGAATAATTACATGTATTGTTTTTCTGGTCCTGTTGACTTCTCTTTGCATCAGTTCATAACAGTTTTCCTAGGTCTCCCTGTAGTCTTCATATTCATCTTTTTTAATAGTCCAGCAATATTCCATCCCATTCACGTATTTCAATTTATTTAGCCAGTCCCCACTTGGAGGACAAAGGATGATGATCCATCAGTGGGGCCATGGAGGGACTGTGAGGTAGGACAGCAGAAGCAACAGAGAGCAGTGGCAGGAGGGCAGGGAGGAGAGTGTCCAGGAGGGACGCGTGCCCGAGAGTCAAGGAGAATGAGGGCCGAGAAAAGGCCGCTTGATTAGCAGGTAGGTGTTGGGATCTTACAGGCTTCTGAGTGTCGCTTCATTGGTAGGTGAGGGGAGGTGCTGAGGGCCTGTGATAACCGTGGCAGAAATGGGGCGTTCTGGCCCACACAGAGCTTCCGTTCTGAGTCACTACCCTCCAAAATACACACAGAATAAATGGGGTGAGGGGGGTATTGGGAAGAGTCAGGATGAAGGGAAATGGGATTTCAAGTGACAAGGAGGTGCACTAAGGTATAGAGGACAGGCAGGGTATGGGCAAGAGATGCCAGCAAGGAGGCCAGGTTGGCTGGGTCTTAGCATAGAGCCTGGCGCAGAGTAGCCACTTGGTGCATTTATTGACTGACTGACTGACCTTAGAGTGAGGGAAAGGGCATAATGTAAAGAAGTAGGAATTAGATGGGGCCAGGCGGTGATCCACCAAACCCAAGAGCTCCCGTCTGATCTTAGAGGCAGCAGCAAGCCGCTGGCATGTGACACTGTCAGACCCTCTCTTTTAGTCACTTTGGGTAGTTTTCTTGTAGGGGACGCTTGATAGGGCCGGGAGACCAATTAGGAGTACGTTGTCTTAGTCCAGGCAAGAGGTGATGAGGAACAGAGATAGGGCTGTCAAGGGAGGAAAGAGAAGGCCATGGATGCCAGAGGTGGTGTGGAGTTAAAAATGACTGAGATTGGATGGACGATTGATTGGCTGTGTGAGGCAAGGGTTAGGGAGGGGTCCAAGATAACGGCAAGGTCGTGAACCTGGGGTCTTCTAAGGCTGATGATCCCTTAACAGAAATAGAAATGTTCAGGGGCGGGTGGTTGGGGAGGGAAGATGATGAGTTCTGTTTGGAGCAGGCCGAGTTTGAGGTACCTATGGGACACCCAGTTTGACATGGCCGTTAGGCAGACAGTTGGAGGCTGGTCAGTGGTGGCCGGCTACACAGTGGTCAGTCACCTCGGGGAGGTCCCCCTGGAGTGCAGTCAGAGGCAGGGAGATTTGAGTGATGAGGAAGAGTGGCCTGGCAGCCAGGGGGACCAGCCAGGCCACAGCCCTGGAAACCCAGGTGGGGGAGAGATTCGGCAGGAGAAGAGCAGTCAGTGTTCTAGGGGCTACAGAGAGGTCAGAGCCTAAGACATCCGGGCACCTGTGGAGAGGGCAGCTTCCGTTGAATGATGAGGTTGGGGGACAGCTAGGTGGCGCAGTGGATAGAGCACCGGCCCTGGAGTCAGGAGTACCTGAGGTCAAATCCGGCCTCAGACACTTAACACTTACTAGCTGTGTGACCCTGGGCAAGTCACTTAACCCCAATTGCCTCACTTTAAAAAAAAAAAAAAAGAAGATGAATGATGAGGTTGGAAGCCAGAACACAGGGTGGAGGAAGCAGGGCCTGGGGCAGCACTCCAGCCTGAGGGAGTGGGAGCTCCTCTTCTGGGACTTGGGAGGGTGAGGGGAGCTCTGCTGGTGTTTAGGGCCTGCAGGGGTGGGGAGAAGAAGGAAGATGAGCCCAAGGAAGCCTGTGCTGGTGCAGAGCAACCCAGCAGAGCAGGCCTCCATGTAGAGGGGCAGGTCTTGCTGAAGAGAAGGGGCCATTTTTCTCCAAGAGCGGAGCGGAGTTTTGAGGAAAACGGGAGGCCAGAAGGACATTGGGATATGTGAGAGGACGTCGGTGTTATACACTGAAGTCTAGAAGGGCAGACACCAGGACGGAGAGATTCTCTGAACCAGACACTCTGGAGTGTCTTCCAACTCTGCCTTTCCTCTGGCCATCCCCCATGCCAGGAATGCCCTCCCCTCCCCTTCTCCCCACCTTCCCCTCCCCCTCCTCGCTGGCAGACAGCTGCTTTTGGGGTCTGGGTCTGGTCATATCTGGATTGAATCTTTTTTTTTTTTTTTTTGCGGGGCAATGAGGGTTAAGTGACTTGCCCAGGGTCACACAACAAGTAAGTATCAAGTATCTGAGGTCTGATTTGAACTCAGGTCCTCCTGAATCCGGGCAGTGCTTTATCCATGGCGCCACTTAGCTGCCCCCTGGAGTGAATCTCAAAGGAGGACATGAAATCCTTGTGAAAAATCATGACCCCATCCCTCCCCAGGCTTCAGCTCCACCAAGATGGCCTTAGGCCTCCCCAGCGCCTTAGACCTGTCCCAGGTCACTGCCCCTGCCAGATGGTGTTGGCAAGAGCTTGGAGGGAGTGACGGGGTAAAATGAAGGTTTGGAGGGGTTAGGTTGTGTTTGGTTTTGAGTGGTGAGATTTTGGGCTGTTTGTAGGCAGTGGCAGAGGAGCTCTGGAGCTGGCCTTCCGAGTGGGTGGGGGTGAATAAGATCCAGGCCCCCCCCCCCCAAAGGACCAGGAAGGGCCTGAGTTTAAAGACTCAGAAACAGGAGGAAGAGAAGTGAGAAGTGGGGGCGATAAAGGGGCCCATGACCCTCTGGTGTCTTCTCTTGTCTCGCCACTTTGGAGGCCGGGAGGGAAGAGGGAAGCATTGGAGTTGTGGCTGTGAAGAAAGTTAATTGGCTGAGAATAAAAACTCTAGTTATGTTTCATTGATTAGAAAACCAAAGGGTGGAGACTATGGTGACAGACCCAGGGTTTGACTCTTGGCTGCTGTTCTTCCTACATTGTAGCTGTTGTAATCTAGTTTAGTAGCTGTTTGTTAAGCACTTTCCCCCCTTCTTTTTTGCTTAAAGCCCTTTGAATAGATTGGTAAAACCACATGCGTGTATTCTTATCGGCCCTTCGAGGTTCCCTGCACAGCGGCCAGCCCAGTCCTGGACCGTGCATCCTGACACTGACTCAGCTTTCTTGGGCCCCATATGGCTCTGTGGTGCACCCACATGCATAGGAGCTCCCAGGCCTTCCTCCCCCAGTTGCTGTCTAGACTTGTACTGCCTTGAACTTAAGATGTTAAGTTTGAATTCATGATTATGTGGCTAATGCATTTCACCTTTGTCCTGATGTCCTGTCATTCAGCGGCTCTATTAGCTCTCCCTCCCAGGTTAGTGTCACCTGCAGACCCGATGAGGCACTGGTAATGACTGCGTTTAGCAGTCATCCATTCACCCACCTGTGCATCTGCTGGGTTGTACTCCTGCAGAAAACTACATCTTAACAGCGTCTCTGTTGCATTGTATTTTTATTTATCTTGTTAAACATTTCCCAGTTACCTTTTACTCTGGTTCCAGGGGGGATTTTGCTGGTCTTGGAGATTCTGACAGCCAAGTTTGGGCATTTCATCCAGCTTCCTGAGCAAACTAGCCCTGGAAGGAGGTGAAGGGATTTATTTGCTCAAGGTCACCCAGAGAGGAAACACACTAGTACTTGAAGATGCAGTGCATTTGACGGGTGACTTAAATTCATTGAGGGAAGTTAAGTGTTCACTTATCTTTTTATTTACCTTGGCCTGATCTGCCTCTTTTCCCCCAGAGGGCCCCCTAAAGCCGGAGGCAGCCTTAGCCGTCCTTACTGGCCTCAACTCTAGCTTCCACCACACAGTTCTTAGAGGAGCGCGCTTGTCCTCCATCACCCATCCTTGGATCTAAGTCAGCGAGGTCCCTGTGCATCCACATTTGTCCTGTCTTTTAGATAGCTTTCTCTTCTGTTTCCTTTGTGTCTTCAGAATTTCATTCTTACAGCTTTCCTTCTTCTCGTGGATTAATTTCCTCTGTGGAATTTTAGTCCATAGGAACTCACCCATCTTTCCTCAAAACTTTCTGAAATCTGCCCTTCAGACAGGGAGGTCTGAGGATCCCTGGCTTTCTTCTCATCCTTTCACAAGGGCTATGATGGAATTATAACTTCCCACCATGTACTTTTCACCCCAATCTCCAGTTTTCCCTTCTTGGTCAGAATCAGACCAGGATGAAATTTCTCCCAGTTGGACCTAAGTCCATTTTTGAAGAATGAAAACTGTCATGAAGGCAAGATAATGAATTTTTAGTGTGGTCTAGTGAAAAGGGTGAGGCGGTGGATAGAGGCCTGAACCTGGAGTCAGGAAGACCTGAGTTCAAACTCAGCCTCAGATACTGACTGTGTGACCCTGGGCAAGTCATTTCACCTCTGTTTGCCTTAATCCTCTGGATAAGGAAATAGCAAACTGCTTTCTTTGCCAAGAAAACCACACGGACAGTGTTGGTGTGCTATAGTCCATAGGGTCATGAAGAATTGGACACGACTAGGAGTAAGAGGGCTGATGTTCGATGTCTGGCTGTGTGACCCTGGGTGAATCCTACACACTCTGTGTCCTCCTGGAGAATGCAGGGTTTGGGCAGGTTCACTGGGTAAGATCCTGTCCAGAGAGGCAGGCACTGTACCCTAATCATGTACTTGGAGTCAGGAAGTTCTGAATTTAATCTTGCCTCAGACACAGATTAGCTGTGTGACCCCAGGCAAGGAATTAACCTCTTTCAGCTTCAGTTTCCTTATCTCTAAAATGGGGCTGTGGGAAAGGTCAAATGAGATCCCGTCAAGTATTTAGCAAACAATAGAAACATGAATTATTGGTTTATTGCCAGGGTGGGATTCTGTTTGAGGGGTGATCTGTTTCCTGCTTTTGTCCATTTCCTCTTCTGGTGGTATGTAAGAGCTTCTTCCTGCCCTCCATCTCCTCCTTTATCCTTGACCCCCTTCCATGCCTCAGTTCCTCCCATGACTCTACCTTCCTGATAGGCAGTGCTTCCTGCCCACTCCCCACCAGTCCTGCAGCCCCTTGCTTCTCCTGCTTCTTTTGAGTAAGAGATATCCTTGAGAGCCGTTTTCACCTGAGTTCAGATCCAGCTTCCAACACTTCCTGGCACTGTGACCCTGGGCAAGTCACTTCCCTTCTGTCTGCCTCAGTTTCCTCCTCTGTAAAACGGGGATCATCGCAGCGCCAACCTCTCAGGGTTGTTCTAAGGATCAGATGAGATCATGTTTGGAAAGTGCTTTGCAGATTTTAAATGCTGTATATAAATGCTGGCTATTGTTATTATCGGCTAATACGATTATTATTTCCTTTACGTGATTGGAGTTCTGGATATTGTGCCGCTCACCTTGTTCTGTCTCCATAGGTATATGAAAGGTTGCCCACGTTTCTTTCCCATCTGTTGCTTTCCAGGGAGTGATCAGACTGGTTCTTCTCACATCCTCCTCTGTGGTTTCCAGAGTGGTCAGGAGCCTCAGCTCAGCAGTCATCACCCCATTCTCCAGCTTCACAAACCTGCCTTCCTCTTCTGCCTCCCACGGGGTTTGGGGACAGCTGTTAGAGACGCTGTAGCTGCCTCGGGGGGCTTTGGTCCTAGGTGGGATTCTCCTCTTTAGCACTGCTTTCTAGGTGCCTGCATTGGGGCCTCTGTGTCATCGAAAGTAGTCAGAGAAATTGAAGGGCCTCACATGAGGGAACTGGGGCCCTTAAGCAATTTGCCCAAGTTTACATGGGCAGTTGTAACAAAAAGAAAAGGTCAGCAAGACTTTAGGGTGTATGGATGGAAATAGGATAAACAGTACTCTTTATTAAAAATTAGTCCGCCTTTGGAATCTTGTGGTCAGTTTGGCGGGGTGCCATTTGAAGAGGTGCATGAAGCTCGAGCCTCCGGGATAGGAGGGGGCTGGGACCCTTGTCACCATGAGAGGGGATACAGAGCAGTGTGCGGCTCACTGAGCACTCCGTGTGTATTCTCTTGTTTGAACCTTAGAATGGCTCTGTGATGTAGGTGTCTTATCTTTTCCATCTCACAGATGGAGAAGCTGAGACACTGGTGAGGTTAAGGGATTTGTCCAAGGTCATAGCCATGATAAGCAGCAGACCTGGAAGGGGGAACCGATAAGTTTTGCCTTCGAGTTCCATGTTCTTTAGATGACACCAGATGGCCTCTGTCACAGAAGGGCCCGGAGGGCTTAGCCTAGAACACAGGAGCCAGAGGCACGTTCTGCACCGCCTTTGTCTGTGTGAGTGGCAGATAGCAGAGAGCAGGCTGTGTTGCAGCAGAGTAAAGAGCCGGTTGTAGAGAGAAGGATTTTGATTTGGTCCCAGGAAGAATTTTCTAACAACGTTAAGTTGTCCTTCATGGGGCTGCCTACCCTCATTGGAAGTGTTCAGCACAATCTGCGTGACTGTGTCTGTCAGAGATCCTCGAATAATAATAGTGAACATTTACATAGCCCTCGGAGGTATGAAAAGGTCTTCCCAGATGTGGAAATTGAGGCAGACCGAGGCCACAGGGTTGCACAGCTGGTGTCTGAGGCCTGAATTCAACTCAAGGCTTCCTGGCTCCAAATCTAGGGACTTACCCACTGTGGCTTCTAAAGAATGTCTGCATTGGGTTGGAGGTTGGACAGAGGCACCTCTGAGCATCCTTTCAGGTCTAAGAACCTGCGGTTAGCTTTTATCATAACTGCAGCGATAAAAGCGGAGCAGGTTCACTAGCAGTCCGAATTGTGCATGTCCTCCACCTCAGGATCCAGAGTGTTGATGTTTTATTGTGAAGTTTACAATCCCTTTCTTTTTTTCCTCAGGGACATCATGATCACACACTTTGAACCGTCTATTTCCTTTGAGGGACTGTGCAGTGAGGTTCGAGACATGTGCTCCTTTGATAACGAGCAGCTCTTCACCATGAAATGGATAGATGAGGAAGGTGAGTGAATCATTGATGGGCAGCAGCATGGATTATGCACCTGCTAAGTGCTGGGGATGCAGATGGAAGCAGAAGCCCCTCCCTGCCCCAAAAGAGCTCCCAGTCTGGTGGGGGAGACGCCAAGCCAGCAGAGACGTGCACGCAAGCTCCCTCTGTCCAGGCTAAATAGGAAACAACAGAGGGAAGGCACCAGAGCTAAGAGGGCTTGGGAAAGGCTTCCCATAGAAGGTGGGGTTTCACTTGGGGCTTAAAAGGAAGCCAGGGAGGGCATCGACTAGAGTGGAGGAGGGAGGGGGCAGCCAGAGAAAAGGCCCAGGTAGAGAGCTGGAACAGCCAGGAGTCCGGTGTCAGGGATCAGAGGGTCTATGTTGGGGGGTAAGGTGTGAGAAGTTCACTGGAAAGGGAGCAGGAGGCCGGGGTTTGAAGGGCTTCGGATGCCAGGCAGAGCAATCAGGTAGGTCTTTAAAAATTTTATTTCTGTCTTTAAATTTTCTCAATTACATGTAAAGATATTTTTTGAGTTCCAAATTTTTCTCCCACCTTTCCTTCCCTCCCCGCTCCTGAGGCCAGCAAGCGATTTGATATAGGTTATACATTAGAATCATGTTAAACATATTTCCACATTAATCAGAACAAAAGGGGAAAAACCGCAAGAAAGAATAACCAAGAACAATAACAAAACAACAAGAAAAGTGAAAATTTTATGCTTCGGTCTGCATTCAGACTCCACAGTTCTCTTTCTGAATGTGGAGAGCATTTTCCACCATCAGTCTTTTGGTGTTGTCTTGGATGGTTGTGTTGCTGAGAAGAATTAAGTCTCTCATAGTTGGTCATCACAAAATGTCATTGATACTGTGTACAATGTTCTCTTGGTTCTGCTCATTTCATTCAGCATCAGTTCATGTAAGTCTTTCCAGGCTTTTCTGAAATCCATCCAGGCAGGGCTTTTTGTATTTGATTTTGGAGGTGATAGAGGACTGACATGGTCAGACCTACACTTTAGGAAAGCCACTGGTGACTGAATGGAGCATGGACTGGACTGGCAGAGACCTGCAGCAGCTGCTGCAGCTGTCCAGGTGCGAGGGGATGGGGCCCTGCACGAGGGACCTATGGGAGAGGCATTGCAAAGGGGAACCGATAGCCCGGGGCAGCAGCTCGGCTATGGGCTGAGAGACAGTGAGGGGGTCCAGGATGACCCCCCTAACCCTTTGTCATAATAGGGAAGGCCGCCTGTTGTTTAAGATGCCTACTGGACATCTGGTTCAATGTGTCTGAAAGGCAGCTGGAGATTTGAGAACGGGTCAGCCCAGAGAGTGAGGCAGGAGAGGTCGATTGGGGAATCGCCAACATTGAGTTTGGGCAGAGCTCCTTGGGACACCTGTGGTGAGAGGCAGCGAGCTGGGAGAGGATCCAGCCAAGGGACGATTAGGCGGGTGGGAGGAGAACTAGGAGAGGCCCGTGTCAGGAAAAGCTAGAGGGAAGAGAGTGTCCAAGAGAAGAAGGTAAAATGATGAAGTTAGAAGCCAGATGGCAAAGGGGTTAAAAAAGAGGGAGAGGAGAGACGGGGGAGGCACCAAGGGCAGGAGAGAGGGCAGCAGGCCAGTGAGTGCAGAAGGCTTGAGCAAGGGCATGTGCAGGCAGGAGGGAATGAATGAGTCGAGAGTGAGAAGCTGAAAATAAGTGGGGGTGATGGAGGAGGCTGTGGGATGGAATGGGATCTCTTGAGCAGGGAGAGAGCTTAGCCCTGGTCAGGAGCAGAGCAACCTTCGTGTCAGTCAGGCGGGGAGGAAGAAGGCATTGGTGCGATGGGAAAGAAGTGGGAAGAGGGAGCTCGCGGAGCCGGCCAGTTGTTGAGTAGAATATGAGGTGGGAATCTCAGCAGAGAGAGGAGGGAGGAAGGGTTGGGAGAGGCGCTGTGGGCAGGCAGGCAGCATTGCCGAGTCCAGGGCCGGTGGTGGCCATGGAACGTTCTTTGTACTGAGGCTGGGCAGGGTACAGCTGGCAATAAGATAAAGGGGGCCTGGGGCTCGAGAAGAGGACAGGGTAGGTTTGGATTGGTTCACCAGAGTGTCAGGCTGGGCTTTGGGGGAGGGAAGGCCGGAGATCGAGGAAAGCCAGCCGGTGAGGGGTGGGTGAGGGGAGCGCGGAGGTGGTGCCTTTGTGGGTGAGGATGAGGTCAGTGCCACGTGACTGTCCAGGTGGGGCACAGGTGGGGCGCAGGTGAGCTGGGTGCTGGGTGCTGGGGGGAGAGTCAGCACGGATGTCTGCCGAAGCCCCCTCTTGAGGGCGAGCGTTGGGGAGGGAAGAGCAATTGTGAGCAAAGGAGCCAAGTTGGGAATCGGAGGTGGCTTTGCTTCGAGTTCAGCATCTGCTGCTTGGGCATGCATACACTGGATGAGAATGAGTGCTTAGGCATGGTTGTGATTTATACATCCATACGTGCACACGCACAGGAAAGTAGAACAGAAATTGGATGCCTTTAATTCTTGGGAATGAAATGAACCAATTTGATTTGTTGGGCAGTAAAGTCCTACTGTGCCAGGGAGCTCCTCATGTCGGGGCAGACGTGACCCATGTCTTCTCCAGACTTGCTGCCTGTGCCAGGCTTGGCCAAGCTGAAAAAGCTTTGGGTGTGGTCCCATTAAAGCCCCACCCGGCTCAGGTTTGAGACATTCCTCTTCAGGCTGGTCACAGAGCAGAAAAGTTTGGGGCCACAGCCAATCTCAGAGACCACATATTGAATTATGTCGAGGGGTTGTGATGTATAGATCTCTGATTGTGGAGGAGTGGCCCCTTGATGCATCCGACATCCTGGGGAACGCTGAAGAAGCTGCTCTGCCAGGATTTTATAAAATGCTTAGATTTAATGTTAGAGAATATTCACTCAGCAGACATTTGTGCATCAGCTATGTGCAGGGTACCAGAGAGAGATACAAACATAACTGAGACACTTCCTGCCCTCAGAGAGTTTAAAGTCAAGGGCTTAAGACATGTCAGTGATGACAGATGTGCATTAGTACAAAAGAAGACTCTGGGAACCACTGACAAGTCTTACAAGTAGAACACTTGGGGAGTTTGAAGGAGAGACCGAGGCAGAAAGAGAGAGGGAGACAGGCGGGGGAAGGAGAGAGAGACTGATGGGGACCAAAGGGGAGAGAGACACACACACACCTGGAAGGAGAGAGGGAGACAGAAGGAGGCTTGAGTGCACTTACAGAAGGTAACTCATCATAGGGAGGAATCAGTTTCCAACCAGAGCCTGGGGGGGGCGCTGCCTCCTCAGAGGCAGGAACCCCGAGAGCTGAGGGGCTCCTCATTCACTTTCCAGCAGTTAACATGGGCTCTAAGTACAGATTGCTTTTCTGCAGTAGTTGAGCATCTCATTGAACAATCTGAAAACTTGTAGTAATCGTAAAGAGAGAATTCCACTTTAAGGAAGCCTCTTATATCTTCAGCCCCATAGAACGGGCTCATTTCTGTCGTTTCTGAGCTGCTGGAAGGCCCCTCCCTCAGGCAGCAGGCATCTATTAAGCACTTTCTGTGTCAGGCCCTGTGCTCCAGGCCACGGGGAGGCCGAGCCGGGCTCAAGCAGGTGGCTGCCCTCTTTTGGCTAATGCAGGAAGCCCATGCCCAGCTGGCCAACACCTCTAATCGAGCCTGTCTCCTGTCAAGTAGATCCCCATCCCAGGGTGAGCCTCCGCACCTTCCTCTCCTTTCGGCCTGCTGGTTTTGCTTAGCCAGCCCCTCGCGGGTCGCCAGGCTGCATTCTGTAGGGGAGGACGTCAGCAGCGGACGGTCTCGTAGGATGATTGTGGGATAAATGGCCGATTTCTCTTTTTCCTAAAGAGGCACTTTAAAATTTCTCAGGGTGTCTGGGGGCGGGGCGGCTAGGCAGGGAATGGTGGCTTTGAGTGTGACTGAGGTTTTTGTGGTCCTTCATTAAAATATTTTAGACTGAAGGATTATGGAGTCCATTCATTTTGGCTTCTTTCTCTGAGTCACAGCCATAATTAAAATAACCTGATCCGTTAGTCAGTCGAATGAAACAGACACTGAAGGGGAGGGCATATGGCGACTTCTCACAGTGCCTGGCATAAGCACAGACTTCACTCTGAAGGTTATAGGGGCTTTGAATATGATGGAACTGGTAGGTTCTGCCCTTCCCAGAAAGTGCTGAATTTGGCAGCTGAGTGGGATTTTGGGTCCTCCCTTCACCCCACCTTCCCTCGATGGGATATTTGTGTGGTTGGAGCAGAAGGCAGGGCCCAGGGCCTCCAGGAAGCACTTCATCATCATGGGGGCCAAGGCTATCCTGGGTTTTCCCTCTGTGTTGGCCTTAGGGTACTTTGTGAAGTTCTTTAACAGTTTTTCCCAAGATGGAGTGGAGGCCCAACTCCTAATTAGAGCAGAAGAGAGGGCTGGAATCGATTTCCCAGGCAGCTCAGAAAGGCTGTTATCAAGAGAAAAGCCAGCCATCTAATTGTGGGACTTCATATTAGAATAAACAGAGAGTTTAACTGTACTTAATCTCTTGAAAATATTTAAGAACATCTGCCTCTGTTTTTTTTTTTTTATTTGAAACGTTCCACAGATTTGTTTTGATGTGCATGTGGAAAAACTGGTTTATTTAATCTAAGCAAACAATTTAGAACAAAAATAACTGATTTTTTTCCCCTTAAGTAAGCATTTATGTGAAAGGATAGTTCTTATTCCCCCCCCCAAAATTTAGTCTTTTAGATCATGCACCACTGAATTCTGACTCGTGATTATATAAACACCATGATGTCATAGAAGTGGCAAAGGACCTTAGTTCCCCGCCCCCCCCCCCATGGAGGAGGAGACAGACCTGTGGCCTGAAGGGACCAGCCCACGGTCACCCAGCAGTCACACCTGGATTCGAAGTGGTTGGAAATCCGGCCGACTTGGCCACGTCTGAACCGAATTCTCCTGATGAAGGCTCCCACGGGAACATATGACTCAGCTTCAGAAAGAGCTGTCTAATAGTCAGGATTGGAACCGCAAGCCCTGGGTTTTGGAGATCTACCGGATGCTAGGGAGATTTTCAGTCTATTCTACACAGATCTCTGACCGTGTAACTGAGGAACATCTAAGAATATCTTCCAGCTAGCCCCCAGTTATTTGGGGGCTCCTCATCGGGTTTAGATGGTAGCCTTTGAGTTTCTTCTGGGTAGCATCGAGCTTTTTAGCTATTCCTGTGTGTGTCCGTGTGTGTGTGTGTCCCAGAGAGTGATCAGGAAAAGAAGGAAGTCCCATTCCAGTCGTTGAGCTGTTCATTAACCACCCCAATGAAAGGTGTGCTAGAGGAAGTAGAAACTATAGATAAGGGGTCTGTGGGTGGGGGGAGGTGTGCATGCATGTGTGTATATGTGCATATGCATTTGTGTGTCTACATATATCATGTTGCATGTGTGTGTGTCTTTTAATCACCCAGAATTTTTCACCTCTTTCTTTTCCCTAACCAGCCATGTCAGGTCAGTTGCCAAGTCTTGTTGATTCCATCTCCACATGTCTCCTGTCCAACCCCTTCTCTATTCACATTGCCACAGCCCTGGTTCAGGGGCTTATCTGGTCGATCATGGTGCCCTCCCAATTAGTCTCCCTATTTCCAGTCTCTTCCCTTTTGGATAATAACAATAATAATAATAATAATAATAATAATAATGAGAGCAGCTGGCATTTATATAGGACCTACTATGAGCCAGGCACTTGCTAAGCATTTTACAAATATTATCTAATTTGAGCCTCATAACAACCGTGGAAAATAGGTGCTGTTGTTATTCCCTATTTTTTAGATGAGGAAACTGAGGCAAACAGAGTGAAGTGACTTTCCCAGGGTCACACAGTATGTCTGAGCTGAGATTTGAACTCTGGTCTTCCTGACCAGTGCTCTAACCACTGCGCCACCTAGTGGTCTGCCCCCATCAGCCCCCTGCTCAGAAAGTTCCAGTGGCTCCCTCTTGCCTTTAAGATAAGGAACAAATTCCTCTATTGGGAATGTCTAATGTCAAGCCGCTTACAGTGTGGCTTCAGGCCGCTTTTCCAGACTTGTTCCACCCAGACTTACTGTCCCTCCCTTACTGAGGCCTCCCTCTCTGCATCCACCAGACCTGGAGGCCTGTGCCTCTTCCTCCAAGGTCAGCCGCAGCTTCCCGTCCAGCTGAGAGGCCTTTCCCAATTTGTTTGTGTGTTTAACTGAGGCCTGTGGAGTCCCCGTAGGAATTCCTTCTGTGCTGTGTGGTCCTGGGGAAGGGTGTGGGCCCTGGCCCCCACAGGTTTTCCTGGTGAGGAAGCCTGCTATCTGGGCACCGCTCCCTGAGGCCCCTCCTGTTCGCTTTTTCTGTGGCCTGCATGTCTCATCTGTGCTCTTGCTGTTCCCCAGCAGAATGGGAGCTGCCCAAGGGCAGGGATGCCTGGCTTGCACTTAGCATAGGGGCCCATAAATGCCGGTTAATTGTTGCTCTTCCTGCTGTCATTGGTGCTGTGGGTATTTTTTAAGCCCCAAGTATATCTTTGCTTCATATACAGCTTGTTGCAGAAATGCTAAGATTACTCTTGACAAGCCATCTTTATTTTTTTCATCTTTATTTGTAATAAATATACTTAACGGGGGCAGCTAGATGGCGCAGTGGTTAAAGCACCAGCCCTGGATTCAGGAGTACCTGAGTTCAAATGCGGCCTCAGACACTTAACACTTACTAGCTGTGTGACCCTGGGCAAGTCACTTAACCCCCATTTCCCTGCAAAAAAAAAAAAAACAACCAAAAAAACCCCCGAAATAAATATACTTAACTCGGTTCTAGAGCTTTAATGTTTGTAAAGTATCTTATCTCCATTATCTCATTTGATCCTCTCAACAACCATTTTACCATTTAATGTGACCATTTACAGATAAGAAAATTGGGGGCAGAGGGGTTATGTAGTTTGCCCAAGGTTAGAGGAAGCTTTGAAGCAGGATCTGAACCCAGGTCTTCCTCATCCTAAGTCTAGTTAGTACCTCATTGGCTGTTGTTTCATAGTAAGGTGGTGTTTTAGAGAATTTGCATACAAACTGATTTCCAAGAAATGGTGTTTTTCCCCACTGACTTCCACTGTAAGGCCTGATCTGTGACTATGGGGAAGAAAAAGGTAAAGCCCCCCTGAGAAAGGCAGCAAGAGTTATTATTCCCCCCTCCCCCCATATCAGATATTAACAGAAGCCTTTTCCCAGATATCCCTGGTTTGGCTGACACATAATTTGTAAAGCCTGTAAGTAACTATTCTCCTTCCCCCTGTTATTGGGCAAGGGAAGGGGGGTGTCCATGTGGAATTGGCTTGACATGTGTATACTCCGCCACCTTAGTGAGTGGCTAGGCCGTCTCAGCCTTCTTCTGGCCTGGAGCTGTGCTTGACCATTGTGCTGCTCAGATCGCTGTGGAAACATGTGAGAAGGGGTGGAAGAGTTTATTTTTTAAGGCTGAAGCTTTTACTAAGCACGTGCTGTGGACTCAGCACCGGGGACCCAAATGGGCACTAGGACAGGCCTGCTCCTGAGGGGCTCCCGTGCTCATGGGGGAGACAGCAGACCGGCAGAGAAATCCCCGGTCTTTAGGGTGTGGTGGCAAAGCCAGGGTCAGGCCATTTCTGCAGAGGAAATCTCCGGTTCTGCTGTTGAGCCGCTGGATGGGGCCCGAGGACTTTGGTAGCAGGACCCAGGAATATGGTCGAGATGCTCAGAAATTCACAGGAGACAGCCCGTGGCTCACGCCTGCTCCAGACTTACCAAGTAGGAGCCACAAGTCAGGCAGCAGGCATCTATTGCGTACTCACTGTGTACAGGCACCATTTTAAGTGCCGGGCATACAGAGAGAAACTGAAACCGTCTCTGCCCTCCTGGAGCTCCCTTTCTGATGGGGGAGACAAAAATGAAAAGTGTCCACATAGAGTGGAGGGAAGGTCCTGTCGGCAAGGAAGACACTGGGGGAAACTGAGCGAGGCCTTGGGGGGAAGGCGGGATTTGGACCGAGTCTCAGGGGAGGTTGAGGTGAGCTAGAGGAGGGGTGGCAGTGTTGAAATGGCAAAGGAACGTGGTCATTTCTGTGCCCAGGGCCTGTGCCCGCCTCAGCAGCCCCGAACATCTTAACAGAGCAGCTTCGGGGATTACAGGATTCCCTCTTACTGTCTCCAATCCAGAGGGGCGTAGTGTGCGTTCTGGCCGTCACCAGGCCTGCTCCTCTGGGCACGAGCATGCGACATACGCCATGTGCAGGATGTGTGTGTTTGCATAGCCCTGTCTCTGTGTGCGTAGAGCTCACAGTTACTCTTAGGCCTTCATCTCGCTACAGGCAGGATGGTTGGTGTGATGCCTGTGGAGATTCATAGCAGCAGGCCCCGGAGCACACAGAAGGATGGGCCGACTTTGTCTGGGATGCCCTCTTATCTCCTCTCCTGCATTCCCTCCTTATCTGCACTTCTCCTTTCATCCCCCCACGCCTTCTTGAAGACCTCTGCTTGCCCCAGTTCTCTTCTCCCCCGCAGAAGTGCCCTACCAGCCCCTAGAATGTTCTTTCCCTCTGTGAAATCCCCCAGAGGTCTGCACCGAGCTCCCCCTCCACCCAAGGAGGCTTTTCACTTTTTATTTTTTGGTGAGGCATTTGGGGTTAAGTGACTTGCCTAGGGTCACACAGCTAGTAAGTGTTAAGTGTCTGAGGCCGGATTTGAACTCAGGTCCTCCTGACTCCAGGGCCAGTGCTCTATCCACTGCGCCACCTAGCTGCCCCTGCCCCATACTTTTTAAGATGAATGTAGGGATTCTGTGAATTTCCACTTTGTAGAACCTGCAGGGAAAGGAAATCTTTTTAGTTGAGCAACTTCCTTTGTTGCCCTTTTGTTCCTTCCCTGTCTCCCCAAAAGAACAGGAGTTGGCTTTGGAAGCACAAACTGCAGACGGTGTGCATCCCCCAGCAATTCTGGAAGTCGGTATTTTTATTCATTAGGGAATTTTGCTTACTCTAGGCAGAGCTGGGGCGTCTTCTGAAGCCTGTGCTAAGGTTCTCACCACTTTCTTTCAGTCTGATTCTTATTACAGAGGGACTGGTGGTTTGAATCCACGCGTGGTTATTTATGTGTGTGTAATTTCCCTCACCTAGGCAAAGGTGGGCCGAGCACTTGCTCGTGAGTGCTCTGAGGCAGCTCAGGTGTGGAGACGAAGTAGGACCACCGTCCCATGACTGCTTTCCCAAATTATTCAGGCATTATCCCAGTGATTCAGAAGTTGACAACATGGCGGTGCACATGGGAGCCAATACCTAGACGGTGACGACTGGATTGAAATGAACATATGGCGGCTTAGGCAAGGGCTGGTTGCGTGGGTGGTGAGTGTCTGGCAGAGAAAGGGCTGACTTCTTTTTCTTTTTTTTTTAAATACTTTTGGAAGGGCTTAATTTATTTCATTACATTAGTATTAACTCCAGTGCCAGTTATTTCCTTTTTTCTTCTAATCTTTTCTCTCTCCTGATCTATTTACCAAAGAGGCACACACACTCATGTTCTTTGAGTTTTTGTTGTTTCTTTTTAAAGATTATTCCCCGGCCACCCCCAGAGCAGGTAAACCCACAGTCCTGTCATGTGCTGAACAAGAATTCTGGACTAAATATCATGTGGGAGAAAATAGGCATAAGGTGACAGTGATGATGCCTCACGTTTACAAAGCACTTCTTTAAAACAACCCCATGGGAGCATCAGTGCAGATAACAACATTGTAGGGATAAGAAAACTGAGGCTCTGAGGGGTATGTGACTTGGCCAGGGTCACCAAGCTAGGACTCAAAATGAGGTCTTCTGTTTCTGCTTCTTTCCCATTATACTGTGTTTCCTGTTTAGGCAGCTGTGTAGGGAGGGAAGGGGGAAATGGAGCCATTTCACCTGAAGATCTGTTCTGGTTCTTTCTTCTCATTTCTTTCTGCTGATGATATTCCTTTGGTTTAATTGTGTATTACAATTCTGTGCACACTTTAGTGGTCTTGCTTTTGAAACATTCTGTTAAGCTAACAGTCATTGTAACATCACTGTTGTGGGGGCCAAATTTAATATATGGAGAGTTAATTGGGTGGCTCACCAAAATATTGGGGTCCTGGAAATAATGAGGGACCTCTAGGTTCAAAGCTCCCTCCCCTCCAAACTGCCTTTTTAGATATTTCTTCCAGACCAATAAGAAAGGAGCCGGAGATTTGGTACCTCTGAGCCATGTGCTTTATGCCAAATCTCCCCATGAAAAGTCTAAGGATCTCTTTCATGGTTTCCCTCCCCCCACCCTTCCCTTCCCTTGCTCCTAAATAAACTATCACCTTGTTCTAACTAAAAAAAAAAAAAAAAAAAAAAGAAAGGAGCCTAACAGCTTCTGTTCCACATATGAATCAGATTTTATTAATGAGAATAAAGTAAACAGCAAAGGTGAAATTAATAAAATCAAAAACAAGGGAATAGGGGAAAGAAATATGGATAACCCTCCTAGCTCTAACATAAGTCTATTCAAAAGAGCAGCGTTCGTATTTTAACTCACCACCTGGGGCTCGTAGCTTCAATGGAAAGAAGAGCTTACAGCCAGACCTGAAGGACTCTGCTGCTGCTGCTGCTGCTGCTGCTGGCTACATCGCTGGTCCGGGAGAGAACTTCAGAAGAGCGTCGAGCTCCCCTCAGCGAGTGTTTCATCTTCCTCCCCCAAAAGGGGAGGTCCTTCAAAAACTGCCCAGGAGAGTGGTTTCTCCTCCTGACCTCAGCGGCACACGTCACTTCAGGGCAGGCCAGGCCAGGCGGAGGCCCTCCGTATGAATAGGCCAAATTCCAATAATCTTAGCACACTGTTTATGTAAAGAGGAAATACAACAATTTCCATTTACAGATAGAGAAACTGAGGAACCTTAACAGTGAAGTGATTTACATAAGGTTGCCCTGTAAGTTAATGACTTGATTAGATTTCCAAATATCTTATTGGCCTCTGATCTTTCTTTAGTCCAGTTGTCACTCAAAATTTGAAAGTCCCCAGATTGCCTATTTTTTGAAACAATTTAATCTTTTTAGATTTCTTTGGGATACGTAGTAGACTTGGATTTGGAGTCAGAAAGACTGGGGTTCAAATTTTACCTTAACACTTAGTAGCTTTGTTACCTCGGGCAAGTCACTTACCCTCTCTGTGCCTCAATGCCTTCATGTGTAAAATGGGGTGATAACAATGCCCACTTCATTCAGTCGTGAGGATTGAACGTGGTTATGGTTTGCAACACGTTTTGCAAAACTTACAGTGTTATGTCAATGCCTGCTACTTTTGTTGCTCCTGCTTTAAATTCCACTGAAAAACGACAGAGACTGAGGATATGAAAACAGCACTGCATGTGTCTGGCAGAGTTAAGCCTAACTTTCAGCTTTTGTCGCATTCATATTTCATAAAAATTGTACAAAGATCCTCTAAACCAAGTCAACACTGGTGTTCAGCGAATTCACTTAAATGTTCAGATGCTGGCAGCACACAAGGTCTCAGGTTGTGTGTTGGGAATACAAATGGGCCCTGCTTTCAGAGAGCCCCAGTTCTGCGCCATGGTATAGCATGGAAACAGGCAGGCAAAGCTGCATTCTGGTTGTAGTGTCAGCTCCTCGAAAACCTTTCAACAGCTGCAAGAAATGCTTCTACCTCTACCCCCTGAGCTCATCTGAGCTGAGCTTTGGAGAAAGCTCCACAGGGGGAGAAGGGAGGGCAGCTTGGACAGATGCCGAGTCCAGTTTGGCTGGAAGGTGAGGGTCTGAAAGCAGACAGTTCTGGACAGGCAGTATTAGAAGGGCTTTCAGTGCCATGCTGATGGGCAGCCTGTAATTGATCTTGGAGATAGGAAGGAGGGGCCGATGCTTTTTTGAGCAGGGAGGGACATAGAAGATGATTTTGGCTGGTTTGGAATAGAGAGAGACTTGAGGCAGTGAGACCGATGAAGGAGGTCTGTCTCCCAGTAGACCTAGTGAGGTGGTGACGGCTTGAACCAGGGCTGTGTCTGTGAGTGCAGAGAAGGGGACAGCTGGGAGAAGCATTATGGGATCCCTTAGGTAGAAGGGGTGAGTGAAGAATCCGGGATGACTCTGAGGCGGTGAACTAGGGTGACGAGGAAGATGGTGGTGCTCGGAAGGCAGAAATCAGGAAGTTTAGAAAAAATCAAGAGTTAGGAGGGGTGTTCGTGCAGTTCATATCTCGAGGAATAGCCTGACAGCCAATTACCAGCTTAAAGTGAACTCTGCAGGTTCACTGAAGAATATAAAATCAGCGAACCATGGACGGTAGCACCAAAGGGGTGCAGGTGCCACTCAGCTCTGTCAGCTGCCCCATTCTCCACTGTTCTGGCCTCAAGAGCCAGTGTGGCCCACACAAGGAGTGGGCGGCCCTGGCCCTGGCCAACACAGTGTAGAGCTGAGCAGTCACTGGTTGTAACCCAGAGGGCAAAAGCAGGGGACTCACAGGGACTTCTGGGGGCCAAGGTGAGTGTGAGAGGGGATAACCTAACACATTTTGGGAAATGTGGCTCCAGGTGAAGGAACAAGATGCTCGAGGCTCCTAGATGATTCAGGAGACACATTTATTTTTCTTGAATACTTTCTCCAAGAAGGAAGAAGGAAGGCGCTGACCACAGAGAGCCCTGAACACTGGGAAACATGAGATGGACAGTGTCTCAAGTTGAATTCTCAATGGGAGTAATTTCTGAATCCACTCTTCATGAATTAGGACATCAGTTGCTACTGATCCATGTGCTCACCTTCTCTGTAAACTGAATGGGAGATGAGGATGAATTGCCTTTGGTGAATCAAGAGGCCCTATCACTGATCCCAAGCTACCCCTTGAAACAAAAATTAATATTTTGACACGCTGGTATTTTTCCAAGTATAGCTCCGAATCACAGAACCCCATGTTCTCCAAAGAAACTGTTTCAGCTGGTATAAAGGCCGGTAGAGAGAGGTCTGATGTCTGTGGCCAGTGAATGAATGCTTGCTCTCAGGGCCTGTCATAAAAGATGCCCAGGGAGAGGAAGATGTGGACCAGCTGTGGCACAAGCAGAGGAGGCACAGATGCCTGTTACCCACAGAATGAATGTTGGCCGGCCTGGAGACAGGCGTCTCTGGGCACTGGGTTGATCCTCTGTGGAAGATTTATGGGGGAGCGGAGACAAGGCTTGCACACGCTACAGAGAAGCCGAGGCCAGTTTGGGATCTGCAACATTGGCTTGGTGAGATCACCGCTAACCAGAAGACTACATTTTCCTGACCTTCTTTTGAAATGAAATTTCTTTAAATTATAAGTGAAGTATATTTAATTTAGTCCTCTTGGTTTTTTGGTTTCTAGTTCCACATTTCTAAAATGAGAGCATTAGACTAGACAGTCACCAAGGCCCCTTTTAGCTTTCCAGTTCTTTGATTTGTTCAATTTGATTTTTTCCTTAAACAGAAGAATATTTGAACATTTTCTCAAACTTTTAGATTTTCTGTCACTCTTTTAAATATGTTTTTCAGTTTCTAACTATAGCTTGTACTTTGGTATTCTGTGTGGGAAGAAGTTTTAAACTTGAGATGGTATGAATATTTTAGGACAGAAATGGAATCTGGTTATGTGTGTGCAATAGAGTCGGAAAAATCTGCTTAACTAGAGCTGCCTAATTCTCTATAAGAAAAAGGGCTCCGTCTGTGTTCCTTGGGGTCAAGATAAGAGAGCTGGTCCAGGGATCCCCTCTGCAACGTCGCCATCCAGTGGTCATCCAGTGGTCATCCAGCCTTTTCCTGGAAGACTCTAGGCCCGGGGAATCCACCCCCTCCCAGGGCAGTATCTTCCATTTTCAGAATATTTTCCCTGTTAGGAAATTGGCCTCCCCGTGACCTCCCACCTCTTGTTTCTCTTTTTCTCAAGTCTAATCCCTTCCTGATAACCCTGTAGGTACTTGAAACAGCTAGCCTGCTCTCCTTAAGTCCTCTCTTCTGCGTATTCGGTACCCCTGGTTCCGTGATTCACCCCCCCCCCAGCACCCTAGTTTCCCTCCTGCTGGTCAGTGTCCTTAAAATATGGCCCCAGAACTACAACCATTGTTCGAGATGTGGGGTGACCAAGGCAGAGAGTAGTAGGACTGCCCCCCACTTCCCCCATGTTCTTAACATTGTTACAGTATCAGACTTGGGAAACAGGCTTCTCCTTAACACATTAATGTCATTTAAAGCAGTGTTTGAGCGCTTAGCCTAGTTCTCAGCACGTAGTCCCTGCTACACAAATGCTTGTTTCTCCTCCTCCCCCTTAAATTCAACTCAGATGTTTATTGAACCACATAACCAGGTAATTATAAGCAAGTCAGTGCCTCTAACATGCAGAACACTGTCTGGGGCTGAGAAGATTGGGATGAAAAACAACTGCTAGTGCTCCAGGAGCTTTCGAGCTAACTAGAGAAATAAGACAGAGATGCACACCAGCACAGTACCAGGTAGAATAACTGTGCTACGGGCACAATGAGGAGGCCAGGTTTGACGTCTGGAGAGTCAAGACTCAGTCCCCACAAAAGGGTGTGGACCTGCTGCTTTGAGGGGCGACCTCTTACAGCTCAGTGGTGTGCAGGTGCACACTCCCCTCGGAATGCCTGCTCCCGGGATCGGGCATGAAGGAGTCGCTCTCTTCTGCAAGTGCGGCCGGTCTCATCTGGGAGGCTTTTCACGTCATTTTTGGTGGTGTGCCACCTGTCAGTGGCAGGATTCCCAAGCCCACAGATACAGTTTGATACCTTTACTTCTGTCCCACAGATGGGCAAGAGAAAAAGAAAGGCTTCCTTGTAGAGGATGTTGGACTTGGAGCCCGATGGTTTGGCTTTCCTTGGACTTCAAAAACAACTTACCGGATACATCGATATTCACTGATTAACTGGCAGTGGGTCAGGAGACTTTAGGAGGGTGCGGGGGAGTGGGGAGCTGCAAGATCCCCGGATTCCAGATCTAGAGCAGAGGTCACCGGGTCCACCCCTCTCATTTTACAGATGCAGACAGAGACTGAGATTAACAGAGTGGGTCACCCAGAGCCACCAAGGGAGCAAATCCAGGATCTTTGACCCCAAAGCTGGGGCACTTTCTCTTCCTGTTAATTCTCAGACTTAGAGCAGGTGCTCTTAGCCTGCAGAGACTCAGGTCCTCCAGATAGGCAGCCAAGTAAAAAGCCTCTTTAAAGTCATCTGAGAGGGCAGCAGGAGGGTTTATTAGGATGGGTGACCACGGAGTAAATGAGACCCATCTTGGGTGGGAGTTAGGGAAACGGGAAGACCCAGAAATATGCTGTGTGAAACACATCCGTGTTTTGGCCCCATGGTTAACGTCCTTACTTCGGACCGAAATGACCCATGGCCTGCCAGTGCTTTAGACTGGCATGAGAAATTGGCAGAAGACTAGGAGAGGGGTCTGTTTGGAAATGCAGTTTCTCTATTAGAGTATTCTGCTTGAAGGGATGTGACCATCCTGCACAAAAGGTGCACCCTGATCCTGTAGCAAGTCAGTCAGCAAGCATTTCTTAAGTGTCCACTGTGTGCCAGACACCACCCTAAGCCTCAAGGCTCTGAAGAAAGGTCAAAGCTGATGGCAGCTTCGGGAGGGGTATGGGGTAAATCAGAGATAATCTCAGAGGCCCCAGGCTTCCAGCAGAAGGCATGACTTTCACTGAGACTTGAAGGAAGGGGGGGGGGGCAGGGTGAGACAGTGGAAAGTTCTAAGGTGAGGGACAGCCAGAGAGAGTGCCAGGAGCCGGGATGGAGGTCAGACTCACAGAACTGTTGGGGGGCTGTGTCACTGGACCACAGAGGATGTGGTAGGGGGTGTAAGGGCTGAGAAACCCGCCAAGGCAGGGGGAGCCAGGGCCTTGATCCTGGAGGAGTTTGTTGAGGAGGTGGGGAGTGTGGTCAGAGCTGTGTCCCAGGAAGATCCCTCTGGCGGTCAAGTGGAGGCTGCGCTGGAGTGGGGAGGGCAGCCCCCGGCTCTCCAAAGCTATCCCAGCAAAGCAGTGGCTCAGAGCGGCTCTGCCATGCCTGCAGACTGGGTACAGCCCTGCAAGCGTGGCACTGATGAGCAGAAGCCGTGGCTTCTGATGGCCTGTGAGGCCCCGTTTTGTGGCTTCTTCCCATAGCGTGAGGGGAGGTAGGGGCTGAGCCATGTTTGGGCTTGATCAGGCCCGAGACGATGTCAGGACACGAGAGCCCTTGGCATCGGGGCTTGAGCCTGTGTTGTTTTGTGAACGTTGCTGTTAAATAGGCCTGGGGGAGAGTCCAGCGTGGAAGAAGGAGCCAGAAGAGGAGGCATCTCCAGGAGGGAACCAGTGGTAACCACACCTGGGCTTAAGAGGAGTTTGCAGCGAGAAGCAGCTGGAGCCTTGGCCTGGACCTGGGCGAGGGGGGTGCAGCTGATCTGTGAGAATGAGGGAGAAGAGGGAGGCAGCAGGGGCATCTCCGCCCTCACCTTACTTGCCCTCCTCAGTCTCCTTCGCTTGGTTTTCATCCAGGTCGTGCCCGCGCCCCGTGGCTGCCCTCCAGGACTCTGGTCTGGGCCAGCTCCTCTCTTCTCCCTCTCAGCTTCCCAGGGTCTCCTTCTCATCTCTGTGCTAATGATTCCCAGGTCTGTGTCCTGAGCCCTAACCTCTGATGAGCTCCGGTCCTGCGTCTCCAGTTGCCTGTCGGACATCTTGAATCAGATGTCCCATAGATCCCTTAAGCCCGCGTTCAACACCGGACGCGCTATCTTTTCTCCCCTCCTCTCCCCTCTTTCTGACTTGGCAGTTATTGGTGAGGACACCATCCTCCTAGACTCCCAGCTTAGGGGCCACCCTGACCCCTCACTCTCTCTCACTCGCCCAGTGTCCAGTCCGTTGCCAGAGCCTGTCAATGTCACCTTCACCACATCTCTCGCGCCTGCCCCCTTCTCCCCTCTGGCATTGACCGCACTGCCTGGACCATCGCAGGGCCTGCTGGTGGGTCTCCTGCCCCAAGTCTGTCCTCACGAGTGGCTCCGGTACCTGTTTGTGCAGAGCCCTTTGCTCATCGTCTCCCCTGCAGCTGATGGGCCTCTGAGGCCTTAAGGCTTAGTGCAGCGTCGGGTACACAGTGGGTACTTAATAAATGCTCACTGACTGACTGACTGCCTGGTGCTCTGCTAGGCTTGGGGATCCACAACCAGAAATGAGGTCATCCCGCTACTCAAGGAGCTTGCCTCCTCTCTGTAGCAGGCGGTGCAGTGCACATGTGGACGTGTAAAACGGATACAAGCTGATTTGGAGCAAGAGGCCCCAGCAGCTGGGGGGGCCCAGCTGGTTTTGAAGGAGACGGAGGTGACCGTGGGAGCCCGTTACAGACCTGGGGCAGGCCCGTGGAGAGAGGGAACATTGGATATGAGGGGGAACAGCGGGCAGGCCAGTTTGACTGGCCAGGAGTGTGCCGGAGAGAGCCATGGAAAGGGGGGTGAGGGGCTGTCAGCGCCAGAGAGGAGCTTAGAGTGGATCCAGAGGCAAAAAGAGAAAGGCCAGAGTCAGACCTAGAGACAGGATCAGGGCTGCTGGAGGGAGTGGCACAGCCGCATCAGAAGTCTTCTTTGTCTTAAAGAACAAGAATCTGCTTTCTCTGCCTGGCTTCCTCGGGAGGCCTCTGGAGAGGCGGTCCGTCATTGCACGGATCACCTCAGATCATTCAAAATGGCTTGTTTTTATAGTACTGTGGTCAGCACTTAAATCAGTGGCCTAGAAGGCTGATGGGAAAGTGCCCTGGTGGTGACCCCTGGGTCACCTTGGTGCTGTCAGCTGGCAAGAACAATTCCATCGAAGAAAGTCCTTGCGTGGCTCAGGGGTTCTCAACCATTGTGTCACGCACCCCCTGGTACTCTGGCCAAGCGTCTGGCCCCTTCTCAGAACAACATTCTTACCTGCCCAAGGGTTACAGAGGAAACCAGGCCTATTGAAATACAGTCAACACAATATTATCAAGCCCGGTTAAGAAGCCATGGTCTAGATAGATGGCGGGACCGAGGGTTATTGATCTGGAGGAGGCCTCAGAAACCATCCAGCCTCACCAGCTCCCTTTACGGATGGAGAAACTGATGCCCAGGGCAGGGACCGTGTGGAAATGGCCCAAGTCTGCGGGCTAACCTTAAGTGAAAGATCAGGGAAAAGCAGAGCCACATGCTCATGGTATATGCCAGTTATGTGGCCGCAGGCATCTTGGGTTTTTCATTTGCTTGCTGTGCTGGCTGTGCACCTCAGATACAAGGGCAAGAGAATGCAGGGTGTTTGATGGTTCTTTTGTATAGACTTATGTGTGAGACTGTGGAGAGAGAGGAATCAGCGGGGTTTAAAAATTCTTTTATATATATATATATATGTATGTATATATATGTATATATATATATATATAAAATCCTGTGTTTATGTATCCTATGAGACACTGGAGAAATAGGAGTCAACGGGGTTTTTTAATTCTTATATGTCAATCTTATATTTGTATATCCTGTGAGACATTGGAGAAATAGGAATCAACGGGGTTTTAAAATTCTTATATATAATCTTGTGTTTGTATATCCTGTGAGATATTGGAGAATTAGAAATCGACGGGGTTTTTAAAAATTGTCTGGCTTGTTTCAAACAGAGAATCCTTTAAATGAGGCATCTCTAGAGAGTCATCCACATGTCAATAATAGTTTTATGTATTTTCAGAGATTAAAAGCTATTTTTCTGAGAGCATCTCTCTTAAGGAAATTGCTTATTACCTATCCTGTTGTCGGTTTTCCCCAATTAACCTTTGCTTTTTGTTTCATCTTTTTAGGAGACCCGTGCACCGTTTCATCTCAGCTGGAGTTAGAGGAAGCCTTTCGGCTCTATGAACTCAACAAAGATTCGGAGCTCTTAATTCACGGTAAAGCAGAATGGGTCATTAGCCACACTGCCAGATTATCGGTCCTCCCTCTTCTCCCTGTTTATCCATAGGCTTCTTTGGCCATTGCAGTTGTTTGCTGCTCTCGTTACAGCAAAGCAAGGCTTTTCCTCCCTCCTCATGACTTAAAACAGCAGTGCTCTGTCTTTCCTCCTCCCTCAGTCCTTCCATGGATCACCTCTTCTTCCCCTCCCAGCCGAATGCCTCCCCTAACACTCAAGGCCCGTCTCTGTGAGCTCCTTTCGTCATCTCAGTACATCTTGACGTCAGCCTCTCCTTCAGTGCAGTCTCTGATGAAGCCTCCTGTTGGAGCCAGCCCCCTACAACTACCCTTGATCCCACCCCCTCCCGATACACTGATTGTTCCCACAGTCATCTCTTTCACCTCGGTCTCTCCCTGTAAGCTGGCCCGTTCTCTGCTGTTTACAGAGATGCCCAAGTCCTCTCCCCCCCCCCCCCATCATCCTTTCTCCTTTTCACAGCCAGAGTTTGAGGGAAAAGCCACCTACTCTCTTTGCTTCAGCTTGCTGTCCTCTCATGTGTCTCCAGGTCTCATCATCCCATGTTGGTGGCTCTTGCCAAAGGTGCCACTGAGCTCTTGTTTGCCAGTTTTAACAGCCTTTTCTCATCCCACCTTCTGGATGTTCTCTGCTGTCCGTGTTGTGAGGCACTGTCTCTCGCTTCTCCTCCCTGTCTCCTGAGCTGGATCATCAGCGGCCCCGCGGGCGTGTGCCCCCCCCCCCAGCTGCCTGAGGCCCTCTCTCCGACCTCGGTGCTCACATGCGTTTGATGCTCCTCTCTCTGCCGATGACCCTCAGGCCCACATTACAAACTCCCTGTTGGACTTTTCGGACTAGATGGTTAGGAGGCATCTCAATGTCCCCAGCCCTCTGCCTCTCCAGACTGCCTGGGGCTCCTCCCTCACCCCACGTGGCCCGTCAGTCAGCAGCTCTCCTGCCTGTGTCCACACCTCCTCCCCCATCTGTCTTTCTGCTCCCGAGACCACCAGCCTCAGCTGGGCTCTCCGGAGCCCCGTGATTCTGCCCAGACTGGCAGGGTTGTTCTCATGCAGAGGATTCTCCTACCCATGATGGCTGGGTGACTCGCGCCCCCTCCACAGCCCGACCCTGATCTTCCTGGGGCGTGACAACGAGCACATTGACCATTTTATGGCTTTACAAATGCTGGCTTAATCTCAGTTTTTGCTCGTTTTGTTGTTTTCTTTCAGTATTCCCATGTGTGCCAGAGAGGCCTGGGATGCCGTGTCCTGGAGAAGATAGTAAGTTGATGTGGGTTTTTTTGGTTTGTTTTTATTTTGTTTTGTTTTGGTGAGGTAGTTGGGGTTACATGACTTGCCTAGGGTCACACAGCTAGTAAGTTTCATGTGTCTGAGGCCGGATTTGAACTCAGGTCCTCCTGATTCCAGGGCTGGTGCTCTATCCACTGCGCTATCTAACTGCCCCTGATGTGTTTTTATAACCTGTTGTGGTATAAAGTGTTATTTATCATGACAACCATGTAAAAACAAAATGAGAGAGGGAGGCCCTTGCAGCAATTTTGAAGTTACTTTGTTTGGATTCAGTGGAACAGTGTTTCCACCTGTTCTTCAGCTTTTAAGAGTCTCCCTTTCCCCTCATCAAGTTCAGGTAACTTTTTTTTTTTTAAATTTAAATTTAAATTTTGAGGGGGGGTAATGAGGGTTAAGTGACTTGCCCAGGGTCACACAGCTAGTGAGTGTCAAGTGTCTGAGGCTGGATTTGAACTCAGGTCCTCTTGAATGCAGGGCCATTGCTTCCTCCATGCTACCACCAGCTGCCCCTCAGGTAACTCTTAGCATGTCTTCCTCATGTCGGGGGACTCTACATACGAGGAGTCCCCTCATACATTCTTTTTATTTTTTAATTTTTTTTTTTTTGCAGGGCAATGGGGGTTAAGTGACTTGCCCAGGGTCACACAGCTAGTAAGTGTCAAGTGTCTGAGGCCGGATTTGAACCCGGGTACTCCTGAATCCAAGGCCGGTGCTTTATCCACTGCGCCACCTAGCCACCCCCATACATTCTTGTAAAACAGAAAAGAACCCGAGGCCGCTTCATTTTCAGTGGGGTCAGAGCTGGGGCTTTTCCTGCAGCCTGAGTTGTGTGTTAACACGACGGGCTGAGCTGTGTGGGTGCGTTGTGTGCGGATGCTGAGTCTCATGTGGTCTGTGTGCAAAATTAAAGAGATTCTGTGACTAAAACCACTGGCTTCCCATGGTGTGTCTGTTTGGGAAGAGAAGAGGAAAGGAGTTTTTAAGTTGGTTGGTTGTATGTGAACTTGAGTGTTGATTTGACTTATATTGAGCTGGATTGGGGAGAAGCTACGAGGGCAGGACAGAGGACGTGGGGAGAAGAGCATAATGGGTGGAAGGCCAGAGAATAAGGACGTTTGCATGGGGATTAAACCAAGGACTTAGAAGGGCCCTGGGTGGACAGACCAGAACCATCCGGCTGAATGGATGGAACAGAGATGTGGCCACTGAGGCCTGCCAATTGTGGCCCAGCATTGGCCCATTCACTGCTCACGAGGGACAGTATAAGGCTGTAGAAAATCACTAAAAACCAAGTGCTTGTCTGACGTTCTGGGTGGCGGGGCAGCTAGGCGGCCCAGTGGATAGAGCACCGACCCTGGAGTCAGGAGGACCTGAGTTCAAATCTGGCCTCAGACACTTAATACTTACTAGCTGTGTGACCCTGAGCAAGTCACTTAACCTTCATTGCCCTGCAAAAAAGAAAGAAAGAAGTTCTGGGGGGTGGGGGTGGGCGGGTGTGATAGTTTAGGGAAGACAGAGCCCCAAGGACCCCACAGGGTCACTCCCCATCAAGGGCTCAAATACCCCGGCTTCAGGAGAAGAGCCTTGCAGGACTGTAGGCCACTATGTTGTTTGAGATGTGAGGTCACAGGGGCTTGGCGACACTCCGAGTCAAAGGGAGAATATCTCATCAGCTGGTGAGGGGGCCTTGAGGACCCAGGCGAACGAGTTGGGACTTAATCTCCAGCAGAAGAGGGATGGTTGTGGGGGGGGGTGTCCTGGGGGGAGGGGGCCACATGAGGGCCTGTGCCTGGGTGGTGGCAGTGGGAACAGAAGGGGGGAGGTGAGAACACTGGAGGTGAAACTGGCCCTTCCTGTGAGCCGACCTGCTGGAAGAAGTGCAGCAGGAGTTCTTGAACATGTTTTTGCAATAGTTGGGTAACTGTGTCATGGTAATTGGCTTCCTTGGCATTGCCCTGTATTTTATTGTGCCCATTTAAAAAGATGATGGTCAAAATGTCCCTAGGCTTCAGCAGACTGCCAGAGGGGCCCGTGACACAAAAACAGTGAGGAGCCTGCCAGTAAAGGACAGGCAGGCAGATAGACAGACAGATGGGCAGAGAGACAGACAGGCAGACAGATGGGCAGACAGGGAGGCAGACAGCGATGGGCAGGGAGACGGGCAGACAGAGAGATATCCAGCTAGAGCATTCATTGAGCTCTTACTGTGTCAGGCAGATAGGAGAGAGAAAAATCCAAAGATTCCTCCAGATGACCACTGTGGATGACGAGGGGCTAGTGCTGCGGTGCAGAGAAATGGTCAGATCAAGAGAAACAGCTGAGGAGGCAGGATGGGAGCCAGGCTTGCCCTCTGAGTCTGTGGTGCCAGGGGTCACTCGGTTTGAGAGGCCCCGGATGCTTTAGGGATATGGGTCTGGAGCTCAGCTCTTGGGAATCATCCACATTGAGGGGCTGGTTGAGGCCAGAGCAGTCTGGGAGAGAAGTGAAGAGGACTCGAGATGGGCTCTAGGGAGGTGTTCACAGCGAGGCCTCACAGAGAGCCGAGGAGGGAGCCTGGGGGGCCGGGGAGGCGGGCGCTTGGCTGGCTTGGCAAGAAAGGCTTTTGCTTCCTCTGTGATGGCCTGGCTAGGTGTCTTTGGAGGAGGCAGTGTTGGGAAGAGAAGCCTGACTACACATCTGCATGAAGGGGCCAATGAGGAAGAGGTGGGGGATGGAGACGGCCGGTCGCAGGTTCTGCAGTAAAGGAGAGGGGAGGGATGGGGCGAATGCTGGGCCTTGTAACCCAGATCAACGGCCAGTACAAGCCCCGTGGAGGAGCAGAGGGAGCACCCAAAATGAGGGTGCTAGGAGAGACTTCCCCGGAAGCAGTCCTGAGCTAAGCTAAGGGACTGGGGAGCCCTTCCAGGCCTTGGGGAGATGAGACTGTTGGTGGATAGGTCTGCAGTGAGATGCTGAACATGCAGGAGTGCAGAGTGTCGCACAGGACGTTGGGGGGCCCGGTTGGCCCTGACTGCATTCGGTGAAGCATTTCTTTTCAGTCCTCAGCTGTTTATCTTCTAACTCCAGACTGGTGCAGGACAGGCCTGCGGGTCATTTTCCAGGCCTGGCCTTCAGCAGGTTGCAGACTTTGTCACTCTCTCATCCTTTTCCTCTTGTATGGACAGAACATTTAAAGGCTGCTCATCAAAGCAGAATTCATAGCCTGTCTCCCACTGTGTCTCTGGTCCGGTCCGAGTCTTCATTTGACCTGGCCATGAACAGATTCCAGGTGATCTGGGAACGTGAATGAGAAAAAAGAAACCACATTTTTCTTTCAAGATAATTGGTTTTCTTTGTAAATCTCTGCATTTAAGAACAGCACTTTGAGGCATCCCTAGGCTTCACCACCCTAGGCCGACCACCCTTGGCATCCATGAGAGACACACACACACACAAAACGGCCTGCAGGAACCCCTGTGTGGAACTCGATCCCTGTGTTCTTGCCATACTTTCCTCTGCGTGTTGTGACCCCAGAGAGCCTGGAGAGTCCTTGTCGTGAGGGTCGCTTGCTAGCACTGTTGATGGCACAGGACCTCCACATTTGAGATACGTGAAGTTACCAAAGAGCGAGGAGACTTTCCAGGGTCATCTGGAGTGTGAGAGAGTGGAACAGGGCATTCACCCCATTCATTGAAAGTCCTTGCCTGGTGTACTAAGAATAAATTAGAAATGAAAGCTGAAAAAAGAATCAACAAGCCTTTTCAATGACCTGTTATGGAGAAGGCGTTGTAGTAGGTACCAGAGATTACAGAGCAGTGAGAAACACGGTGCCTGTCCCCAAGGAGGTGCCATTCTGCTGGGATGCTGTAAGCCAGACAGAAGAGGATGTTGAGGAGAGGGAGCCCTCACAACCCAAGGAATAGGAAAGACGGGTCCTTGGGGGTGGCCCTGAGCTGAGCTGGAGGAGGCTGGGGCCTCGGAGCGAGGGAGAACCCTGGAGGCTGTGAAGGGAGGCCACATGCAGAGAGGTTGGAAGGCAGTCTGGGCCCCACTGAAAGGTTCCTGTTTGAATTGAGGGAGAAGGTGTGTGTATTGGGGGGGTGGGGAGTGACTTGAAGATGTGTGACCGGTAGGTCTGACCGGCTCTCACTCTTCTAGCTCCAGGGCCACTTGGCTTCTCCCAGGATAGACCTGGGCTTGGTGGCTAAAGTGTGAGAGGATTTGCAGAAACAATGAGATTAGGCCTCAGGGTAACGTCAGAGAGACAGGACATATCAAGGATTCGCTTGCCAGAAATAGAGATGAGGGCTTTGTAGCTCTGTGTGTGAGCAGAAATGTCCCCGTGTTCCAGCTGCGGCGGCCACTCCTCAGCGCAACCTCATCCCTGGGTCCCCTTCCTCTCCCCTGCCCCCACCACTGGCTGAGGCTCATCCCGAGCCGGCGTCCTCGGGCTTTGCATCGTCTGCTCAGGTGCTGCAGCAGCCTATCAGCTCTCTGTTCTTGTCCCTTCTCAGAATCCATCTACCGTCGAGGCGCACGCCGCTGGAGGAAGCTCTACTGTGCCAATGGTCACACTTTCCAAGCGAAGCGCTTCAACAGGGTAATGTGGCCTGGGTGGCTCATTGTTGGTTCTGTGACCGCACCTCGTTCCCACTCTCCTTGTGCCATGACATAGCCACTTTTTTTTTTTTAAAGAATAAAATAATAGTTTATTTAGGGGCTGGGGAAAGGAAACCAAGTGAGAAATCCTTGGACTTCCTCTCATAGGGAGAAGGTGTGGCACAGAGCATGGCTCTGAGATACCTGTTGCAAGCAAGAGACAGGCAGACACTTACAGAGGACCGATGGTGGTCCGATGAGGTGATCATCTGATGACACGGTCACTTTGCTTGCAGAGAGAAAGACTCCATCTTGCCCTTTGGTTGAATGTGCAGTGTCTGGCAGAGTCCTTTCTGGTCTATCCCAGAGACTTGTGCACATGTAGACTCTTCCATGAAGGTTCCACATGAACTTTCTAGATGCCACACATCCCTGGGCTTCCGGCTCGGGGATTGAGTGTAAGGGCAATCAATTCACACTTGTAAAGTGGAGTTTCTTAACCTGGGGCACACAGACACCCAAGGTCCCAGTGAAGAGAATTCTTTCAGTGTAGTTGGTTTCCTTTGTAATCTGATACATTTTATTTTATGCTTCTAAGAACATTCTGAGAAAGGGTCCATAGGCGTTGCCAAATTGCCAGAGGTGGGGGGGGGGCCGGTCTATGACACACAAAAGGGGATGGACCTTTGTTTTAAAGAGAAGGCCTTGAGACCCCCACTGCTCTTTGCTGGTGCCCAGGGGGTAGCCGCAGCCCTGATACTTGCCTGGTGGTCAGCTGGAAAGGCAGGGCTTTTGTTTGACCTGGTTGGGGTGGGCTTCAGAGGGCCTCCATGGCTTTCTCTCCCCATGGGCTTTTCACATTCAAGCTGAGCTAGCTCTTCCTGCTGACCCTTCTCTTAGCTGTCCAAGGTGCATAACCAGTACCAAGATGGCGGCCCACTTCCCTTTCATTAAAGGCTCCATCTTTACTTCATTTTATCTCGGACTTCATACGGCATTAGGAAAATCATCGATGGGGGAGGATGTTTCTTTATTGTCGTATGGGAATGTTGATCTTAAAGGAGACTGAGATGAGGAGGAAGGAAGGGAGTCATCCCCGTTCCATGGGGGACCAGCCCTATTTGTCTGAACACTGTTCTCTCCTCCTCTTTAGCGAGCTCACTGTGCAATCTGCACCGACCGAATCTGGGGCCTCGGGCGCCAGGGCTACAAGTGCATCAACTGCAAGCTGCTTGTTCACAAGAAGTGCCACAAGCTTGTCACCATCGAGTGTGGGCGTCATTCCCTGCCCCCGGTAAGATGGTGGCTCCATGCTTTGGGGTGGGGACAGGCCTGGAGGGGTCTCTGGGACCAAAGATAGGTGGGTTAGAGTGGGCTGGTGGGACTCTGTGTGTGTGTGTGTGTGTGTGTGTGTGTGTGTGTGCGCGCGCGCGCATCTGTAGATGCGTAGGGTACATACACTTACACACACACAGCGAGGGGCCACTGGGTCTAGGTTTGAGTGCCCACAGTCATGTTGGCTCATTTATTTTTGGTGGGGCAACAGGGGTTAAGTGACTTGCCCAGGGTCACACAGCTAGTAAGTGTCCAGTGTCTGAGGTCGGATTTGAACTCGGGTCCTCCTGAATCCAGGGCCGGTGCTTTATCCACTGTGCCGCCTAGCTGCCCCCGGTCATGTTGGTTTATGAGAGGGATCTAATTTTTCACAGAGTCTGGAATTTCCAGGTAGGTGTTTATAACTGGGGCCAGAATGAGGAGAAGGTCTCTTTAGGGGGCCTGGCAGCAGGGGCCCTGCCGAGGGAGGCCACGATGCTCCAGCTGAGGCTTGAAGAAGGCCACAAGGTGAGGAAGGAGCTGTGTGCTCCACAGGTGTGGGAGAGGCCAGCGAAGGCCGGGCTTTCCTCTGAGAGTCTGAGCCTCGGTCTCTGGAGGAAGAGAATGCTGGCTGGCTGGGTGGTGTGGTGGGAGGCCTAAGAAGCCGTACACACGGTTCTTACAGAAACCGAGCAGCGTCTGGCTTAGATGTGCTCCCAGCTATGCCAGCCTCAGGTTTTCAGGGCCATTTTTCTTCCTATGGAAGCACCTCGACAAGGGGCTGACAGTGCCGGGAGGGGAGAGCAGAGTTGGGAAGCGAGAACTCTTATGTTGCTACAGTTGGATGAGACTGAAAGTGCTTTCAAGTCCATGGGTTCTCGATCGGAGGGGCCTCAGGGATCATAGAGTCCCACCCCACACTTTACAGGGGAGAAAACTCAGGCCCGGACACTTGAAGGCACTTGCCTAAGGTCACCCAAGTAGCAAGAACTTGGGTCCAAACCCAGGACGCCTGACTCGCTGTCTCCACTCAGCCGGGCAGCCTCCCGAGGGCCGCAGTGAGGGAGTGTGGGGGTTAGCGTGAGGAGGATCAGAGTTTGAATCCTGCCTGGGACACTTGAGTGAGCCTAGGCCAGTCATTTAACCTCTCAGTCTCAGTGTCCTTATCTGTGAAATGGGGATCAGTAGGTCTCCTACATCACAGGCTTGTCAGCAGGATCAGTCGAAGTAGCTGGTGTAAAGATCACCCTCAGTTACCAAAAGCTAGAGTGGGTGTGAAATGAGGAACATTCATTTGTTTTATTCCTTCCTGCTGGTTTTTGTTAAACTTGGGTCTTAAATTCTCGTCAGCCGACAGTTTGGACTGTTAGTCGCTAGTTTGGGGGAGGCTGTTTAAAGTTTCCATTTCCCAGAGAGGGCTTGGGGGCAGTGAGGCTCTGTCACAAGTCCGTGTTGAACGCTGACTTCTTCGACGAGGGCTGGAAATTCTTCATGTGTCCTCTCTCTGATCTCTCAGATGAGCATAACGTCCCCTCATCCTGGGGGTGCCGTCTAGCTTCATTCAGTGACACCTTGTGAAGGTAATAACCCTGCATGGGGTAATCTGGTGTCTCAGCCATATTCTCTCCAGTTTAGTTTTCCTATTCTTTGGCTGCTGGAAATGAGACATTTGTCAGAATGTGAGAAGGTGCGGTCTCTGAACCTGTCGAAATCTTTATCCAGGAACCACTGATGCCTCTGGACCAAACCTCTGTGCACTCAGACCACGTAGAGACAGGTGAGGTGATGCCATTCTCTTTCTCAGGGGCAGAGCTTCCTGAAGAGGGGCTGGGGGAGGGGATTAGCTGTTTGACTTCGTGCTTGGAACACAGTTTCAATAACTTGGAGATTCTCTGTTAGATCGAGAGCCCTAGACCAAGAAGGAACCTTAAGGATCCACTCCCTCATTTTTAGAGCCAGGAGACTGAAGCCAGGGCCATGACCTTGCTTTGGAAGCGTCAGTAGAAGACATTTTTTCTGGTGTACATTATACATGCCCTTAGTCTGTGGGTGGCTGTCACCCCTGGAGAAGGGCATGTGGAACAGGGTCTTGAATTGGGAAGGGACCCAGTAAAGACTATCCATCCCCCTTACCTCTTTTTTTTTTTTTTTTGTGGGGCAATGGGGGTTAAGTGACTTGCCCAAGGTTCCACAGCTAGTAAGTGTTAAGTGTCTGAGGCTGGATTTGAACTCAGGTCCTCCTGACTCCAGGGCCCGTGCTCTATCCACTGTGCCACCTAGCTGCCCCTCTCTCTTACCTCTTGAAGTAGAGTCATCCAAGATGGAGAAGCCCACGTTGACCTCTTTGTAATTTCACACCTTACGCCTTATCCTGCTCTCCAGAGCTAAGGCAGACAAATCCGATCCTTTATTCACATGATAGCCCTCCATGTGCTTGAACACAGTTGACATGCACCCCCAGAGAGTCTCTTCTTCTTCAGGGGTTAGACTTTTCTCAAACGATCCTCTTGTGCTCTGACTGGATGCCATCCAGTTTACCAGTATTCTTCCATCAGGATTCTCCTCCTTGGTCCTGGGAATTCTGCCTCTCCTAACCCAGCCCAAGATGGAGTTCACTTTCTTGGGAATCATACCCCATAGGCCAGTCATTGGGTTTGGGGTCCAAGAAAACCCTCCCATCTTTAGGTCTCTTCCTGAGCCTCTGTTGCTCTCGTCCAGTCATTTTTCAGTCATGTCTGACTCTTCATGATGTCATTTGGGGTTTTCTCAGCAAAGACCCTGGAGGGGTTTGCCATCTCCTTCTCCAGCTCATTTTACAGATGAGGAAACTGAGACTAACAGGGTGAAGTGACTTGCCCAGGGTCACACAGCTAGTCCATGTCTGAGGCCAGATTTGAACTGAGGAAGATGAATCTTCCTGGCTCCAGGACCGACACGCTAACCACTCTGCCACCTAGCTGCTCCTTTGTGAGTCTTAGCTTATTTCAAACCTCATTTTGTTTTTAGATTAAGTCTTTTACCATCAACAAGCATTTATTTTCTCCCCTCTTTTCCTTCCCACTGGAAAAAGAAAAACACTCGCTGTCCATCTTGTTCCCATAAACTGTTTAGCCAAACTGAACCCAAATGATCTCTGTTGAATTTTGTTAGAATCAGCTTCATGTTCTAGCTGGTCGAGGTCCTTTTTTTTATTCTGACTCTGTCCCTTGTTGTGTTGGTTGTCACTCACAGCTTTGCATCTTCTGAACTTCTGGTAAGCGTGCCATCTGTGTCTTTGTCCCAGTCACTGATAAGGAGGGTCAGCCGTGCAGGGGCCAAGCCCTCCTACTGACCCCTCCCAGGGTGACCCAGAGCCCTTTACGACTGCCCCGGGGTCTGGCCAGTTAACCCACTCTGAATCTGGACCCCCATGGGAGCCCTTCTTCAGGGCTCGCCTGAGATCTGCGTGAAGGATCTTTTGTCAACTCTGTCAAAAAAGGAAGTGAAGTTGGTCTGACACAACCTGTTTTTGACACGGCCGCACTGGCCCTCGGTGGCAGCTGTTTCCTTTTGGGGATGCTCATCGGGTCATCGCTTCCTGTTCTAGAGGTTCTAGGAGTTTTCAAGGAATCGGAGTTGAGTTCAGTGACCTGGTTTGCTGACCCAGCTTTGCCGTTTGTGAGCATGGGGACAGGACCTGGCTGTCTCCAGCCTTCTGTGCTATTTCAGAGATGACTGACATGGCCCAGCCTTGACATCAGGCAGCCCCTGGACTGGATTGGGATTGAGTTCATGTGCCGGGAGGCTTCCCTCCTTTGGGGTAGCGAAGTCCCCTCTGTCCCTGGACAAGCCAGCTCATTTTACATTTTCTCCATCCGATTCATCCTAGTTCTGCCTCCCCCTTCCAACGATCTACCTTCAGAGTTGTGTTTAGCTTTCCTCTGGCTTCCCATCATCCTGAGCCTCAGCGGGCCTGCAGCCCTTGTGTCGGGCCGGGCGGCAGGTTGTGTTTACGTACCCTATTTGTCTTCTTAATCAGTGGCCCCCCTTTTCTTCCTCGCTGAAATTGTGTGTTCAGAATGTCAATCTTGAGGGCATCTCATCATCCTGGGCGGGCTTCCCCTTGTAACAGTTTAGTCTAGGGGATCCTCCTTTCCTTCCAGTAAAGCCCCCATCGTTTGCACCCCCCCAGCTGACAGTTCCTCTTTGTTAGTGAGAATCTGACTCAGAGTAGAAGTTCCGCTGCCTGGTTTCTCCACCCCGTTCAGGGATGAAATTATCATCATGACAAGGCAAGAAGCTCTTGGCGCCTCTCCTTTTGGCAGAGAGTCCTCACAGATGTCTTAGAGAGGCAACAAGCCCCGTTCACAGAGGAGACGGGCAGATAGAAAGGGTGAAAATCAGAGCTTGTCGGCATGGTGGGGATCAAGGTTTACCTCACTTACATCTTGAGATTTGGGTCCTTTATGCCTCAGTGACTCGTCACTGTCTTAATCCATTTCTATGGTGTCTTTTTTCCTCTAGTGATTCCATATAACCCTTCAAGTCATGAGAGTTTGGACCATGTCGGGGAAGAAAAGGAGGTAAAAATCACTGAGCCTGTCAGATCTGACAGGTCTGCTACCAGCTTTGGGTGACTGAATGGGGGATCACAGCGTCATCCAAGAGAGCAGGAGCCGGGGGGGGGGCAGAAAGTCTGGGGACCCCGCTGGGGAGACTGGAGGAGGTGGATTCTGGGGCCTTTTCGGCTCCGTAATTACAGGGTGACATCTCTGGGATCAGAGTTCAGAGGTCTTTGCAGAAGACGTCTTCGACTCATGGTTTCCTTCCAGAAGGATGGTGTTTTAGCCACTTGGGCTCATTTAAAAAATGTGTTATTGATGCTTCTGTCATTTCTTAATGACCCCCCACCCCACACACCCCCTTAAGGAGAACTCTCCCTTATGATGAAGAAGAAGTTAAAACGAGCCCACCTTCTGGCTTTTGCTGGTCCCTGGAGCCCAAGAAATGTTGTGTGTGTAGAGAATCTCCATCTTCAGTGGGGTGTGTTGGAGGGGGCTCTCCAGCCATTGCATTTAAAAATGACGATTCCACCAACAGGCGATGAACACTCGGGACAGTGGCAAAGCTTCGTCCAGTCTGGGTCTCCTGGATTTCGATCTGTTGCGTGTAATAGGGAGGGGGAGCTATGCCAAAGTACTGTTGGTGCGACTGAAAAAGACTGAGCGCATTTACGCCATGAAAGTCGTGAAGAAGGAGCTGGTCAATGACGACGAGGTGAGCGGGCTGTGCGGCGAGCGCTTCCCGGCATTACGGTGGAGAGAGCCCCGCCCCGTCAGCACGGGCACTTCATGCTCTTTGTCCCTTGTCCGTCCCACTAGGGATTTGGACCTGTCCTAACCCGCTGGTCCAGTCTGCTGTGCCCTGTCCTGTCCCCAGGGAGCCTCATGCTCCTGTTTAAGCATTTCCTCAGGGCTGCTCTCTGCAGCCCCCTCGGGCCCTTCCCCTCTAGAGGCCTGTGCTTCTGTGATGGATATTTGCAGGGCACTGTTAACTCCTGTAAATAAAGTATGGCTGAGGGGCAGCTAGGTGGCACAGTGGATAAAGCACCGGCCCTGGATTCAGGAGGACCTGAGTTCAAATTCAGCCTCAGACACTTGACACTTACTAGCTGTGTGACCCTGGGCAAGTCACTTAACCCCAATTGCCTCACCAAAAACCAAAACAAAACAAAAAAATAAAGTATGGCTGATTTCCTGACTTTTGTTGAGAACGTTGCCGAGATCGGGGCTCTCAGGCTTTGACTTTGCTCTCCTGTGCTTTATCAGGACATCGATTGGGTGCAGACAGAGAAGCACGTCTTTGAACAGGCATCCAACCACCCCTTCCTTGTGGGCCTGCACTCTTGCTTCCAGACAGAGAGCAGGTGAGAGGCAGGAGGAGGAGGAGGGGGAGGGAGGGTACTGCTTGTGACAGTTCCACACCAGGACAGCCACAGGCTGTGCTGCTGTTGCTGTGCCAGGCACTGGGGCTGACCCGAGGACTGCTCTAGTGTCAGTCCGGGTCTCCAGCATGTTCCTCACGTGGGTCCCTAAAAGTGATCACCCTGTGTGGAGCCCGCCACAATTCAACCGACTGACCTTCAGGCAGCAGGCACGGTCTCTGTCCTATTGTATGCAGAGCCATCCCACTAGGGGGGCCTTTGAAGACCCTCGTGCCCCAATGGGCCTCTGGACCAAAGCTGGAGAGCAGGGTCCCCTAGGAGGGGCCGTGGCCGTAGCAGGAGCTGACAGACATTAGGCTTCTAGACCCTCGGGATGATCCCGGGAATGGAGGGGGCCACATCAGAGGGAGAGACTTCTCTAGGGCTGCCCCTCTCACACCATTGCTGGCGGTTCCTCTAGTCTGTCAGCGAGTTCCCACTGCCTGCCAGGAGCCAAGCGATGCGTTACACATAGGAATAAAAAGCAAAGCTAGCCCCTGCCCACCCAGAGCTCTCGTTTTGATGGGGGAGAAACGACCCGTGCAGCACAGACACAAGATACAGTAGATAGACACGAGATCCAGGTGCTGCCGGCCTAGGTTCCCAGCTCTCAGGCTCGGTTGTCTGTGAAGGGAGAGAAGCACCAGTGGGGCCTCTGGAGGCCTGGCCATGGGCCCCACTTCCTCCCTCCAGCCCCCTCCTCCTCTCCACTGCTCCTGTGGGCAGCCCATGCTAAAGGAGGAGTAAGTGTTTGTATTATCTGGTATTGGAATGAAGGCCTCCTCACACGTTGAAGCTTGAGAGATGCTTTTCTTTTCTAGATTGTTCTTTGTGATCGAGTATGTGAATGGAGGAGACCTCATGTTTCATATGCAGCGACAGAGGAAACTCCCAGAAGAACATGCGAGGTATGTCCCACCAGGGGTGGGAGAGCCTTGAATGTCCCACGCGCTCCTTTGCGGTTCTTGTTGGATGAAACCTAGACTGGCCTAGAGCTCTTAGTTCTGCCTTGATATTTATTAAATCTCTTACCGTACATTCATGTATAGTTTCAAAGGGCTGCTAAGCAAATGAACAGCACAAAGAACATTTTGAGGGAAATTGTTTTCAGGGTCCATTGACAGAACATGCTCATCTTCCACCTTTTTTTGGCGTTCACCCAGGAGGGCCCCTTGTTGGCAGCACTTACCTTCATTTGATGTATATTTTTGAAAGTAATTACAGTACATTTCTATTATTTAAAAAATCCTCCTAAAGCCTGGTCTGCCTCCATGTATTTTTGCATTGACCAGACTTTAAATCAAGGTGGGAAGGTATAGGAGGGGGAGAGATAGATAGTTCTGTCCTCAGTTAATGAACAGGTGGAAACTCCTTTGATCCTCTTGTGTTTTGTAACTTTGGTTTTGTATCCGTTTGGGGAGATTACCTGTATTGACCTTTCTTGAGAACAGGTCGAAGGGCTAGATCGGGGATCAAGAGTGGAGTTTCAGGCCTGGTTCTGCTTTGTATTACTTTGGATAAACCATTTCCTTCCCATCAGTGGCTCAGTTTTTTCTTTTACCATTTGTCAATCAGCAATAATTCCTTTATCTTTTTCTTTACAAGGAAAGCAAAAACCAAATGGATACAGTCTCTAATTAGTGCCATATTTGTAGTATTGTTATCAGTTGTGATAATTTATTTGAATGGAGAATGTCTTGTGGTCATGCTTGCTGGTCTGCCCGTTGGACATCATAAGCTTGGATATCACAACCTTATGCTCAAAATGAGGTAAACTGAGGCATAAAGTCCCAGGCATGATCAGTTTCTTAGTAAAGCCCAAATTTACCAATGAATAGGATCTTAGCTAAGACCCTGGGTCGAGGAATGGTTATCCTTGTTATAGTTGACAAGGGAAACAGAAAACAAAGAACGGGACTTTGTAGGCAGGGAACAAGTTGTGACTGGTTAACCGAGTCCAGCGTCCTAAATGGCTGGATCAGTAGTTCCAGAGCCGAGGTGTGGGGGATTATGTCTACGGCTAGAGATTGGGAATGTGGGGCCGGCAGCCACCCTCTCCTCCTCTGCCAGGACTAAGAAGTGTTCCTTGTTTGTGCCCATCTGCCAGGTCAGAGAGAGTGAACCAGACATCTTTGGAGGGTAGCCTGGTGCAGTCAAGGTACTAGACCAGACTCTCTGGTGTCCGCCTGCTTCCTTCAAGGGCGACAGATTTCCTTGACATGAAAATGGAGCAGTGATTTAAAGAGATCTGGATTCCTAAGCGGAACTCATTACGGGCCAGCTGAATTCTGAACTAAGTTCAGAGACAGAGAACCGTGACTTAGGCAGTTACAGGACAAAATCAATTAACTGTCAATAGGATCAGTTAAAAAAAGACTGAATTAATCTGATTATTTCTACAAGAAGCAGTAACTGATGAATGGTCCTGGGCCCAAATACAGTATTTCCTGCTGGTCTGGGTCTCTTAGGCCCTTTAGCTAATCAAGGATGACCTTTTCTGGGAATGCTGCAGACAATGAACCTAATTAATGATGTTGTTGAGGTCTGTTTCATCTTGAGAGTGTGTCCAGTGAGGGTTAGAGCAAGACTCGGCTGCTTTGCTCTGTTGACAACACGTGAGTGTTTTCCCAGTACTCTAAAAGACCCTGTCTTCGTTCCTCTGTGGGTATGACCTCGACCAACGGCTCTCCTGGCCTCCTTGCCCTAGTGGACAATTTCATCGGTTATCGTGAAAAACGCGGACAGAAAATCACCGATGTGTGCCCTTCCAATTAGGAATTACTTTTCACTGACAGTTGGGTGTGCTTCATTGGAGATCATCACGCGAGTGGCGCAGTAGCCACTCAAGAATGTTCTCCTGTGCTCCTCTGCATATAAACCCGACAGCCCGGCCAGCGTCATAACATAAAGCAGCACATCAGGGCCACCGTGACTGCTGAGCCTTTCTGAACGTAGCTGGGCGGGTCCTTGGACTGCAGACAGACCGCGTGTCACAGCCTGTTTCCCCCAGAGCCTCAGAGAGCCCCGGCTTACAAGCCCAAGCCCAGCTGAGGCACCACACGAGGGCTTTTGGGATACTACATTACCTAACGGCAGAAATGTTTTCTTTTCATTCTCGTTCTGAGAGTCCAGTGTGAATGGCAGATTTTTGTTGGAAGGGTTGGTGGTTTTAGGTCATCCGCTACACTGTTGGAGGTGTGAAAAGATTTCTGTGAATACAGGCTTTAATGAAAAAACAGTATTTTAAGACACTCTGGGGTGCCGACTGTGCTTGCTCGCTGCTTATGCGCCGGACCTGGCATCTGGTCTGAAAGGACTGTTTTACTGTGCTTGAGGTATTTGGCCTCCTGAACAGAGACAAAGAACTTCTAATGTGATCCGAGTGTTAGTGACCTTTGTAAAACAGTGCCGTGTACATGACCTTGCCAGTTAGGCGCTAAGTAACTTAAGGTTTAGCCTACATTTCTTTTGAAGCAAACCAGTGACCTTTTTATCTCATTCTAGATTTTATTCTGCAGAAATAAGTCTAGCACTAAATTACCTTCATGAACGAGGGATAATCTATCGAGACCTGAAGCTGGACAATGTGTTGCTCGATTCCGAAGGACACATTAAGCTCACTGACTACGGCATGTGTAAGGTGAGGGAGAGAGGCGCCTCTTGGGGAGGGAGGCTGCTGGCCCTTCAGAACAGGCGCTGCCTCCACTAACGGCCAGAAAAGGGGAAGGAGACCTGGGGGGGGGGGAGAAGGAGGAGGGGAAATGGCTGCTCCCAGCAAGGTGCTTTCTCCCCAGCATTCCAGAGGGCGCAGTGTATGGCTCAGCTCTCTTTCTTCTTTTTTTTAAAATGCCGCCTCATCCCTGAGGGTCACAAGCAGCCTGGATGTTTCCCAGAAAGGAGCGGAGCCCCTGAGAGTTCAGTGAAGCTTTAGGTGCATGTGTTTTGGTCTGGACTCCAGTACACAAGGGGTGTGTGTGACCCCTCTGGTCTTTCAGTTTTTAAGAGTCTGCTCTTTCCAGCCCCAACTAAGGATGACCGACCGTTACCCCTTGTTCATGGGGCTCCTAGCAGTGAGCTTTGCCTGGTCAGGAGGGGTGAGAAGCATGTGCACTGTCTTCTTGACTGAACTCAGTGCCGGCCACAAGGTCTTGTGGGCAAAGTCGGCCTTATTTAAGTGTTGACACTAAGCCACGGTGTTGTGTGGGCCTGAAAGGATTTTTAAGCCCTTTTATTGCTATCTGTGTAACTGTTGCTCTGCACAGGGGAAGGACATCTCTCTTGAGCCCTTTTCCCATATATTTCACATCTTTGGAGAGAAGCTTTTTTTTTTCCTTCTTAAAGTGACTCTCAAGCCTTTTGGATCCCTTTGTGCCATTTAAAAATATGTGTGTGTGTATACACACACACACACACACACACACACACACACTTATACATATATGGCACACATTGTAACATTTTTTTTAATGCCCAGAGCAGGACAAAGCACAGACAATCAGCAGAGTATACACTTGTTTAAAAAAGCATGCAGCATGAAATAGAGATTACAGTTTCATGTAGAATCCTCATTTTGTGTTTTCTGTGTGTGGGGAAATGTTCTTTTGGGGGATTTTTAGTTCAGAATTTTTAAACTGTTAAATATGGCGTTTTTCTCAGGAAGTTTTAAATTTCATTTCTTTAGAAGAGAAATTACAAGAATAAAAGGGACCTGTTAAAACTACCTTTTGTCTTTGTTCAGAAGAGGGTTTTTTGGTTTCTATTTATATGAGAAAATTACTTTGGAGAAATTCTGTGACCTTCAGGTGACCCAGATGAAAAGGAAATTTTTATTTGCTTGCTCCTCACGTAAAGGGATTCCCTTTGGATTCCAGAACCTGGCCTAGTGGCATTTGAAGCTGGTCCTCAATGTCATGGCAGACAAGCTGGCCCAGCCAGCAAGGAGCATTACCTAGCAAGCTTAGACCTTCAGGAGAATGAAAAGCACCTCCTGTCCCACCCCCAAACAAAAAACTCCTATCTGAAGATGCGAGGCCAGTGATAGGAGAGAAGCAGCATGATGCCTTTGGCTAGATGTTAATGTTGGATGAATTTATTTGTCTTGTAACAGGTTTTTTGGAAATCAGAAACACTTTGTGAAGTACTTTCACAGCTTTCTTCCAGAAATATTCCCCGTTACTTTCTTCAGGTTTTCCACTGGCTGGTTTAACATTGTGTAGATTTGTCTGGTGGATGGAGGGCCCCTGCTATGAGTTCATCTAAGCTGGCTCTGAGTCTGCATTGGAAACGTTTCATAAACAATTTTGAGTCACGACTTTCAGACACAAAATAGAGTCATGCCTCTCTAGGTGGTTTGTCCTCACGTTTTGTAGGCTTTCTGTTGAGGTGATAAAGGCTTCATGACAGACTTCCCACAGCATCATGGGAGAACCCTTTGTGGCTCCTCCAAGCTGCTTACAAGAAGGCTGCGGTGTCTGGCCTCGGGGAAATGACTGGTGGTTTCCTTAGGTCATGTGTCTTGTAGTCCCAGTGGGTGCCTGTGTAGAATGACTGTTCTAGTGGAATTCACGCAACCTCATCACATGGGCATGAATGTCTAGAACACGGCATTTGTGGGATACAGTTTTTTGGCATAGTTTGCCATTAGGGGGTGCAAAGTAATAAAGTCAGATCTTTTTGAAGAGGTGGCTTTTGTCATAATTGACCCACTCCTAAACAGAAAATAGTGAAGATATGTTCTTTAAGCTGTGTACGTATGAAAGCTATCAGGGGCATTTAAAAAAGTACTAGCATTATATTCTTTTTAAAAAAATAATTATTTTATTTTATTGGCTTTCATCCATTCAGTATTCAGAAGGGAAATCACATTTTAGATAGCTACTATTTATTCTAGTTAGACAGGGTGGTGTAATAGAAGGGGCGTTGGAGCAAGGGAGACCTGAAGTTGAATCTCTGTTCACACTGGCTGTGTGGCCCTGAGGGTTAAGTGACTTCCTTAAGTGTCAAGTGTCTGAGGCCGGATTTGAACTCAGGTCCTCCTGTTTCCAGGGCTGGTGTTCTAGCCACTGTGCCACCTCGCTGCCCCAACAGGGTGACATTCTTCAGCATTTGCTAAACAGTTGCTATATGTGAGGCACTTGACATTTAAAGATAAAAGTGAGCCAGGCCCTGTCTTCAAGGAGTTCACAGGCTCATCAGAGGAGAATAATCCATAAACATACCAGCCAACCTGAATACGTACAAAGCAAATATAAGGGGCGGGGGAGGCTCTCAAAAGGAGATGGTGCTTGAACTTAGCATTGAAGGAAGCTGGGGAATCTTAGAGGCACAAGTTGGGAAGGAGGAGGGTCGTGAGTGGCGGGCCACAAGTGGACTGGCCCGGCTGAACACAGAGTGTGGGCAGAGGATGAATGGCCCAAGTCTGGAGTGCTTGGCTTCTGAGTTAACCCTTATCTGACCAGGGCTGGACTTAGAAGGTTGAGATGGGCCATGCAGTTGGAAAACAACACTTAGGGCCTCTGTGACCCTGCTTTTCTACCTTTTTTCTTTGAAGGAAGGATTGAGGCCAGGAGACACAACCAGTACTTTCTGTGGCACTCCCAATTACATTGCTCCTGAAATTTTACGAGGAGAAGATTATGGTAATAAACAGTTGCTGTTTTTGTTTGTTTGTTTGCCTAGGCAGTGGATGGGCTAACTCTTGACTCCGTTAAAAATAAAAAGTGATGATCTTCTGTTTTAGGCATTTACTTGAGATTTTTCCAGTGTTTTAATATTGATCTTATTAGAAAAAATGTACATAGGGAAATGCAGTTAACATCCCCAGTGCCTGGCTATATTAGCCACGAGAAGGGCAGGGAAATGTAGCGAGGTTCTTGGATCCATCTGCCTGTAGCTAAAGACCTGGAAGGGGGAGACCGGAGGTGCCCCGGTGCTTCGCATGGAGGATGCTCATTCGGTGGTGGGAACATTCACCAGGGATACTTGAGCCCTGAAGGAAAAGCCTGGTCATGCTCTGCCCTTTCCTTCTGTTGGGCACCTTTGGCTCCTGGTCTATGTGACAGTGATCCCTGGCTGCCCAGCAGATGCCCAAGGGAACGCTGAGTTAAGAGTGACGTGGCCCTTCAGGGACATTCCATCCGTGACCTAAGAAGCCAGTCCTGGGATCTCTCCCCCAGGCAGAAACATTGTTCCATGAAGTATTATTTTATCCTTAGATAGAGTTTTCATTATCTTAGGACCTGAGCTTATCTCTAAGAATTTAATCTCTGGAGTTAGGGAGATTTGTAATATTCATTTTCTGAAAGTTACTCCCTTGAATAGATTTTCAGGAATGTATCTTTGTATTCAACAAGACTTTTTGGTGACTTTTTGTGATGAAGTTTGCAGTGCATTTAGAAGACCATTTAGTGCATAATACATGTATTTATTAGGTGATAGAGACTGAGGGACGCTGGTGGCTTTTCTTTTTCTTCATTAATTCAAACCTCTATTTTGCAGGGTTCAGTGTGGACTGGTGGGCGCTTGGCGTGCTGATGTTTGAGATGATGGCGGGAAGGTCTCCCTTTGATATTGTTGGGAGCTCTGATAACCCTGATCAGAACACAGAGGATTATCTCTTTCAAGGTGATTTCCAGTCAGTCAGCAAACATCAGGCATTTACTGTGGGCCAGACACTGGTCAGTGCTGAGGATGCAAAGAAAGGCCAAAAGAAAGTTTTGTTTGCTCTTCCTGAGACTAGTCTTTACTGAGACCCAGATAAGAACCCTGGGGCATTTCTCGGAGGAGCTTGGCTGTTGTGTCATTTCTGGCAGGCAGAAAACAGGCCCTGTAAATGTTACCTTGACTTAATTTTTTTTTAAGTATATGTACTTATTTGGGGGGGTGGAAATGAGGCAATTGGGGTTAAGTGACTTGCCCAGGGTCACACAGCTAGTAAGTGTCAAGTGTCTGAGACTGGATTTGAACTGAGGTTCTCCTCAATCCAGGGCTGGTGCTCTGTGCCACCTAGCTGCACCGCCCCCCCCCCCCCACCCGACTTAATTTGTAAAGTGTCTGTATGCCTTGGTGCATTTGGTGGTCCCCCAAAGGAGCAGTGGGGTATTTTGAGGATAGCTTGGCCAGTGTCTGGGGAGAGAATTCAGTAACCAAAGATGATCTGGTCAGGAGCCCCAGAAGAAGATAGAGAAAAGGGGGTACAAAGCCCAGAAATCCAGGGGTGCTGGGAGAGAGGCGGAAACAGATAGTTTCTATAACAGAATAGGAACAAGACCTGGAGCCCATAAAAGGAACCAAACAAAGGGTTTTCATTTGTGACCTTTGGAGCACCTTCTGGAACTTAACTGTCAACATTTATTAGTCACCTACTGTGTGCTGGGCACCATGTGGAGTGCAAAAGACAGTCCCTGCCTTTAAAGAGCTCACAGTCTAATGGGGGAGACAAGGTGCAAATAGGGACAAAGTAAGCTAGATTTAGGATCAGTAGGAGATAATTAACCAAGGGAAGGCACTAGAATGAAGAGGGGTTGGGACAAGCCTCCCGGAGAAGGGGGAGTTTTAAGGAAGCCAGGGAGGTTGGTGGGCAGAGCACTATTCAAGGCATGGGGGATAGCTCAGGAGGATGCCTGGAGCTGGGAGACAGACAGTCTCCTTAGTGAAACAGAAGATCAGTGTCACTGGATAGAAGGCCCTGTGTCAGAGACTAAGGTCTGAGCCCACTAGACAGGTAGGAGGGGGAGCTTATGAAGCACTTGGAATGCCACACGGAGCCGGCCACTAGAGGCCATTGGGTAGGAGGGTGATGTGATCAGATCTGAGCTTTGGGAAAGCCACTCCAGTGACTGAATGGAGGACGGGCTGGAGTGGGCAGAGACTTGAAGCAGGCAGGACCCCCCAGCAGCCATCATAGCTCAGTGGGGTGTGATGATAAGGGCCTGCCCCAGGTTGGGGGCAGTGTCAGAGGAGAGAAGGGGGCATACTGGGGGATGTCACAGAGCTGAGATCAACAGGTTGTGACGACAGCTTGGATATGATGGGGTGGGGGGGAGATGGGGGATCCAAGATGGCCCCTAGGTTGGGAGCGTGAGGGGTGGGAGGGTGGTGCTGTCTTCTACGGTAACAGGAAAGGTTGGGGTGGGGGAGGGTTTGGGGAAAGAGTTCAGTTTTAGACATAATGAGTTTAAGGTCTCCTGGACTTCCAAGTTGAAGATGCAAGATTGGAGGTCAGCAGAGACATGGGAGTTTTTTAAAGTTAAGCAACTCTTTAAAATGGGCATCTGATCTCTCCACTGTTTTCCTTTCTAGTGATTTTGGAAAAGCAAATTCGAATACCCCGCTCTCTCTCGGTCAAAGCTGCGAGTGTTCTGAAGAGTTTTCTGAATAAAGTAAGAGCTGGTGTCTGGGGGTATCTCCTGCTCAGCTGTACTTCTGGGAGATGGCGCTCCCAAGCAAGGGCCCCTGGCACTCAACACATCCAGATGTGCAGCTGTCTCTTAGTTTTCCTTCATTCTGAACTCAGTGGTTACGTGACTCTGCTTAATTAAACCTTTCATTTATTGCCTTTATTCCCCCCAGTGGGTGAGGTAAGATGAGGTTGCTTTATACATAAACGTCATCTAGAAAGCAGCTTCCCCACCTCCCTTCACCCCCAGGTCTGTGTTTGAAGTCACTGTGGAGCAGTAGGGAAGGGCATCAGTTCCACAAGCAGTGGCTATCCAGGGCCCACTTGGTGGATGACTGTATGGGAGATACTGAAAGAAATAGGGAAGAAAGCTTGAGCGGGTCCCCTCCTGGGGAAGCAGGGCTTGCACAGAGGATTAATCATGTTCAATTACAGTGCAAGGCAAGAGGTGATTTAAGAGCCAGATTGGGGGATTAGTACAGTAAGTGCTAGGGGAACTCAGTGACCAGTTAGGAGAAATTAAGTGCTCTCTTTGACCATGAGGCTGGAAGCTTGAGGTCCATCCCCCCCACCCATTGCCAGTGTCTTAAAGGGACAGGGCAGAGAGGGGCCTGGCATGGAGCCCTCCTCCAAGGTAACACCACATGGCAGTGTCAGAATCAAGTGGGATGCACACCTTCCAGAGGAAATAGCTCAACTTGAGACTTAATTGTTAACACAGACGGTGAGAGGTGTTAATATGCAAATTTTAAAATGACTTTCACCAGAAAGAAAAATGAGAACATGTCCTCATTCCCAGTAGTGAAGTGGCCAAGGCTTCTCGAGCCTCTGCAGCCACGGGCCATCAGCCACAAGGGGGAAAGACTGTTTTCTTATGACTCCTTTACATGGTAACCAGGCTCACTGCAGGTCCAGGTGTATCAAGCCTAATTATAAAGCCGGGCTTGGAATGAAGTTAGAACCAGACCTAAGCAGATGATACTGTTGGGGTTCGAGTAGCTTTGGACTGTTCAGAGCCAGCATTCCTCCTTAACCCGCATGACCTATTGGGCTGGGCAGGGGGTGGATCACGGAGCATCGACACACGGCGTTTTTCTTTTTAGCCTGGTGGCATTAATTCTGCAGCCTCTCCCTCACGCCGGGCCTTCATTTAATACGTTGATCATTCCTTCAACTCTAGGACCCAAAGGAGCGTTTGGGCTGTCATCCTCAGACGGGGTTCGCTGACATTCAGGGACACCCGTTCTTCCGCAACGTTGATTGGGATATGGTACGGAGACAGGCTTTGCTGTTGTTCCCTTTTGGCTTTGCATCACACTTGCTTCTGGAAGTCCCCTTGGTCCCTATAGTATGTGGCTGTGCCGACTCTTTCGATGGATGGATAGAGCACATGTGCCAGGCACCACCCAAGACGGTCCCTACTCTCAAGGAGTATGGGGAGCTGGAAAGTAGGAGAGGAGGAGGGAAGGGCCCATTTTTCTTGCTGAGGCGTCCAGAGCAGGAGTCGGACTGAGAGGGAGATGAGCTTGGCTGGGACCCTCCATCCACCTGACCTCACCCATCCAGAGAGCGGAGTCATCCCAAGGGAGACCAGGCAGCTGGTGGGGAGATGCCTTCTAGGCTTCTTCACCCGCTGTGCCATCTCCCCAGTCTCAGAAGGGCCAGCCTGGAGGCCCAAGGCAGTGCCCACACCCTAATAATCCAGGACGGTTTTTAGAACTAGCCTTCCTCCCTCATTGCCTCCTTGTGGCCTGGAGGTGACCCCAGCTTCCTAAAGTTTCTGTCGAGGAACACAGAGTCTGGCTGATGGATGCGGTTAAGCAGTCAAGGCTTGGGCCGGACAGGCTAGATCACCATTCTCTCAGGACCCACCTAGCTCAGTTGGAGAAGTTTTATCTCTCAGTTGGCTACTTGAATGAAGCTGATGAGTTTTGGGGCTAGAGTAATTTCCAAACACCGTCTAAGCTAGAGAGGTCAAACTCAGCTTTGGTGGAGGGATCGATTGTCCCAGGGATGAAATGGCGTATCCTTGGTGTGTGACTATGTAGATGTATGTTACATGCATAGGTATCTGTGTGCATATCTATGTATGTGACTATATATACAGGGTATGTGTCAGAGTGGATATGTCTGTGTAGGTATCGGGATAGTATAGGAACTAAGCTAGAAGGAACATAAGATTTTGGCCTGGAGCCGGCCTCAGATTGGTCAACATAGGCCTATCAAGGGAGCATTCTGTTTCGAGGCCAGGCCTGAGCTCTGAAATTGAGACTAAGAAGACAGAGTGAGGTCATGGGCTAAATTTGTTTTTTTATCAATTTGTCTCTCGTTTCACTTGTCTTTTTAGATGGAGCAAAAGCAGGTGGTACCTCCCTTCAAGCCGAATATTTCAGGGGAATTTGGTTTGGACAACTTCGATTCCCAGTTCACTAATGAACCTGTCCAGCTCACTCCAGATGATGAGTAAGTAGCGGCCTGTTAACAACACTTATCAACTCTCAGTGTAGGGAGAGATCATTTTTAGCCTTAGGAAGTTTGGGAAGTAGAGTATCTGGATCCAAAGATTCCCTTAGAACAGAAACCTCAGCTGTGATACCTTTCTGTCCCAGCCTTTGGGCCTCTTTCCTTCAAATCCTGTGACTCCAGGCTGGAACTCTGGACAGAGAAGCCCATCGAATTCTCTCATTGTATGCTAGAAGGTTCCGGGAATATTCTTAAATATGGGGCTGGTGGGAGGGGTAGACAGACAGAGAGACAGACCCCTTTGACAATCTGGGGAAGCCCATAGATCAGTTATGTTATTGAAAAGAAAGGTCTTTCTTTTTTCTTCATCCAAGGTCAGAGCCCCAAGGGAAGCCCCCTCATCAAGGGATTTCTGTTCCTTACACCATTGTAGGTGATGCCTGTGCATTTCACAGGCCTCGCTTTTGTAGTTTTTTCCTCCTGTGTAGTTTTTCTATACCTTGTTTACCAGTTTATTGTCTTAATTAGTTTATGGCTACCGATCCCAAAATACGTAATGGATTTCTCTTCCCACAGTGACATTGTGAAGAAGATTGACCAGTCTGAATTTGAGGGCTTCGAGTATATCAACCCCCTCTTAATGTCTGCAGAAGAGTGTGTCTGATGGGCTTCCTTCCTTTTGCCTGTGTTGTCCCATAATGCATGGATAAACAAGTTACCAGTTTGGATGCAACCATATAGAATAAGCTGAGCATTTTCCATTTGCCATCTATTGTGGCACACTCGGTATCAGTTATCCCTGATTGTAATGACCAAATGATCATATTTAAGTTCAACTGCAAGAAAAAACCAGAAACCCATTCCGGAGACTCGGGGATTCCTGGATGGATGGAGTTGTAACCTAGCAGACAGCTGCTGGAGTTTAGGGGGTGCTGGAGTAGTGGTGGCCCTCATATAGCTTGCTAAAGGCAGCCAAGTCTCCTCTTGGTTTAAAAGAAACACTTGTCCTGCTTTGAAAGAGGACCTGGCTCGTGGCAGTCAGACACACTGTGAAATGGCATCGTCTCAGCCTCTCGGAGTGACGTTAGTCACCGGCAGCAGCGATGGTGCTGGCGGTGGGGAAGCCTTTCGCTGTGGGAGGAGTAAAATGGCTTCGAAATACCCTCTCCTGTCCTTTATCTCTAGGTGTTCCGTTTTATGTTTCTGACTTGTCACTTTACGACAGTCCTTAAATCTGTGGGTCTAAGAAAGATGCTGCTTCCTTATCTCTCCAGAACACTAGACACACTCCAGTAAGCCGTCAGTCAGTGGGCTTCGAGGCCCGCTTTGTTGGGGTCCTGAGGGAAGAGGGAGTGCACTTCCCAGACTTTTGGCCAGAAAGATACATATACCTGAGGCATCAGTTCATGAGGATGCAGAGGAGCTAGGCTACAACCAAGGGAAGGCAGATAGAAAAAGTAAGTGGTTGATGTTGGGGACGGTAGAAGATAATACTTCTTTTTCCCCCCAAGGGAAAAATTCCACAGTTGGGTTTGTTTTTTTTTTGATTCAGTGACAGTTTCTTTGAGGCAGTTGGAAGAGCAAGGAGAAATGCCTCTGTTTCCAAACTTGCAAAGACTTTACTTTTAGCTGGTGGAATTGGCATACATTGAAAAACAAATCCTTTGCAACTTGTAGAGGAGACACTATCTTCCAACTGAGGCAGCTTAATTAGAGTTTTCTTGAGAATTAGCATATGAATACTTGCCGATTTTTCTCCATGAAATCTTCCATGAGATCCGAGAAAAATGATTATAATAAACGTTAGAGAAAACTGGCCATTATTCTGGCCCACTCTGGATTTTATAAACTCTTATTATGTAGATAACAGATATAATATAGAGTAAGAAGGCACACTCTTTAAGCTATTTTTGAATAAATATTAATATGTTTGAGAAATTTATTGGCCGAATAAATGCCAAAAGCATCATCCTTTCATTATTTTTTGAGAGTGTAATTTGGAAGCTGGAATAACTCCATGCATCGAAATTGCCTATACATTCCCAACCTTATTAAAAATTTAATTGTGGGAAGGCAGTCAGATGTGGTCCTAAATTCAGAATGACTTTAAGCAATCGGTCCTATACATTTTACGAATTTTTCTTCTCCTCTTTTCTTCTTTAGAAGCCATATAGCATTAGAGATATGCTTTCACTCAGTCCCATTGTCTCTTTATTTTTCCTATGCCCAGCCTGCATGGAGAAATTCCAAGAAAACGAAATTATGATCTAAAGGTAGCTTTTTTGTTTTTTTTTTAAATTAGGTAGTTAAAAATCTAAAATGAGTTTTGAAGATCTCGAGGGTTTGTCCTAGGTCATCGATGGGGAAATCTGTCGTCGGAAGGTGGTGTGATGGCCTTGAGCTCAGAGTGGTGATGCTTCCTCTGCCCCTAGGGTGGTCTTTGTCTTTGTCCCGTGACCTGATTTCAGAAATGCTGTTGGGTACAACATGGCTGGGGCCAGAAGCGCAGTTACTGTTTTCATCCGCTAATTTAAAGGCACACGAGTGATCAGAGTCTTCATTTTGACATGTCTGCACAAAACGGAGCCGTTTCCTACCAGTCGTATGACAGGCAATGGGCATTTTTCTGTGCTATGGCTTTAACCTCCAGGGGGGCCTTTTGTTTTAATCTCATTTTTTAAAATGAATAAGATGTGTAAATTTTATACAGATCGCCGTCGCAAATACGTTCTCATTTATTTTTGCTTTTCCACAACCTTTTAAGTGCCGTGCCAATTTTTTTTTTTAAACCTTTTGGTGTCAAGGCTGTCTCAAAATTATTCAGCAGGGATATCAGGCATTGGACAGTCAGAGTAGTTGGAATTTGGGGTTTCTAGGAACTAAGATTTGTTTTTCATAAGCATGACGTGTTTGTGGGGCGACCTCATTTTATTTGTGTGAAGACTGGACTCCAGCGACTCTGCTTGTTCAGTACTAATGCAATCGACATGTTTTCTTTCATGTGAAATACTCAAATATCCTGTAATCTGTATTTGTGCACCTTTTTTTTTACTTTGTCTTTAAATAAAATGTTTATAATAGTCCTCAGTCCAGTGGGTTGTGTTTGATTGTTTTTGTCATTTTAGCATCATTTAAAGAGTTCTGTGTGAATATCAGAGAATTGTCTAGTGTTCTGTCAAGGAAAGTTAAATGTGGAATTTTGTGTTCCCCTCATGTATCTATAAGGTCCTGATTGAATGATCCCTCTGGTAGTCAAGCAAGTTTCCCAATATAATTTCAACTCTTCTTAACATCCATTATTTCTGCTAGTATGTGAGGTCCATTTATTATGCTTGATGAACGCTTGGTTCGGGCAGATGAGGTTGCCATACCTGTTCCCCAGTTGCCCCTGGGAGGCCTGTATGTCCAGAGAGCACACTCCTGTCCTGGAACAGTGGAGGGAGGGAGGTCACCAAAGTGCAGAGCCCTCCTAGCACCCACACCATCCCTTTCTCTCCCCCAGGGTTCTGAGGTGGCCGTTCATCAGCCGCCATCATCAAACCCCCAGATGCCCCTGAGAATGGTGTTGAGGGAGGAAGGTGCTTACCTGGAGCTCCCAAGAATTGCAAGTCATTACAGCGGTCGTGTCCCAGCTTGAAGTCGAGCTCTGACGTCTGTACCGTAGCCGAAAGTTCAGGGATAGGGCTAGACGGTGTCAAGCCAGCTAACTTTGTTTTGAACCATGAACCTTTCAGAGTGGCTGATAGTCCCTTGGAGTTCTGCCTTGTGTCTTCCTTAGGAGACTCGAGTCTTGTGGAATCAGAAGACACCCATACAAGCACCCTTGCCCTCACCAAGTTATATTTAAATGACTGCTTGCCAAGAGCTATGAAACTAACTAACAATAAGGGCCTAGCCCCACTGCTCACAATCTAGACTGGACAACAGTCAGGAGCAGGCGCCCTGAGAAGAGAGAGAGAGAACTGTGCCATACCCCAGGCAAGATGCAGGGGCGAAAACCAAGTGTCTTAAAATACACATTCTGTGCAAGATTCTAGGTCTGTTCTCTGTGCCAAGAAATGGGAATTGGGCTTGGATGGGTATGGGAGAAAAACTGTCAAGTGTCTGCCCTTAAATTAGGTCTTGGGCAGAAATATCTTTACAGCAATAGTATCACTGGACACTGTGCAGCTGCTTATCCATTTGAGTTTAATAATGAGTATTTTTAATGATGCTTTTTTCACCTGAAGAAAGCAAAAGGATTGTGGATTTTTAAAAAAATACCAATTTCCATCTTGAGTCTGCATAAATCTTGATGTAAAATATCTCACAATTTTGGGATCCAGCCAGAAGTGTTTCCTAGTACAAGCGCCTTCAATTAAGAGGTTTTAGGGTGTTCTCAGCGGTTGTCTTCAGTGCTCTGGCTGAGCCAATGCAGACTTTACCCGGTAGAGACCACGGGAAGGTTCCTGCCCCATCTTTGAAAGCTGAGATGTTTCTGACACTTCCAGGACAGGGCAGTCCTGGGTCCCTGCTGGTCGTAACCTATGAAAGACTGAGCAGACTTGAATTCCCGTGATCTAAATTATCTGTGGTCTGTAATTTGAGCCAGGTTCTGTGGGGCTACCCAGTGGTTCTTACATTATGCATAATTTGGCTAGAACTAAACTCATGTAAATGTAATTAACCCCTATTTAAAAAAAACAACAACTTTTTTTTACCCTGATTTTACATCATCTGAGAAGACATAAAATGTGAAAAGAATAATAAGTGTGTCTAGAGCTAATGGCTACTCTCTCAGCCCCAGACTCTAAACAAAGCAGCCAGCAATGGATTTCCAAAAAGGCACAACTGTGGACTTTTGTTCATCCACCCGGGAGCCTAAAACTAATTTCTTACTGATCGAATCCCAGTATACCAAAGCTCTGTTGGTTTTTTTGTTGTTGTTGTTGTTGCTGTACTATTGCATTTTGCAAATGTGATTATTTTAACATTTAAAAAATTAAAATCAAGAATGTAAAGGGTATCTGCTATGTAGCCAGTTGGGAATTTTGCAGGATTTTGCAGATGAATACCAGAAAGAAAATCCTCTAGGACACTAAGTAGAATGGATCCCCCTTTGGAGGACCTATGAGAAACTGCACAAGAATTTCATGAGGTCAGAGGTGTTCTGAAGGGGTTATGGTTTGTACTGGTGGAAGGATCACCAGATCCTCTTGAAGCAAGTTATGATGCTAATAATAGCTAACATTTGCATAAGGTTTGCAAGACTCCTTACAGATAGCATGTGAGGCTGGTGCTGTTATTACCCCATTTTGCAGATGACAAAAGTAAGGGTTACTTACACAGAAAGTTCCTCCTAAAGGAATCTCCATCCTTGGAAAAGGGACAGTTTATTTGTTTTTTTGGGTTTTTTTAAGCTGGCCTTAAAATGCCCTGCATTTTATCATGGATCCCCATTACAAATAGTTGTGTTTCAGGGGCAGCTTAGGTGGCACAATGGATAAAGCACCAGCCCTGGATTCAAGAGGACCTGAGTTCAAATTCGGCCTCAGACACTTGACACTAGCTGTGGGATCCTGGACAAGTCACTTAACCCTCATTGCCCTGCATAAAACAAAACAAAAAACAAATAATTGTGTTTTCCCAGGTGGCAGACTGGGGGAGGGTGGAGGTAGAGGTGACTGAGCTATGGGTTTAAGTCATTTACCATGAAACTCCCATCTCAGACTGTGCCAGTGGTTGTGTCACAACCACGGGGGGGGGGGGGGGCAACGTAGCTGTATTGGAAGCTGCCTGTCAACTGGCAACAAAGTATAGCATGTGAATGTAATGTGATATTGCGCCATTAAAAAATGATGAGGGGGCAGCTAGGTGGTGCAGTGGATAGAGCACTGCCCCTGGAGTCAGGAGGACCTGACTTCAAATGTGGCCTCAGACATTTAACCCTTACTAGCTGTGTGACCCTAGGCAAGTCACTTAACCCCAATTGCCTCACACACACACAAAATTTTTTTTAATTAAAAAAAAAAAAAGAAATGATGAGAATACTTTGAGAGGAACCCTCTGAACTGACGCAGAGTGGAGTGAACAGGACCTAAATAATGTCTCCATGGGCAACCACGCTGTTAGGAACTGATCAATTTAATTATTCTTCATTCCAGGGGGCTGAGGATGAAGCCGGCTACCCCCCTGACTTAGAGGTGATGGACTGGAGGTGCAGAAGGGTGCATGGTCAATGTGGGATTTTGTTTGATATTTGCGTATTTTTACAAGTGCCTTTTTTTTTTTTAACTGGGGACAGGTGAGGGGGGTGGGGCAAGGTTCCTTTTCCCTCTCCCCTAAAAGAGAAGAGAACAGGAGGCCACACAAGCCACAGATAAGCAGGATACCTTTGAAAGTTATATGTTGTATTTATATTAAGTACTTTAGAATAAAAGAAAGATTTAGGTAACGGCGATTTGTACAGTCCTCTCCTGTTCTGCAATATCTAGGGAGATGCTCACTTTATTTGGCGTTAATGTCAGAATACATACAAAATTGGGGCAGCTAGGTGGCGCAGTGGTTAGAGCACCGGCCCTGGAGTCAGGAGTACCTGAGTTCAAATCCGGCCTCAGACACTTAACATACACTTACTAGCGGTGTGACCCTGGGCAAGTCACTTAACCCCAATTGCCTCACTAAAAAAAAAAAAAAAAAAAAAAAGAATACATACAAAATTAATTGTTTCTAGAAAAGTTAACGTCTTCGGATTTGGAGACTTGGGGCCTGGATTCAAAGCCTTGGGTGTAAGTCCTATAGATCTCTTTCTGGGCCTCTCTTTCCTCCTCAGTAAATGGAGGAGACTGGGTCCTGACTCAGATCCTGTCTATGGTCACGGCCAGGGCAGCAAGGGACCAGATCGACCAGCTTTGGCCTCCCAGTGCCACACGAGGGAGGGAATGTGGCTCAGACTAGGGCAAGCCTGGAGTCGCAATAGGGCAAGATCTAAACCAGGTGCTGACACTGGCTCTGTGACCCAGGACAGTTGCTGTTCTGGGCCTCAGCTTCTTTGTAAAGTTACCTGGTTGGATTCTCAGGTCCTTTCCACCTCCCAATCTGTGATCCTACAAGCAGCTTTGGGAGTGATCCCCACGCTGCCCTTTTCAATAATGTGAACTTTCAAATTTACAGATTGGGTAAAAATATGACGTCTGTCACCTGAATCCCATCCACCTGAAACATTTTGAGTGGGAGTCTCCATCTGGTATTGTGACCTTGGGCTCTTCTTTCTTCACATTTCAAATCTCAGGTCTCGGTTTCCTTCTCTCTCAAACTCTCTGGTCTCTGATCTCTGAGGCTGTGAATCCTCTTCTGCCCCCACATATAGCTTAAAAAACCCCTTCATCATCTTCAGCCGTGACTGCGGGCTCCAGGTGATACACTTCTGATTATGATGGCATGGTCATCTGGCTTCTCTAAGATCTGGGGGCCGTGTTGGGAGAGGTAGCTGGACTTGCAGGAGACCGGGGAATGGACTCAAGACTCGGGCTGGGCCTGCCCCTGGCTCAGCATCTAGGGAGGGCCATCACACATCGCTCAGGGAGGCTTTCCAAGAGAGCTGGCCTTTCACAGAGTCAGGGGGGCAGCAGTTGGATGGGAGGGCAGAACTGACCCTGGCATGGTCCCACTCTGCAGGGAGCAGCCACACATACTCAGTGAAGCCTGGGACTGAAACTGCCTCCCTCCTCTGTCTCACCGTGAGTCAGAGCCAAGGCTCTGTGACTTATTATCTCTATGACCTTGGGTGAGTGACTGTATGTCTCTGGGCCCAGCTCCCTTTTATTTTTTTTTTCAAACAAAATGAGAGAATTGCAAGAGATGATTCCTAAAAGTCCTCTTTAGCTCTAAATCCTACAAGAGAAAACCAAGAAACAGGTAGTGTAAATATCCCCATTTTATACTTGAAGAAACAGTTCAGAGATTGAATGGGTTATCCCCAAATCACCCAACTTGAAAGTGGTAGAGTTGGGTCTTGAACCAGGTATCACTTACCTCTGCTGTCTCTCTAGATTATATATTATTTTCTAGAGTGCTAGCTTAGTGTGTTTGGTGGAGAGCTTCAGAGTAGCTATGTAACCCCGGGGCAAATAACTAGACCTCTCTGTGTTCTAGGAGGTTCTCTGAGACTGAGGAACAGAGAAGCCGCTGACCTGCATTGGTGGAGGGAGTTTCCCCACCTGGAAGGTCCCTATATCAATAAAATCACAAGCTCCATTCCAATTCTGGTGCCTATCCCCTGTCTGACTGCTATAAACACCTTTCTAAAAATTTTCTTTTATTATGAACTTGAGAAATATTAACAAATATGAACTCTTCCATAGAAAAGAACAGAAAAAGGCTTACATATGAAACTACAATCTCTATTACATAAAGCTTGTTTTTTGTCTGATGTTACTACCAGTTCTCAAATTTGCCCTTTTTATACATCATCTGCCATTTGTTTTCATGGTGCTCAGTAAAATGAGACAGAAACCATATGGAAACCCCCAAAGATTTTATTTATTTGTTTGCTTGTTCATTCATTCATTCATTCATCCATTCATCCATCCATTTAAATCATTTATTTTGGAAAAAAAATCTTCCCCCTTCATACTGTTAGAACTTATAATAGTTCTATTCATTCTCCTTGCAAAATTCCCAAGTTCCAGGTAGTCATGTACTTGACTACCCCAAACAAGGGCTTGTACAGTAAGTGCTGAGCACCATCCAACAACCTCACACATTTCCTTTCACAGGTTTTTCGTTAAACAGCTATTTTTGATTTGTTGTGTTGTTGATTCCACTTGATAATCTGGAGGTTGTAACGTCGTAGTAAGGATGCAACTGGGAGGTACAAAATCTACCCTCTTTTTAAAGCACTGAAACACTGGTGGTGTTCCCATTTGGAAATCTGAAAAAGCCTATGCCACATGATTTATAGTGTTGGGAATGGGATGGAGCATTTTACTACCAGTGGACAGGTTTTTAATAAGGCCAAAGAATACCAGATAGTTGTTACATTTGGCCAAACTAATATCTTTCTACCTGTCTAAAATTAGAGGTTTATGATGCACATAACATTCTAGTCTCGGTCAGAGAGGTCACATTCCTGTTAGGTGACTGAGGCAGTCACATATGTTCAGTCCATATCATATAGAGCTAGATGATACAGCTTCTTATTGTACACGTGAGGAACTGAGGCTTAGCTAGTGACTTGCTGTGGGTTACAGGGCTTGTAAGTGTCTGGGGCAGATTCTGAACTCTGGCTTTCCTGCCTCCAGTGCCCTGGCTGCTACATCAATTAGCTGCCTCTTTTAAGCACCTCTAGAGCAGAGATGCTTAACCTTTTGGAAGAATGTGGATGGTTTCTATAGTATGATAAACATTAAGCATGTACTATGTTCTAGGCATTGGGGATACAAATAAGAAACTCCCTGCCTTCAAGGAGTTTATATTCTTTTTTTTTTTTTTTTTTTGGTGAGGCAATTGGGATTAAGTGACTTGCCCAGGGTCACACAGCTAGTAAGTGTTAAGTGTCTGAGGCCAGATTTGAACTCAGGTCCTTCTGAATCCAGGGCCGGTGCTCTATCCACTGCACCACCTAGCTGCCCCCATGAGCTTATATTCTAATGGGAGAAGACAACGAGTGGGGAGATACTAGGTACCCTGGCATGGGGGACATAAAGATGATGGTGAGCAGCTGCTGGCAAATGAAGAGATGGCTGGCATTTTGAACCCTCTATCAAGGGAGACTGTGGGAGAAATATTTTGCTCTGCCTTTCAGCCTTCCAATCAGAGAGGCAGAAGCAATTGAGGTACTGATGAGGTGTGAGACCCAAAGGTGAAGTAACTTCCGTGATGAGGACTTTCCTGGTGATGAGCTTATTGGGAGTGAGGAAGTGGGATGGGCATTTTGATGATGGTAAGTTTCCTTCCTTCCTTCCTTCCTTCCTTCCTTCCTTCCTTCCTTCCTTCCTTCCTTCCTTCCTTCCTTCCTTCCTTCCTTCCTTCCTTCCTTCCTTCCTTCCTTCCTTCCTTCCTTCCTTCCTTCCTTCCTTCCTTCCTTCCAACTTGCAAAGCACTTTGCTGTACTTTTAAAGCACTCTATATAATGAAGATATGGAGAGAGTCAGAAAAGTGTTGGAGATGGCAAACACTGTACAACACTCTAAGGAAATAAAATTGACCACGTCTTCAGCAACTGATGACTGACCTGTGAGCTGTTTCTGAATCTGATGTCTCTGTGCAGTCAGACCACCACCTAGTTAATAGGAAACATCAAAATCAACAACGAATTCAAAGAAAGGCTAGAGATGGGAAGGTCACACACAGTGAATAATTATTACAGGAGACAACATTCAGGAAAGAAATCAGTCAATCAAACGATTATCAAACACCTATTCTGTACCAGGGACTGAGTTAAGAGCTGAATGATAAAACCCATGATCTCAAATACCTATCTACAAATGTATAAAGAATGGGTAATAAACAAGGTGAACCAAAAAGTCCTAACCAAATGATTAATTTGATCTCAGAAGTATCATTGAGGCTTAGTGAGATGAGACCCATGAGCACAATATTGCTTGGAAAAAATGTACCTTTTCCTTTTTTTTTTTTGTGGGGCAATGAGGGTTAAGTGACTTGTCCAGGGTCACACAGGTAGTAAGTGTCAAGTGTCTGAGGTAAGTATACCTTTTTCAAAATGAATAAGCAAGATATTAACCCTGTTTGCCTTAGTTTTCTTATTTGTAAAATGAGCTGGAGAAGGAAATGACAAACCACTCCAGAATCTTTGCCAAGAAAACCCCAAATGGAGTCACAAAAAGTTGGACACAACTGAAAGAATTGAACAACAATAACAACAACAACAACAACAACAACAAGTTAGAGAAAAGAAAGGCAGGAAGGTGGGATTGGGTGGGGGGAACACTGTGATAGAATGGCATTGATAAAAAAAAAGATGCATCTGAATGAAAATTGGAGGAAGGAGAAATAGAAGTAAAGTCAACAGAATAAACTACAGATCACCTGGACAGAAGGAGGAAATAGATGATGCATTTGGGGAGGGGAAGAAAGATTATAAACTTGACCCAGAGGCATAAAATATATTAGTGATGGGGCTTTAAAAACCAAAGGAGATACTATTTTTTAAAAAATAAATTTGCCTAAGTAATAGTTTTCTCATAAAAAATGTGAAGGTGGGGCAGCTAGGTGGTGCAGTGGATAAAGCACCAGCCCTGGATTCAGGAGGACCTGAGTTCAAATCCGACCTCAGACACTTCCTGGCTATGTGACCCTGGGCAAGTCACTTAACCCTCATTGCCCCACAAAAAACCAAAAACAAACAAAAATGTGAAGGTATTGGTGAAGTTTACCTGTATCCTGGTGATTCCCACCAACATGATAGAACTGTTTGCTGAGGTAGAAATGGTAGGAAGGTACCATTCTATCTTAGAATTTGTGGTACAGAAGAGAAAAATCCCAGGCATAATTATAACTGGCTCCCTTTATGAGAGATCAAATTTCAGAGTTCAGAGAGAGGCTGGGTAGAATTCCAGGGACTAAAATTCTACAAGAGATTTCCTTCCATCCCAGGAAAGATGGAAAGCTCTTGAGTGAACTTCAGAAGTTACAAAGAGAAATTGAGGAACATGAGGGAATAAAGGGATAGGGTTTTGTTTTGTTTTGTTTTGTTTTTTAGTGAGGCAATTGGGGTTAAGTGACTTACCCAGGGTCACACAGCTAGTAAGTGTTAAGTGTCTGAGGCCAGATTTGAACTCAGGTACTCCTGAATTCAGGGCCAGTGCTCTATCCACTGCACCCCAGGGGTAGTTTATCTAAAGGAACCAAAGGTGATGAATAAAGAACTTACCAACCAACCAAGATTTTTAAAAGGTATGTACAGGGTGCAGCTAGGTGGCTCAGTGAATAAAACATCAGCCCTGGATTCAGGAGGACCTGAGTTCAAATCCAGCCTCAGACACTTAACAATCACTAAGCTGTGTGACCCTGGGCAAGTCACTTAATCCCAATTGCCTCACCAAAAAAAAAAAAAAAAAGATTGAGCATGATTGGGAAAGGCTTCTTGCAGAAGGTAAGATTTTAGGTGAGACCTGAAGGAAGTTGGGGAGGCAGAGGTGAGGAGAGAGAGAGAGCCTTCCAGGCCTATGAAGAGTGTCATGTGGGAGGAAGACTGAGAGGGCCAGTCACTGGATCAGAGAATGCTCAGAGATGAGAAGGGGAGCAAGGTAGAGGATGACTGGAAAGGTAGGGAGGGGATCCTGTGGACAGCAGGGAGCTACTGGGACTTTTTGAATAGAATGACATGGTCAGACCCTCACTTGAGGACGATTATTTTGATTGTCGGATGGAGCATGGTTTGGAGCAGGGAGAGGCTTCAGGAGGGGAGGTCAATCGTTGTCTATTTCAGTAGTCCAGGTATGAGATGATGAGGGCCCATACTAGTGTGATAGTGTCAGAGAAGGGAGAATGAATATAGGAGAGATGTTATGAAGGCAGAACCAGCGGAACTTGGCAACTCATTTATTAAAGAAGGTGAGAAAGAGTGAGAAGCTGAGGATGACACGTAGGTTGTGAGCCTGGGTGATTGGGAGGATGGTGATGCCTCAACAGTAGTAAGGAATAAGGAATAATTAGGAATAAGGGAAGGGTTAGGGGAAGAAAATTAGTTCCGTTTGGGATCTACTGAGTTTAAGATATCTATAGGACATCCATTCTAACTTGCCCAACAGGCAAGAGTGAGGGTCAAGAGAGAGGTTGCGGCTAGATAAATAGAGCTGAGAATCATTTGCATAGAGATGATAACAGATTTCATGGGAGCTGGTAAAAATAAAATTGTTTTTTAACTATGTTGGGGAAAGAAAAGGATCGAAGAAAGAATAGGGTCCCTGTGCAAGGTGGATAAAATGATGCTAATTTAAAGATGGAGATTCTCAATTCTTAATTTGCTTTTGCTTTCTCTTCCCTCAATTGCTATTTGTTCCTCCCCCACCTTGGTGAATCAGCTTTCCATCCCAACTTCTACAAGAAGTCTTTCCCAATATCTCTTCATTCTAGTGCCTTCCCTCTCTTAATTATTACTTATTTATCCTGTATATAGCTTGTTTGTACATATTTTTTTTCTTGGTGTCTCTCCCCATTAGACTCTGAACTCCTTGTGGGCAGGGACTGTCTTTTGCCTCTTTGTATCTCCAGTGCTTAGCACTAAAGGTAAGGGGTAAAAGAACAAGCATTTATATAGTACCTACTATGTGCAAGGCACTGTGCTAAATGCTTTACAAATATGCACTAAAATGGGCAGAACAAAAATGGCTTATAGGGAGTCGATACCCAAGATAAATACTGTTGAGTTGTCTGACTCTTTGTGATCCCATTTGGGATTTCCTGGGCAAAGATACTGGAGTGATTTGCCATTTCCTTCTATGGCTCATTTTACAGATAAGGAAACTGAGGTAAACAGGGTTAAGTGACTCGCCCAGGGTCACATAGCTAGTGTCTGAGGCTGGATGTGAACTCAGGTTCCCCTGACTCCAGCCCTAGTGCTCTATCTACTGTGCTATCTAACTTCCCCACCCATGATAAATAGGGAGTTAGTAATAGGGCACCTGGCTGCCCCTGTTAAGTTCAAGTCAGCAGGATGTGACAAACTACGGACTGAATGAATTTAATGAACCTCTGCTTTTAAAAGTTCACAGAGAACCAAGAAGGCATAGGACCAAAGAAAGACAAGTGCTGTCCTAGTTTTCATAAAAGCGAAGAGGATGGCACCTACAAACTAGAAGTCAGTAAGTTTAACTTTGATTCTGGTCATAATTCCAGAGCATACTATTCAAAGGACGGTCAGTGAACATCTAGAAACGAGAGCTGTGATCAGGTGGCCTCAACATGAATCAAGGATACCAAACTAAGCTCATTTTCATTTCTGACCAGTAGGTCAGAGGAATGTGATGAAGATAATTTAATCAGGTTTCAGAAAAGTATTTGACAAAGTCTTTCAGGAAGGTCTTGTGAGAAAGATGGTAGGTTGACGGCATAAAGTTAGGACTTGAAACTGGTTGGATGCCTGGACCCAAAGAGTGATTAGTCATAGTTTGATGTCAACCTGGAAAGTCTCCAGCGAGGCTTGATTCTGGGCTGTTTAATAGTTTTTATGAGTGGCATGGCCAAAGGCATAAATGGCGTGTTTATCAAATGTTTAGAAGAAACTAAGCTGGGAAGAATAGATATTATTTTGGATGACAAAAGCTGGACCCCAAAAGATTGTGGCAAGCTAAAGCAATGGGCTGAATCTTAATAGGGATAGACAGAAAATCTTACGTGTGGATTCAAAAAACAACTAGAAAAGAACAAGATGGGGAAAGTGTGGTTGGACAACAGCTTAGCTGAAAAGGGGGGGGGGCTCAGGGTTTCCAAAGAACTACAAAGTCAATATGAGTTAACTGTATTAAGTGCCAGCCAAAAACAGGTAATGGGCTCTTTAGAGAAGCATTATCCCCAGAGCTAGGGAGGCTGCCATCCTCTTGTATTCTGTCTTGCCAGAGCACACCCAGAGTGTGGTGTTCAGTTCTGGGGACCACTTTTTAAGAAGGACATAGGCTGATAGGCTGGAGAATGTGGAGTGGAAGCAACCGGAATGGAGAAGAAGAGATAGGATCACATTTCAAAAACTGGAAGGGGATCTGAGAGACCATCGATGCCAGCTCCTCATTTTACATATGAGGAAACAGGCCCAGAGAAGAAAAGCAACTTGCAGGGAGTGGAATGACAACATAGTTCCAAGACTCCGAGTTCAGTTCTCTCTCCATCGTTTCTCAAGATCACATCCCATGAGGATCAGCTGATGGAACTGGGAATGTATAACCTGGAGAAGACAGGATCAGGGTGAAGAAACATGGTAGCTGTTCTAAGAAGCACTCTTCTGCTTGGCCACAGAGGACAAAACTAGTAGTGATGGGTGAAAGTTAAAAAGAGGTAGATCTAGGCTTGATGTTAGGAAAGACCAATGGTAGAGAGGTCCAAAAGGGGAGTGGGCTCTGCTTGGAATTCAGCTGGGTTACCTCTCCTTTGAATAAAGTTTGAACAATCTCTCATTTGGTATGTTAGAAAGGAGACTCTTTTCAGAGGACTGGATGGCCTCTCGGGGCCGCTTAAGAGCCTGAAATTCTGTGAACATGAATGTAAGTTTAATGCTTTCATGTTGGCAATCAGATCATGGGAAAGAATGGAGGTGGAATTCCCTGGGGAATCTTAGGGAAACTGAGTTAGGAAAGCTCATGAGGTTGTGACTTCCCACACAGGTCTTGCACATAGCAAGGACTTAATAACTGAATTGGGTGATAGAGATTGAGGGAAGACGGGAAAGCCTCTCTTGGGCACTGATTTTGGGCCATGAAACTGTGAAAGGGGGAAATTAATTTAGAGAAGTTTCCTCCCAAGGGCTGATTCCAGAGAAGTTGCTGAGTCAGGATAGATGGCTATGAGAAGACATACTGCTGTAAAACAGAGTTTAGGGTCCAGATCCCAGACTGGAATGCCCCAAGGAGGAATTCACCAATGGATTCCTCTTCCCCCAGCAGAAAGGCATCCTCTCTACTGATTTGTGTCTTTCCAATGGATGGGTCCCACTCTTCCTTTTGTCAGAGGTATTCCTGTCCATGGCTTCCCTCTCCTAGTTAGACAATGAGTAACTTCAAGTCAGTTACCATGCCTTTATCCTCAGTCTGATAGTTTGGTATCTCAGCCATCTGGCTCCAACCTGACCTTTCTGGGGCAAATTCTTACTCCTCCCTCATTCTGAGTTCTAGGCAAATCAATGGCATAAACTGTTCTCTGATCTCAGCGTTTTACCTCCTGACCCCCAGCATTTGCATTTTATCCCCTTTGCCTGGAATGCAAGCCCTCCTTGTTCCTGCCTTATTCATTTCACTATCCCCCACAGGTGCTGCTTTGTGGAGCTTTTTGTCCTCCTTCCCCCCTCCCAATTGCAAGCCATCTCTCCCTCCCTCAAGTTTCCCTAGTCTGGCTCTCTTGCTCCTGAGACATTCTGCTGTGAGGTAGGCACCTTTCCTGTCCAAGCTATCTGACTCCAAGCACCTTGAGATCCTGTTCTTTTGTTTTTCATACTTGCATCCCTAGGGCTGAGCACGGGTACATTGCCCAAGGAGGCCTTGGTTGGAATGGATTATTCACTGCAACTTCCCACAAGGTTCAGTGTAATTATTTACATATGGGGAGGCACTCGATAAATATTGGGTGAATTCAATTCCAATGAAGTGAGGATGAAGTAGGAAGAGGAATTGATTATGTCCCCTAAACCCAATCCACATGTAGGGTGATTTTTGCTAAGTGAAAGTAAGGAGAGTACTTCAGAGCATAACTGGATTTTGCCCCAAGACACCCATTTTGGTGGTTGGGGGAGGGCTTGGGGGTGATTCCATCACTCTGGGTGCTGCTGATAAGGCTTCCTCTGTTCAGCTATTACACTGAGAAGCTGCCCCTGCTTACCCAAGTAGGCCATTGCTATTGCCCTCTCATCCCCCCACCTCCACCAGCATGACTCAGCTGACTTGAACAAACCCAGCAGTGGTAGCAGGCTCCCCTGGGGTGCCCCCTGGGTCCCTGCCATCGTCTCTTCCATCCTCCTGCCCCAGGTATTGGAATTCCTGGTCAAGGGCTCCAGTGTACTTACTGTTCACATCTCCCAAATCTCCGTACACTGTAACACAGAGGATTTGCACTCCTAACACCTGCCTGTGTCTGCCGTGCTTCAGAGGATACCCAAGGGGGGCAGGGAATGGCCATCTGCCCCACCATTACTCCCCAAGGTCCTTAGGGACCTGCCATCTGCCTCGATGCTGTCCCTAAGTGCTGCCTGGCCTTTCCACACCATTAACCAAACAGAAACAGGAGCCCTCGTTGTATCTCCTCCGATTGGAACACCAGCTCCTTGAGGAAGGAACTGTCTCAATTTTAGATTTGTTTCTCCAGCACTTAGCACACAGTAAGTGCTTAATAACTGCTTTTATCTTCCCTTCTATGGATCGGGAGCAAGATGGCAGCAGGTCATGGAGACTGGGAGTCGGGTCTGAGTCTCTGGTGACTCAGAGGGTAGCCCTGCAGAGAACAGGCTCAGCAATGGAGCAGGGCACTCCCCCAAGGCCGGGGGTTCTCTATGGGTCTGGTGCCAAGTGATCAAGTGCTCACCACTGTCCAAGGTCGGGGTAAGGCATGAAGCCAGACCAGGCAGCGAGGAGCCAGGGTAGTCTGAGATTGGAAAATCTTTATGGAGTGAAAGAATGAGCCCAAGAGACCCCAAGTAAGCCATGTGGAGAGCAGACAGGAGGAGACAGCAACAAGGATTTGGTCATTTTAAGACCTAGACTAAGAGGAAACTTTAGGATTACATTTATTTTGGCTTCCCTCTCTCTCTCTCTCTCTCTCTCTTTTTGCTGGGCAATGAGGGTTAAGTGACTTGCCCAGGGTCACACAGCTAGTAAGTGTCAAGTGTCTGAGGCTGGATTTGAACTCAGGTCCTCCTGAATCCAAGGCCGGTGCTTTATCCACTGCGCCACCTAGCTGCCCCCAAGAGGAAACCTTAGGGATTTCCTAGTCCACCTTCCCCCTGCAATTCAATTAAAAGAAAAACCTCATATGAACAGTACTTACATCAGCAAACACAAACATCTCTATTGGCAAAGAAAAACTGAAAAAAAAAAAAAGACTGAATTGAAACAATGAATCTCTATTGCACTCTACTTGGTTTTCTAAAAAATACATATTAAATGTAACACAGTATTACCCGCCCTTCCCTGTTTGTTGGTATCATTTTCTGTACTTCCTCCTGTCTCTTCCGGGCATTTTTCACATGTTTCATAGATGTTCTTCTTTTTCTTCTTACCTCCGTCCATTTGTCAAAGTTGGCTGGGAGGGCAAGGGAAGGGAAACAAATTGGCCTTGACACGGAGGCAGAACTTTGGCCCAGCGAACTTTCCTGTAAGCCCCAGGACATGGAAAGGTGAGAATCTGAAGACTAGAGGGAGTCTGGCCAGAGTAGGTAGGCAGATGAGGCAAAGAGAAGGCTGTGGTAATGGATTCGCCCATTGCAAAGGGAAGCAGTGAATCTTAGTGACCAGAAGCTGGCCGCTAAGCCAGGAACACCTGGGTCCAGGTCATCCCTCTGGCACATGAGGGCTGGATGACCCTGGGCGAGTCACATAACCTTTGGACTCTGACACCTTGTCTCTGAAATTACTGTGCATTTATACTGTATACATCTTGCGAGTACTTTGTTGTTTTCATGTCTCCCCCAATCGATTTGAGCTCTTTGGAGATAGGGGCTGGTTTTTTTGTCCTTCTTTGTTTTGTTTTGTTTTGTTTTGGTTTGGTTTTTTTGTTTGTTTTTTTAGGGAAAGACCCTCACTCCAGTTTCTTTTATTTATTTATTTGTTTGTCTGTTTGTTTATTTATTTATTTTTTGCGGGGCAATGGGGGTTAAGTGACTTGCCCAGGGTCACACAGCTAGTAAGTGTCAAGTGTCTGAGGCTGGATTTGAACTCAGGTCCTCCTGAATCCAGGACCAGTGCTTTATCCACTGCGCCACCTAGCCGCCCCCTTTTGTCCTTCTTTGTGACCCTTCGCTCAGGACCTGACATGTAGGTGCTTAATAGATGCTTATTGTTGTGGCTGATCATGTCGCTGTGGTGGATGAGGAGGAGGAGAAGGAAGAGATGAAGAGGGTACATTCCAGGCATGGGAGACAGCCTCAGGCCAAGAGTTGGGAAATGGGGCGATGAGTTCATGAAACAGCCAGACTGGCTCACTAGCTATTTCCTGAAACGCTCACTATCTCCAGGCAACTGTCTTAAGTTATAGAAAAAGAAGATGCTGTCCTGCACTGGTAGAGGGAATTCCCTCACCATGAAAGCAGACTGGAAAGTTGGGTGAGAACCAGTTGATGGAGGGAGTTAAGTACCAGGCTGAGCAGTCTGCATTTTATCATAGGGTCATCGAAGGTTTTTGAGAGAATGTTGGGAGGTAGGGGTGGGGGAGTGGGTGGAGAAGGCAATAAGGTCAGGTCTGTGTTTTGAGAATGTCGATGGATGGGTTGGAGAGGGGAGAGATTGGAGGCAAGAACATTAAGGAAGATACTATTGTAATAGTCCAGGAATGAGGTGATAAGAGCCTGACTTGGGGCAGAGGCATTGGAAGTGGAGAGAAGCGAGGTAGATGTAAGAGATATGGAGGACATAAGGTCAACAAACCTTTACCACAAATTGGATGTGAGGATGAGGTAAGGGAAAGTTCTGAGACTGAGAACCTTGTGAGTGGGAACATTTCAGTTGTAGACTGTTTTGATGCCATCTTGTTCCTCTTGACTCACTCAATGCTCTTTCTCTGGGTTCTCATCTCTAGTCACTCATTCTTGGTCTTCTTTGAAGGATGATCAGTCATCTCCCACCCACCAAGTGGAGGCCTCCCCAGAGCCTCTGCTCTGGACCCTCTTCTTTTCCTCTGCTTTCTCCTTTGATGATCTCATCCGTTTCCGTAGGTTCAACTATCATCTCTATGCATTTTTCCAAATTGATATATAATCTTTTTTTTTTGTAACAGGGCAATGGGGGGTTAAGTGACTTGCCCAGGGTCACACAGCTAGTGTCAAGTGTCTGAGGTTAGATTTGAACTCAGGTACTCCTGAATCCAGGGCCAGTGCTCTATCCACTGTGCCACCTAGCTGTCCCTGATATATATAATCTTAACCTTCTTCTGAGTCTTATTTTACCAATGGTCCGATAGCTATCTCTATCAGGATTTCTTATAGGCACTTCAAACTTAATATGTTTATAACAGAAATTAGGTTTTCTCCTAGATGTGTTGCGTCTCAAAACCGATTAATATTAATGGCACTACCATTTTTCCAGTCATTCAAGCTTGCAACCTTGGAGTTATCCTTGACTCAGTGGATGGTGGTGCCTTTGACAGAAATAGGAAAGATTTTTTAGGGGGATAGGGAAAAGAACGATAATGAGTTCTATCTGGGCCATGTTGAGTTTGAGATGCCTATGGAATGTCCATTGGTGATACTGTTGGTCAATAAACATTGATAAGTGCCTATAATATGTACTAGGCAGTGAGCTAAGTACTGGGGATACAAAGAAAGGTAAAAGACATTCCCTGCAGGGGGCAGCCAGGTGGCAGCTAGGTAGCACAGTGGATAAAGCACTGGCCCTGGATTCAGGAAGACCTGAGTTCAAATATGGCCCCAGACACTTGACATTCACTAGCTGTGTGACCCTGGGCAAGTCACTTAACCCTCATTGCCCTGGAAAAAAAAAAGACATTTCCTGCTTTCAAGAAAGGAGCACACAGTCTAATGGGGCAGACACCCATGTACAAACAAGCTATATACAGGATCAATTGGAAATAATTAACAGAGGGAAGGCATTAGAATTAAGGGGGATCAGAAAAGGCTTCCAGTAGAAGGTGAGATTTTAGCCTTGACTTGAAGAAAGTCAGGGAAGCCAGAAGTCAGAGACTGCAATTTAGGAGAGTCTAAGGATTCACAGATTTGGGAATCATGTGCATAAAGATAATTTAATCCATGAAAGCCAACAAGCTCACCAAAGGAGAGAGTAGAGAAAGAAAAGAAGACCCAACACAGAAACTGAGAGGGAGCATCTACATTTGCTGGGGTTGGAGTGAGGGGGTGAAGACGACCTTATCAAGGAGACTGAGAACCAACATATTGGAAGCAAGACAGCCAGGAGAAAGCAGTGCTGCACGAGCTGAGAGCTCCCAAATGATATTCAAGCAGTTGGTCATTCACATGTTACTGTCTCCCAAGTTAGTTTTCAGTGAGCCTTTCATAAATAGGCACCATCCCAGATTGAAAGGAAGAATGTTTCCAAACGTACCACGTAAACCCATTTACAGAGTTGTAGATTTAGAACTGGGAAAGATGAACAGGTCAACACTCCTCCTTTGCAGCTCAGGGAAGATAATTAGAACTGACCATGGTCCTCTTGCTCTGGATTTAATGTACTTTTTCCTTTTCTTTAAATTAAATCTCATTTTTTATTCTGAATTTTTAAACACCAGAAGAGCGAACATTTCCAAATAAAGAGCTGAAATCATACTGCTCACTTTTATGTTTTTTTAGAGTATGGGATAAATTCCACAAATTACTTTTTTTTTTAAATTTTTTTAGTGACTTGGGTTAAGTGACTTGCCCAGGGTCACACAGCTAGTAAGTGTTAAGGGTCTGAGGCCAGATTTGAACTCAGGTACTCCTGACTCCAGGGTCAGTGCTCTATCCACTGTGCCACCTAGCTGCCCCCACAAATTACTTTTGTTTTTGTTTTTGTTTTGTTTTTGTTTTTGTGGGGCAATGGAGGTTAAGTGACTTGCCCAGGGTCACACAGCTAGTAAGTGTCAAGTGTCTGAGGCCAGATTTGAACTCAGGTCCTCCTGAATCCAGGGCCAGTGCTCTATCCACTGCGCCACCTAGCTGCCCCCACAAATTACTTTTAAAACTGCTGATTATCTGTGCTTCCTTCTTAACTTCCTCCTGTTCTCTTCTGTGCATTTTTTAAAAAAAGGCTTCAATGACTTTCTTTGTTCTGTCATTAATTTCCCATCATGCTTTCCCTACTGCGCCCCATGAGCATTATACTTTTGCCCACAGAGACAATATTATACCTGGTTAGTCTCTCATACCTCTTGCAAAAGCCTATTGGTGACTAGGTATTGTAGTTGGAATCCAGTCCTGTCCAAGTAATATTATAGAAAACATTATTATTATTAGAATATGTTATTACAGGGTGCTCAGGGAGAACTAGCACCTCTGCTTTGAGGGCTGCCAAGCCTTTTTCAGGACTGCTCATCTACTTTTGGTGTCCACCTGATTCACCCAACTCTGACTTGTGGGTCCAAGTAACACGTGGAGTAGCCACACACCTGTAAACTGTCTTGGCAGATGGACTAAACCAAGTTGAGGGTAACTGATAGGCCTCAAACCCGTTAGTGAGTTAAGGAATATCTACCACAAACATGTGAAGACTTCTCTTGGCAGAATGGGCAGATGAAGACCATCTGTTCCAAAGGCCGCAAAGTCGTTGGCTGAAGCAGGCGTCGTGGATTGCTTAGTGCTTGGTCAGACATGGAAGATGCCAAGTTCATCCACTGCATCTTGGGTCATCACCAGTAGTCTTGACTTTTGTCCTGCCATTGGACTTCAGTGACCCAGGAAGAGAGAGTGAGGCTGACTACTTTGTGCAGCTCTGCCTCACCTAAATCC